>NC_086109.1:62296244-62611780 GCF_963921235.1 Mobula hypostoma
AATGTGGCCTTCTATATATTGGCGAGACCCGACGCAGACTGGGAGACTGTTTTGCTGAACACCTATGCTCTGTCCGCCAGAGAAAGCAGGATCTCCCAGTGGCCACACATTTTAATTCCATGTCCCATTCCCATTCTGATATGTCTATCCACGGCCTCCTCTACTGTCAAGATGAAGCCACACTCAGGTTGGAGGAACAACACCTTATATTCCATCTGGGTAGCCTCCAACCTGATGGCATGAACATCAACTTCTCTAACTTCTGCTAATGCCCCACCTCCCCCTCGTACCCCATCCATTATTTATTTATATACACACATTCTTTCTCTCTCTCTCCTTTTTCTCCCTCTGTCCCTCTCACTATACCCCTTGCCCATCCTCTGGGTTTCCCCCCTCCCCCTTTTCCTTCTCTCTGGGCCTCCTGTCCCATGATCCTCTTGTATCCCTTTTGCCAATCAACTGTCCAGCTCTTGGCTCCATCCGTCCCCCTCCTGTCTTCTCCTATCATTTGGGATCTCCCCTCCCCCTCCCACTTTCAAATCTCTTACTATCTCTTCTTTCAGTTAGTCCTGATGAAGGGCCTCGGCCCGAAACGTCGACTGTACCTCTTCCTATAGACGCTGTCTGGCCTGCTGCGTTCACCAGCAACTTTGATGTGTGTTGCCAGAAGAATTGTGTTTCTTTTGGCTCTCTATGTAGATGTATATGGCTGGATGACAACAAACTTGAACTTGAACTTGTTCTTGATTTCTTCTCCCAGAGAGTGGGAAATCTTTGGAAGTCTCTACCCAAGAGGGCTGTGAAATATATTCAAAACAGCGATTAACATGCTTTTGGATTTTAAGGAAGGGAAGTGATCTGTGGTTAGTCCAGCAAAGTAGCACTGAGAAAAAGGGTGACTGTAATAGTATTGAATTCTTTGATCAGCTGAATGGTCTATTTCTTATACCCTATTCTACATTCAGATCAGGCCCCAATGATGCAGTAACTAATTCTTTGATGATTGCCCTGAGCAGGTGATCAGTGATGAATTTCCACCAGCCTGCACTTGCTGGAACGGCCTTGGTGGCTAATTAAAATAAAGCCCCAATAATCTGCTGTCTGCTGAATGGTACATCATCTGGCACAATCAGTGATGATACACTCCCTGGGGCTCCAGTCCCATATTGCGATTTAACTCACCTTGGTTCAGCTTCCTTTGCTCCTTTTTCAACTCTTACAGGCTCGTGGAAGTGTTACCTGTGTAACATCCTAAATAAAGTGAATTAAATGTTGCTGACATATCAATAAAACAACACCTGATAGTGCAAACAATCTGTTAATCCTGAGGTGTGCCAGGTTAATGGAGTTTGACTTTTACATCTGCTTGTGAGCCATGATATGTTCTTCAGTGGCCCACAAGGAAATCTGAGCCGCTCCTTTCCCAGGCAAATTTCCCTTCACCCAGACAGGAATACCCTAATCATTTTCCAGGAAAATTCCCTTCCTCAACAGACTCATTGGCAGTTTCCTCCCACCGGCCACCTTGAACTGCTGATCACTCGACTATCTTTACGCTGTTTGATGACAACTTGACAAGTGATATGCTGACAAGGTTCAGCCGGTACAATTGGCCAAAAACAATGATCAGACAAACACTGAAACCAGGTATTGTTGGACTGTGGCATTGTAGCCTGGCAACCACACTGGTGGTGGCCCAAGTTGGAAATCAGGAACTTGGGCTTTGGATATGCTGAAACTTAGGAGGATACAAAGTGGGAGGCTGGAATGGTTTGAATAATTTAGATGTGCCAGTAGGAATTGGGGTTTCATCAGGACATTAGCTGTGATGGAATGAAAATCAGGAACACTGGAAATTCTTGGCTACTTTTGAGCTGAAACATTAATGGTAGTTGTATGCACCCTTGCTCAAAAGGGGATCCTGGAAAGCAGCCTCCGTGCACCATCATATAAAATGCTGCGATAATAAACTGTTAAATTTATTTCTGCCGGCAAACAAAAAGGATGGAATTATTGGCTTTAAAGTCCAAACAATGCTTTCGGTCTACCCAATATTTAATTAAAGAAAATGTCTCCTTATTTAAGATTGCATGTTGGTTCGGGTTCCGGCCCGAAACGTTGACTGATCATTTCCACGGATGCTGCCCGACCTGCTGAGTTCCCCCAGCGTGCTGTGAGTGTTCCTTTGACCCCAGCATCTGCAGAGTATTTTGTGTTTTAGATTGCATGTTAGGGGAGCAGACAGATCAATTAGAGGCACAGGAAGAGTTTAGAGGTTGGTGGGGAGTTGGAGTTTGTCTACTGACAACATAGTTCAGATCTAAGGGTAAATGTTGGCTAATTCCTGTGGGACTCCACTGAATGGAAAAGGGAACCAAATGCAGGCAACTCTCTGGCTTTGTAACGGAACCGGGTACGGACATCATCAATATAAACAAGTATCCCGAAAGGACAATGCTATGGTCATCATGTGAAAGGCTGTAGCAAGGTCAAGGAAAATAACTGAAATTACTATGATAACAATAACCTAAAACATAATTTGTGACTGTGCTAAGTAATGATTAGGGACCAAATCACGGGAGTAAACTGATTGAAGGTGTTCAAACAAGGAGTTTCACAAAAGAGAGACATGATCCAAACCAGAATTAGGTTTATTATCATTGATACACATTGTGAAATTTGTTGTTTTCCTGCAGCACCACAGGCAAGACATAAGAATGTCTATAACATACAAAAATAAATAATTAAACAATGCGAAAGAGGAATAGTGAGGTCGTGTTTATGGAACATTCAGAAATCTGATGGCAGAGAGGAAGAAGTGGCTCCTGTACCTTCTCCCCAATGGCAGTAATGAGAAGGGGGCAAATCTCAGATGGTGAAGGTCCTTAATGATGGACACTGCCTTTTGAAGATGTCCTCAGTGGTGGGGAGGGTTGTGCCTGTGTTGGGACTGGCTGAGACTACAACCCTCTGCAGCTTCTTTTCATCTGCAGATTGGAGCCCCCTTACCGGGCAGTGATGCAACCAGTCAGAATGCTCTCCTTGTTACATGTGTAGAAATTTGCCACAGTCTTCAGCAACATACCAGATCTCCTCAAATTCCTAATGAACCATAGCTGCTGCCTTCTTCATGATTGCATCATCGTGCTGGTCCTGGGATAGACCCTCTGAGATGCTGACCCTCAGGAACTTGAAACTGTTTACTCTTTGTACCACTGACCTCTGAATGAGGATTTGTGTGTGTTCCCCTAACTTCTCCTTCCTGAAGTTCACAATCAGTTCTTTGGTCTCAGTAACACTGAGTGCAAGGTTGTTGCTGTGACACCACTCAACTAGCTGTCTTATTCCTGTCTATGTCTTCATCACCAGCAAGTGTTGCCATTGGCAAATTTATAGATGCCATTTAAGCTGTGGCTACCCACATATCCACGAGTGTAGAGGGAGTAGAGCAGTGGGCTAAGTGTACATCCCTGACGTGCACCAGTGCTAATTGTCTGCAATGAGGAGATGTTACTACTTGATTACAAAGTCAAGGATACAGTTGCAGAGGGAGGTACAGAGGCCCAGGTTTTGAAGCTTGCTTTTCCGATCATTGAAATTAGAGGATGTGTTTGTAAATTGCAAGGGCAAAGATAGATTTTAAAGTTTTGAACGCTGAATTGATAGCTGAGGGTAAGGGAAATGTGGGGTCAAGGTGGAATCCATCAGCCATATCAACTCATACAAGGCCAAGAAGGGACATCAGGCATTTGTTGAAGAAAATTGACCCACTCAGATTTGTCTGTATGCTTAATGTTCTGTAACTGGACTTTTGTAATTAATGCCAATGATCCTGGAAAATGATTGATGTTATTGGCTCATTGGGAGGCAGCCAATGGAGAAAGGGGTTGTATCTGCTCTCAGCACACGAAGCTGTGCAGCATGAGTCTAATTTACAAATACATCTTATTAATTATTGAAGTATTTAGATTTTAAAAATAACAAAATAACCCATGATTTGCAACAGATTTATGGCTTTAATTCTTATTTATAAATCCTAACCTATATGCACTAACCTATAAACCTATCTATTGAAAACATTATTTTTGCTCCTTTGATTTATTTTTCTCTCTGCCACATAAAACTTGGTAATTGGACACCACCAGTTGCTAGCCGGAAGCTAGCATGGTCATTTTCATATTGCACATCATATTTTTAAAGAATGTCCATTTCTCGGGAAGTAAATGCTGACTTCAATGGCACAAAACTACTGTGCCACACCGATGGCCTTTTGGGACTGCCTGGTAAAGGAAGCCATTGAAATAAAACCGGAGGAAAATAATTTTAACAAAGACAAAGATCTCACTCCAAGTAAAACTGGGATTCAATTGTAAACATGGTGGGAGAGCAGAAACCTGATTGGATGAGGACTAACCAATCAAGAGGGGCGGTCTACGGGGGTATAAATACCACCAGACTCGACATGCCCTAGACATCGTTCCTGATGAAGATGGAGGAGTTTGTCATCGAAACATCAGTAATAATCGATATCTGTACCCGGCCGGGAGCCCAAAAAGAGTTTATTCATCATTTACACTGGGAAAGTTTCTCTGGAAGTGTTCAAAAATCATTTAAAAGAATAACTGAACAGTTCCTTATTAAATCAATCTTAAACTAGTATCCATATCCTTTACTTTCAATGTTGCTTGGAAAGCAGGGCAGCTTCAGAATTTTTGAGAGTGGGAAAGGATAGCTCAACTGAACAGTGGTGCAATGTTTTAAAGAGTGACATGAAGTTACTGACCGGCTCTCCTCTTCCATTCAACACCGATAAGGTTTAAACATTGTATTTATTAAATTGCTAAAATTGATTGTCAAAGTACATTTATTATCAAAGTATGCAGTATACAACCCTAAGATTTGTCTTCCCCACAGACAGCCATGAAGCAAAGAAAAACCATGGCACCCATTCAAAAAAACATCACCACCCCACGTGCAAAAAAAAAAACAAATCATGCAAACTGCAACAAAAAACAAGCAAAAAAATAGAGGACACAAAATCAAAAGGCATATTTCAGTTCAGCTCAGTGCTTGTCATCTGCAGGCTGCCCTGATTCAAAAATCACCCAATAAAAACAGGAGCAACCGGAACTAGAACACATCATAAAGACGGTTTAGAGACCACAATCCACATTGATTACACTTTCCTCTGGCTATCATCCTCCAACAGCATCGAGGGAGAGAAAGATCACTCATCACAAGGACCTTCCTCCGCGGCAGGGAGCGAGAGGCTGGTAGACGGCACTGGAGACAACCAAGTGCCAGATCACCCGATCAGCCCAAAAACACACTGCCAGAATGTAGATAACAGATTGTTATATGCACAAGTTTTGCACAGCTGCAATGAAAAACTTTTATCAGTTACATCAACAGTGTCAAAAGCACACAACACTAGATACACATCATTCACAAGTAAAACATCAATTGTCCACATTTTTCACGAGAGAACACAAATAGATCAATAACTATAAAGTTGATTGTAGTGCAAAGAGATTAGTGTTAATATACAGTAGTGAGGTAGTGATTAGAGTTGTGCAGCTTGATTCAGACCCAAATAGTTGAAGGGAAGCAGCTGTTCTTGAAGGAGTGATTTGTGAATGTAAGGAGCTAGGCTCAATTACCCAAACAAGTGGAAACACAATCGTCAAAGACATTATGAACATAAAATTCAGCTTGCTGCACCTCGTAACAATATAAGATACAGACTAAAAGCAGATAGTATTAGGTTAATCTTTCACTAAACAGTCCAACTATGATATACAGAACTGCTGCAAAGTATAGATCATAGTGTTTTTTAGTTTAGTATATATAATTCTTCAAGCTGGCGTCAGGCTGCGGTCTGCAATGAGATAGCTACTTTGTAGAAAGCATGTGAGGGCTTTGCAAAGAATGAAAAAGTGTTTCGTCAGGACATTGCCTGAATTGGAGAGAATTAGCTACAAGAAGAGGTTTGACAGTTTTGGCTTCTTTTCTCTGGAGCACTATATAATACTGAGAACCACAGGTTGGGCAGATACTCCCCAGCATGGACATGTCAAATACTAGAGGGTATAGTTTTAATTTGAGAGGAGGAGAGTTTAAAGGAGATATACAAGGGAAGTTTTTTTCCCCCACAGTAGGTGCCTCGAATGTGTAACCTAGGAGATGTAGTAGATGCAGATATGATAATGTTTAAAACATGTAAAAGTGAGGTAGTAGACAGATGTGGACATTATACAGGCAAAAAGAATTAAATTAGATGACATTGGCATCATGGTTCCTGAAAACATAGGGTGTGTTGCTGTGCTACTCTTCCCTACAGTCTATACCACCAGAGAGTAGCAAAGTGGATTGAAAATTCACAAAGGATAATGTTTGGCAGGTGTTTTTGTGATTGGAGGAGAGTAGTTACTGAACACTTTACAGGGCTTAGTACTTGGTTCCAAATTTTTTGTGTAACACACTGTACATTGTTTTAGTCCTAGATCTAACAGGCAATAAATTTGTAGATACCACAACTGGCCATGACAGTGAGGAGGAAAGTAGGGAGGTACAGATGGCCTGATCTGCTGAGCAAGAAAATGGTAAATGTAATATAACACAAGAAGAGTGAGATAAGGCATCTGGGTGGTGCAATTTTGAGTGGCAAAACAACACTTGAATACGCTTCCAGATTCTTAAAAAGCAGTAGAACAAGTCAAGAGGGTAGTAAAGAAGGTATCTAGGATGCTTTCCTGTAAGAGTAGAGGGACGAATACCAGGAGAAAGAAAGCCTCTCAATTTTGTTTTCAATAATTTTTCAATGTCTTTTTCATAACTACACGTTTATGGTCGTTCCCCGCCCCTGCAAGTCTCGAAGCCCGTTTTACTGTTACATTTTGCGCTAGATTCTGTTTTTATCATTGTTTGGGGGAGGAGGGTGAAAATTGTCACATGATCAATGACACATTGCAATCTATTCACCAATCGTTTAACTACACACACGGATTTAAAAATAACTGCAAATGGTGAAACCGAAAACAACAGAAAATGCTTAGTGTAGGCCTGTAGCTTCTTTGAGGTTACCATTTATTTTCGAACTTCGCTGGCTGCTAATTGTTAACCAGGAAAAAAAGCAGATTTTATTACAATTTTGCGCGAACCGGCACTGAGATACGCCTTTAAATTTGGGTTACAAAGAAAACCAGCTTTGTAACTCGAACGAATTCATGCAAAACCTCAGTTAACAGATTTCCTGCGACTTCACGCTTTCTCTGTCTGCCTTTCCGATTTCCTTTGCCCGAACTGCTTCCACCTTATTGCCCCCACGGCATAAAAACCATAGCCCGCCGTTTAAGTGACAGCAATGAATGAACTGCTCCAGCGTCCCACCCACACGCCACCCCCCAGCCCAATGTAACTTTTTAACGGAAATACCGCCCCTGTGCTCGTCTCCAATTGGCTGCGTACTCGAGTATCGACATTCCATTTGGAAAGTCTTCGGCGACTGTCTCGCCTCTGATTGGTCCGGCGTGGCGTCACAGTGTTGCTTATGCCATTTCTGTAATTGACGTTTTATTTCATGAAGGACTTCGGGGGAAGTCCGTGCAGCGAGAGATCGGGGCAACTTCCATCCTTTTATTCATAGCGGGAAACTCGCAGCAACCAAACTTTGAGCTGGAGGATGGTTCCGAATGGATTATCATGAGCCGATGGTGGCAGCGGTTTAATTTCATCCCTGGACCGACAGCTGAAAGCGCCCACGTTGGGGCCTCAGGAAGGATTGATAGATTCGCAGATCAAGGCGCGTTAATGCCGAATTCTCACTAGGGAAAGCGAGGCATTTTTTTCCTCTGCTGGTGGAGAGAAGGTGGCTGATGTACCAGATTCTTCTGATGGGCGCGTCCTGGTCGTTCGCAGTGGTTTAATTGTGACTCTGGAATTGTAAACTTGTCTCTCAAACTACCGTTGGCTCTTTCGGTGTTTAACAAGCGGCCAGTCCGAGTGCAGCCACACCCTCCCTGTGCTTCCTGATAGGAGATGCAGACTCCTGGGTAACTTTGTCATTCCAACACAACAGGACCCACTGGAATTAGAGTGCTGGTGCTTGATTTTTATTTTTGCAACTGACAGTAACTTGAGTTATTTTTAAAAAGCAATCCTTTTCCCCACTAAACGCTGAATGATCGGAAGAGGAAAAGCTCAAGATAAAAAGGAACAGGTTTTGTGTTGCGGGAGTTTAATTCTCCCAGAAGTGTGGATCAGTAGCGGATAAGCCCAGCAAGAAGTGAAAAGTGAAGCGATGGACTGTGTGAAAGGTTACTTTTAACCCCTTCCGTTTCGATCTATACAATTAAAGACCGCGAAGAGGATTCCCGACGTGAGATACAGTATCCGACAGCAAAGGATCATCATGTACAGAGCCAGGAGATTGTGGGCTCTCAGACGGAGAACATGCGCGTCTAGCTGTGCGGACGAGAGGAATTGAAGGGTCCGTCCGATACTTGTTTACAAAGCATCCCGGTTTTCCTCAACTCCTGGAGGGAGGAAGAAAGGCTTCTGTTGTACTTCTGTTGTTATTTTTCCCCCTTCCTGCTCCATTGATGGAACGATGATGCGGGCAGAGAGGGATACTGGGCTGAATCGGAACTGCGCTGGTCACACAAGCGGCATGCAAGGGGCCGCTCGGCACCATGGCTAACAGCGGCTCGGCCAAGTCGACGAGCAGCAGCGGCATCAGCTCCCAGCAGAGGAGGAGACTCGTCTTCATATGCGACATGTGCAAGAGCAAGATGCAACTGGTGGCCGACCTGCTCCTGCTGTCCAGCGACAACCGGCCGGTCAACACGGACAGCCTTTCGCCGGCCTCGGTGGAGTCCTTCGACAAGAGCCGGGACGCCGTCATCGCCCGCACCAAGGGTCTCTCCATCCTCACCCACGACGTGCAGAGCCAGCTCAACATGGGCAAGTACGCCGAGGTGGGCGACAGCCTGGCCGAGATGTGCGAGTTGGTGGTGGCGCTGGTCGAGTCGTCGGCCCACGCCGCCTACCTGGCGGCGGCCGAGGCGCCCGGCTCGCAGGCGGCCGTGGCCGGCCTGGTGGATCGCTACCGGATGAGCCGGGCCCGCCACGAAGTGGAGCACAGCTGCAGCCTGCTGCGCACGGCGCCCGTCTCCGAGCTGAGCCCGCAGCTGCTGCTCGAGCTCTCCCGCAACATCTCCCGAGGCCTCAAGAGCCTGACGGACGCCTGCGTGCTGGCCTCGGAGAGCAGCCGCGACCGCTTCGCCAAGGAGCAGTTCAAGCTCAGCGTCAAGTGCATGAGCTCCAGCGCCACGGCGCTGCTGGCCTGCGTGCGGGAGCTCAAGTCGCGGCCTTGCGAGGCCACCCGCGCCCGCTGCGTGCTCTTCGGCGGGCCGCTGGTGCAGTCCGTCCACGCCCTGGTGGGCTTCGCCACCGAGCCGCAGTTCCTGGGCAAGGCGGCCTCCGTCAGCCCCGAGGGCCGCGCCGTCCAGACGGCCGTGCTGGGCGGCGCCATGAGCGTGGTGTCGGCCTGCGTGCTGCTCACCCAGTGCCTCCGCGACATCGCGCTCCATTCGGACAGCAGCAAGGCGCCCGACTACCGGCAGCGCCTCCAGAACTCCGCCCTGGCCGTGTCGGACGGCTGCAACCTGCTGTCGCAGGCGCTGCGGGACAGGACCTCGCCCAGGACTTTACCGTCACTCAATTGCCATTCTGTGAATTAACCTCCCTCCTCCCCGTCCTGATTAACACGAGAGACGTTGTTCCCTCCTAATGCCAAAGAATCCTCGGGCACTGGTGTGTTGTGTGTGTGTCTGAGGGGCGGAGGTGGGTGGGGGGGAAATTGAAAGCCCCCCTCCCCTCCAGTTCACAGAGACTGATGCAGAGCGAGAGCGGCCACTCAGCCCATTGTGCCTGTGACAGCTCTTTGAAAGAGCTCTCCAGTTCATCCCACTGCCCTCGCCGACAGAACAGGGACCGACAAGTGTTCTAAGTTTAGAAGTTTTAAGTAATTAGGACAGACAAAACAAAGAATTACAAAAGGCTTAATCGTGCTGGGTGCGGTTCAAAGTCAGTGTCTTCCGGTTATCCCACCATCATTATAAGACTCATGATAAATCATATCAACTCAATGGCCATTATGGTTGAGAAGGGTTTTTACCTCAATTTACAATAAATACACACACACACACACACACACACACATTGACAGCGGGATGGAATGTAGCTCCTTTGGGTATGTGTGTTCTGTGGAATCAAGTGGTAAGAGAGAAGTGAATCTGGTGTTAGTGAAAGGGAGTGTGCATTTGTGATCGTGATCTTTTCACGTCTCGATTCTAAAAGTTGGGATAAAGCTGCTGTGAGTGTTTTTTTCAGTTTTACACTATTTGCCAGACGTGGAAGTCTGTGTCAAGTTTTCTTGCATGTACTGGAGTATTTATTTCAACATTAAAATTGTTATGTTTCTCATGAGCCTTTTGTTTTGTTAAAAGAGCTTAGTGAGAGTTTTCTGTTCTATTGTGTAAGTTCCATTATATTTTGGGGAAAATATTGTGAAGTAAATATCAGCAGGTGCAAAGAACTCATGAATAGATGCTGTTGTGGGTGCCTCACCAGAGTCTATAAGAGCATGTTGTATTCCAGATATGTACAAATATTATCTATGGCATAACCCATCCTTTGATCATAACTGGCAAGGTGGAGGGCGTGTTTCTTAATACTGTGCTGTATTTAACAATTTAATTGGTTTTTGCAAACAGCCACACCAAAATCTAAAGGACTGGAGTGTTTATATAAACAATATTCTTTAACTTTCTTTTGCTGTAGTGTCACTGGTTTTGTGGAAGGCATCTTAGCGAAGTTTAGACTACCTCACCTGAAGTGTAGGTCAAAGCACAGTTCTCTATGATGTCTCCCACATGCAGTTTAAATCACTGAGAGAGTTAACTCATTGATATCGCTTTATTCTAACAGAAGGTGTAAGTGTCACTGTTGAGACTGGCAGTTGTGGACCATTCCTAATTTCCTACGGGCGAGCTTCCTTTTTGCTTGTCTATAGTGCGATGAAAGGTTTGCTGGGCTAATTCGAGAGAGCAGTTAGCAATCATGGATGTGAGGCTGAGATGTGTAAAGTCTGGGTAATAACCTGTCCTTTAGGGAAGGACAACACATAGATAATGCCACAATCACCTAATGAAGATTAGGCTTTTATTTCCAGAATTTGAAAAACTGAATTGAAATCTGACATTACCGAGTGAGCATGGAATGCACACCCAAGCTCAGCCACCTCTGCTGAATCGCACTCCTTTCCCACTGCTAGACTTCACTCTCCAAAGGCTCCCTTTCCCTCTGTAAAACTCTCCTGTCTGTGTTGTGCCCTGTGCTTAGCGAGCTGCATTCTATTCTGGTTCTTTCCAAAGCCCTGCTTTTCCCCACACTCTGCACCTTCCAATTTTGATTTCGTGAAAATCCTGGAATTTAACCTAACTTTTAGAATTTTCTTTCCTAAACCTCTGAGCTTTCCAATGTCCATTTAATTGTTTGTGGCTTTCCTGGGGGGGTGGGGAAGATCTGCCCCTGATCAAACTGTGGTTTCTCTGGGTGTGAAATCAGGCTCCTCAGCCCATTATTTTGGTTACCAATTATTCATCCACACTGATCCTACACCAATTTTAATTTTCTTCTTGCCTATTGGTCAGATTTTCAGTCTGCGGCTTTCCAGGTGAAATTTAATTGTATCCAATATGCTGTGACTTTTAATACAATAACATGTTATGCCATGGTCAGGAATTTGCTGCAATTCCGATGATAAATGGGGTTATGTAATAAAGCTTTACCATTCTGTCCCTGTCCCTTAAAATTGAGAGGCATAATTAAGAAATTTTGAAGCTTAGCTATAGACAAGGCTTTACACAATCATTTTTTTTTCTCGATAATAACTTTAAAGACTACCCTTCAGCACAGTACTGTATTTGCCAACGTGGATCGGAGAACAAGTTTGTAAATCCGGTGGGAGCAAATGATCTTGGGAGTGGTGAGGGTAGAGCCACATGGGAGTGGCGTGGGACGGCGGGCAGAGGAGGAATGCCAGAGGCGCAGGGTGACATGGGTGCAGACACGTCCAGCCCCAAGACACCAGGCAAGGTCATTTGATTTCCAAACAATTGGTTAATTGATCGTGGCAGAATGTCTCTGGTGCTTCCTGCTCCCTTCCCCTTTTCCTGAACATGATTCTCTTCCCTGCCCCCTTCCCACTCTCAGGCCACAATACAGCCCCATATCAGAATTAGATTTATCATCACTCGCACGTCATGAATTCTGTGTTTTTTTTGTTTGCGACTGCAGCACAGCGCAATACACAAAATTTACTAGAGTATAGTGCAAAAAAGTCTTAGGCAGCCAACTCTATACATAATGACTAAGATTCTTGCACAGTACTGTATTTGTTGCTTGTACATTAAAACATACAGAGAAATGCATCATTTCAACTATCCATAGATGCTTGATACAGCTGCTTATTATGGAGAAGCAATTTAAATTTCTGGCAGAAGTATATTTGTCTCCAGCATAATGGGATTGCAAAGTACAGTATCTGTGCATTCCCCCGAACCTCTTGCAGCCAAAGTTGTCCTAATGGTTTTGGGTTCTGAAAGCATTTCACTCATAAATAGCACTGAAGTCATCATAATAATTGTTAATCACAAACTTGTACTTCGGACATTCATTCTAGTATTTGAATTTTCCCGGTGGAATTCCTGATAGGATGAGGTGGGCACCTATTATAGTTCAATTTGTTCTGTATGTCTGACTTGAAAAGGATAAAAAGCCACTGTTGCAATTAATTCTCTGGTTTTCCAATAAAGTGTAGTTAGGTTAAAATAGTTCTCAAGTTTCTTTTTGCCCTTCATTAATTATCCTTAAAGGGGTAGATTGCATCTTTTGAGCGACTGCATAAATTGGCGTTTGCCAGGATTTGGACTCTGGTTTTGATTGGCTACCCAAGTCCAAGCAGGAAAGCCACTCGATTACTAGCCCATAGTCAGTTGCGTTTTCCTCCGACCCACTAGCTGGAGCAAATATGAATCAGGTCACTAGAGACAGTTGCCAAATTGACAGTAGTACTGTCATACTGTGCCTCTGGAGGTTTTGATGGGGAAAGTGTTGATTACCTCGGTTCACTACGGCTTTTGTATCACTGTGCCACTGCTGTAATTTAAACCTGTTATTTAATGGTGCATGTTCTGGAGAGCCATGCTCTTAATTTACAGTGGGTCATTAGGATCTAAAATTGTCAAAGGTATTATGTTTATCATTGACATTTTTACCATGTTAATCTGCGGTGAAAATGAAGGTTGTTAGTTAGTGTACAGAGGTGAATTTATTTAATAACATTCTAGGAAAGGATTTAATTTTTTTAAATGACATTGTTTATGTACAAGAGACAGTAATGAACTATCCTGTTTAAGAAAATATAAAAGATCTTGAAGTTAGACTTACTAGAATTATTTTGTATATATTATATCAGGTGTGTTTATTCTACCATTTTCCAACTTGGACTCATAGAAAACACGACAGCTTGTTCCCTAATCTTCAGTCTGTTCACCCATCAACCCTGTATTCAGTATGCTGTACGGATTTCCTGTTCCATAGTACATTGCCTCAATAAGTGCTAACCTTACCAGTGACGCAGACATCTCAAAACCCTGCCTCAACTTCTTGCCCCTGGCCTCGAACTTCCCCCAGCCCCATCTTCAAAATCTTACCATCTGAGATGCTCAATTGGTAGTTGCTGCCATATTGCTGGCTGTGCTCTCACCTACCTAGTCCTGAGCTCTGGAATTTCCCCTCTGGCCCTTGCCAGTTCACCTTCTATAAGATATTCCTCTTTTTTAAAAAAAAACTTTTACTAGGCTTTGATCACTTGCCTTAAAATTTCATGTTAACTTTGTCAAATTGTGCTTGATGACACCCCTCTATTGCCTTAAAGGTTCATCATAAATGCAAGCACAATTCCAAACAAAAGGATAAACCAGTGATTGATCTTTGATCGCATCAGTATTTGTTTTTATACTAGTGCGTTCTTCAGTGAACAGCTGCAGGTCACATCCAATGGCAGAATTGCTTTTCTCAGTCTATCAGTGCATTCTCTCAAGTGTTCGCTTAGACAGCAGCTCGAAAGCCTAAACCTAGTGGGGGAGATGATCAGGGACTGCATTCGAGTTCTCTTGGCCTTTGTGTTTATGTATTGTTTCTTTTAAGAACAGACTTGCACTGATAAAGTATTGTTCCATGACATCTCACAGTTCTTTTCAGAACCTCCTGTTGATCACTGTTGTCATGTTGGGAACATGGTGCTTAATGTGATCCAATCTGCAACAGAAAAAAAATGATTGGATAAGTTGGTTGAGGATTGTTGACTCTAGCCCACCTGATGGGGGACACCTTGTTTAACGTCTCTGAAAGATGGCACTGCTGTCACTTCTCCTCTGTAGTACTAATGAGAGGTCTGGCTGAATTTAGTGTTTGATCCTATCCTGTATTCTGTTCTGGTTGCTTTGAGTCCATCAAGTTTTGATCAGGAAGCCTTGTATGTAACTTGTTTTCGGATACTGACTGTGTAAATTTATCTTGCCCCAAGGATCCCCAACTCTAATACCTCTTACTTTTGAATAAAATTGTTGGGAGATCTGGGCTGCTTCTCTTTTGCTGCATTCTTCATTAATTTTCGAGCTGTTTGAATTGCTGATAAGATTAACATTTATCTGTAGTGATCCTGCTGAATGCAATCATAGTGTTTATGCCAATCACGGTTCTGTAGGTTGTTAGTATTGGAAATTTAAATCAGTTGCAGTAAATACACAAAGGAACCGTTACCATACATTAGATTATTTAGCTTATTTTTTAATGATTATTGTAGGAAGAGGAGCTTATCTTGCAAAATTAAAAATGCTGGAAACTGAGCATTTGTGAAAATCTGAGTCTTGGGTTGGTCAGAACTGGGAAAGTGAGCAAAAGTTAAATTTCAGTGGTTGAGAAGGTGGACCGGTGATGACTGGAACAACAGCAAGATCTCTTAGAGGGCTCATTACAGTGGGAATAAGTAGAGGTCGTTTGGTCAATGACAGGATAAGGAGCTATGAGATAATATTTTCCAGATTTTTTTTATCAGTTTGATTTTATTAATGATGTAATTGCAACGTGTATTTAATGTCTGGGTGGCTCTTGGGGTGAGTGACAGACAAGTGCAGAAAGGCCTATTGTAGTTGTTTCCACATACCAGTGTAAGTAACTGACCCTTGAACCTGGTGAGACAGTCATGCAATCAAAAGGTTGGCCATGGGTATCCACTGTGGTTCAACCGAGGCACAATGTCCCTCACAGCTCGCCTGCAGTACAGAGGGAGTGCCGCATTGTTGGTGATATTTGAAACCACTACTCTGCCTGTATTTAAGGGTTGATAAATGATATTCTAGCTCACTGAATTGAGTTCTCCTTGATATCTTCAATAACATTCCTCTATCAACGTCCTCTTAATGAATATCCTGGTAATCAGTGATACTTTGCTCTGTAAAACTCAAAGCCAACAGAAAAGGCTGGAAGTACTCAGCAGATCGGGCTGCACCTGAGGGAGTTAAAGCAGACTCAGTGTTTCAGGTCACAGACCTATTGAAAAGCAGCATTTTCTGTTTTTGCTTCAGATTTCCAGCATCAGCATTATTCAGATTTTTAGTTTGCTAATTGGCTGTTACGTTTTATGTTAATACAAGACTGTAAAACTATTAGCAGCCAGAATGTGACTTGAAATGTCCTGAAGTTGAAGATGGTCCTATAATTTGTCTTCATAAGTTTGAATATTAGACTACTTTTCAATCATCTGCATGTATGATAGGAAGAGATTTGTCATAAAGATCATTACTGAAAAACTACCATATGGAGAAGGCCGTTTGGTCCACAGTGCTCACTGGGAGGTGGGACTCCTTCACCTAACCCCAGCTTCCAGTACAGGGTTTTGTAACCCTGCAGATCAGGGTTCTTCAATTACACAACCAAGGGCTATTTAAATATGCTGAGTATTTCTGCCCCCTCTATAAAGCCAGGCAGTGAATTGCAAACTCCAACCGTCCTCATTAAGTTTATTCACCTTATACGTTTACATGCATTAGGATTTGCTGTAGTGTGTGGACACAACATGCAACAAAAACAACATTCAATAATCATAAAGAATTTTACAAAATAACAGTAGTATGGATATGTGTATAACTGTATAAATTCCAGCATGCTTTTACAATGGAAGCAGCATAATAAAAATTGGGTTAAAATGTTTACAGTGCAATACAGTGACGGGAGTAATAGAGGTGGGAAGTAACTAGAATGACTGTTGAGATTGGCTGCCTGAGAGAAGAATATGGCCTGATTTATTCATTTATTTACTTAAAATAGCCCAGTAGTGCTTTCCAGAAAGGAGCTTTTGGAAAAGGCAGTTTTTGGGGGGAAGAGTGTCCGCAATGATTTTTGCACGTACAAGTTGCGCAGTGATGATAGTGAAGTTTTCTGCTCACCTGAATGTCGGCTGTAGCTTTCATATATTGTGAGAAGATGCTGCTTCAAGTCAGACAGTATTGGTTGATGTGAGGATGTTCTCCAAGATGGCAGTGTAGAATTGCACCAGTGTTTGCCAATGTCCCTTCTAATTCTTCCAACCACTGTTCTTGCACCTCTTTTAAGGCAAGTAAATTCTTCCTTGTAATTTTCTGCTCAATGAAGTCACCTTTCAGACTCTGTTCCACTTCCAGCTTAGCCGACCTGTTGCTACAACTTTTGCATTCTGGCTGCACCTTTGTAAGTCGCGACAATCCACTGCAGTTGCATCTGCCTGTGATGTGATGACCAGAACTGCATTCAGGTTGTGGTATAACTAGTGCTGTGTGCAGTTAGAACACAACATCAGAATCTGGTTTGTTTATCACTAACATATATCGTGACTTTTGTTGTTTTGCAGCAGCAGTACAGTGCAATATATATTTCTTAAAAAAAAAATCACTGTTACCATAGAGTCATGGAAAAGTACAGCAGAGAAACAGGCCAATTGGCCCATCCAGTCTGTGCTGAACTATTTCCTCCCATTGACCTGTACCGGGACCAGAACCTTCCATACCCCGACTATCCGTTTACCTGTCCAAAAGTCTCTTCAACATTTAAATTGAACTCGCGTGCACCACTTGCGCTGGCAACTCTTTCCACACTCATGACCATCTGAGTGAAGAAGTTTCCCCTCATGTTCACCTTTCACCCTTAACCCATGAATAGCATAAGAAAGATATTTTAAAAATAAAGAGTGCAAAATAGTGAAATCTATGCTGTTAATTAAGGAAAGTAGCCCCTGGAAAAAAAACTACAGATACTGGAAATCTAGAATTAAAAGTAGAAAATGTCAGAAGGACACAACAGGTCAGCCAGCATCTGAAGGAAGAGTAACAAGCTAATCTTTAGATTGTGTGTCTTCAACCTTCCCCCTTCTCAGCCCAAGATGTCGACTTATCTATTCATTTCCACAGATGCTGCCTGCCCTGAGTTCTAGCATTTTGTGTGTGTTGCTTTGGATTTCCAGCATCTGCAGACTTTCTCATGTTTATGTCTTCAACCTGAAGTGTTAACTTTGTTTCTTTTACCAAAGATGTTGCCTGATATTTCCATCATTTTCTGTTTTTATTTTAAAATATCCAGACTAGCCGAATCATTTTTAATCGGCTTTTGGGAATCTGGGCACACATCGAAGATACCATTTTAAAAAAAAAATTCAAGCTGCTCAGTATATTCCCCTTTTATGTTCTGTGCCCCCTTGCCTAACTACATTTCACCAAACACACTTCCTTGCCCAAGTTCCATTCACTATTTCCTCAACTGGTCAGAGGCAGCTTTATCATCTTATTGATCCTTCTCACTGTCCACAAGACTGCCGATCTTCGTAGCATCTGTTTACTTTCGTAATACGCCCTTAAAATTTTGGTCTAGTTCATTAATCAACATCTGTGCTACCAGCACAGGAATGTAGTTCATTGTTTTGCCAATTCCCATCATTTATCATGCACGCTTGCCTTTGAAAGTTTGTATTGATTGTTAGGATATCCTCACCACCCTTGATGCAATTCAACAAAAGCTAAAGTGGAATCAAATTTTCCCTTGATTACAATCATTGCCGAGGAGGACAAGTCAAATCTGTACGTTCATCAAACTTCAATAACTTCTTTGCCACAAGTTTACTTTGAATAGATAATGAAATCCATGATAAAGATGTTGAACTTCGGCTTGTTCATCACCTTTTGTTCAGCAGGGTTTAGATTGCTGGGTGAGGGTAACTGTTCCAAATGGAACATTATTTTTTTCCCCGCAACATTCATTCAAAGCTACTTAGAATATTAGCCAGTATTTCACTGGGTGTTTGAGAATTGACTTTGATTTTCCATATTGGTTAAGAAGGAATCCTTTGTGTTGTGTTTAGTTTCTAATAAGGTGCTTCTGTGTGTGTTGGTGTTTGATATGAGATTGTACAGCTTGTGTCTTGCAAATCACGGTAAATAGACATAATTCAGGAAAATATAAACTGAGAGCAGGCTCCGGTTATCCCTGGGGGTGGGGAGGAGGAACACCAGCATCTCTAACTTTGCTCCACCCCAAATTCCTTAAACCTGAGAAACATGGAAGGTGCTTTATCTTGTAATGACAAGTCAACGAAAGGCCACACCCCAATGCCATTTATTATTTCAAAGAGGCTGACCTTGCTTAACCAGCAATGAACTTTTAGCACTTCCTGTTTCAGAAAAATAATGCACTGGAACTACTCTTTCAGAGCAGCCACCCAGTTTTAGGATATGGGAAATAATATTGTTACTGGAAAACAGGCAATGAGAGTTTCCTGAGAGCCCTCAGCCTCTTGGGAGACCTGGAAATTGATGACAACAGAAATGCGATTGCAGATCTCGCAACACACATATGAGTTGTAATGTTCCAGTGTCAATGACTGCCTTTCATTTGCTGGATATAAATCTCCATCTGCCCCCTCACTTTTTTTTCCCCCCAAGTTTGTATCTCAATACTTCTTTTGAAGCAGAAGTTGTGAGAGGCCACTTTCTCTGGATTGTTACCAAACTTGTGTCTTTTTTTTTCATCTGAAGCAGTAGTTGGTGCAGTCTGCTGCTGGAGTGGTTTATTTGATGTACTGCAACTTCCCGAACATCCAAAGTTGTGTAATTGGAAAGTTAATCTTTCAGCCAGTTGCTGACGAGTGGGCAAAAACGAGAGCCTAGGAATTATGAGCAGGAAAGGACTATTTGGCCTTGAGCCTGTTTGACCACTCATGATCATAGTTTATCATCCCTGGTATCATGTTCATGTACTAAACCCACGAACCTAGTTTCCTTTAATGTTTTCGACATAATGAGTGAGCCTCCACAGCCCCTGGATTGGACAATTCCAAATATTCCTCATGCACTCTGAGTGAAAATATTCTCCCTTGTTTCTGTGCTAAGTATCCTTCTGTTTGGAGACTGTAGCCCTAGTTCTAGATTCCTTGGTGGTAACGTTCTCCCTGCTTCTATCCTGAGGAGTTTGTTTCAATGTCGCCCCTCATTCTTCTACATGCTATGGAATAAAGGCTGAGCCTGCTTGTTCTTCCCTCATAATGATCTTCTATCCCAGGGACCAGTCTGGTGAATCTTCACTGTACTACTGTGATAAACCTTTCTGCAGATGAGACCAGAATTGCAATTCTTTAGGTGTGATCTTACTTTTTTTTTGTCTGTATCTTGTTTTACAGCGGTTGGCATCCAGCTTAATGGTGCATTACCACCACCCTCTGCTCCAGAATGTGCACTAGACATGCATTCTAAATCCCTTCACCCAATCACACACACAAACCTACACTGCACCCTCCCATCTTTGACCATCCTAGTATCCTATTCCTGTTTGTTCATCATATTCTATAAAAAACCCCCGTACCCCTTAAAAACGCTAAAAATACCTGGACTTGTGCTCTTTCACCCATGCCCAGCAACCCTTTTAATGTGAATTCCTGCATCCCCAACTCCCTTAGTTTATTTCTCATCATCTCTCTCTGTCTCCCATACTTCCTGCAACTCAGAACTACATGTTCTACTGACTCCTCTTCCTGACGTTCCTCACACAATCCTGTCTGGTGTTTCCCTATCATTTTCAATGTTTTGTTTAATGCACAATGCCCCAGCCTTAACCTAGTCCACACAATTTCCTCTCTTCTGTTTCCATTACCTACCCTAGTAACTGCAACACTCTTTTGTATTTGATACAAATGCCTCCCTTTCCCCTCCCTGTCCCATCTTTCTTGCCACATTCGGTTGACTTTTTCCCAGATTACACACTTAACCTCTGCTTTACTTATACTAATGTGCATTTCCACATTTTCTTTCTTTAACACCCTCTTTGCCAACTCATCCACCCTCTCATTCCCCTTCACCCCTACATGTGCTGGAACCCATAGAAATTTTACCTGACCTCCCTGATTTGCAATTCTTGTAACTAACTGAAGGACTTCATAAAGTACATCTTGCCGGCGGTTTGTGTGAAAAGACCTTAAACTTGCTAGAACTGAGGATGAATCTGAACATATCAATGCTTTGGCTTGTCTGGCTTTCTGCACCCATTGCAACGCAACCAACACTGCCAGCATCTCCACTGTAAACACCCCTAACTTATTAGATGTTCTTCTGCTGATTCCAATTTCTTTTGCTGGTATTACCACCCCAAACCCTGTCACTCCTGTTTCAGGTTCCTTCGCACCATCCGTATAAATGTGAGTAATCACTATACTTTTCCATCACATGACAGTTAAATGATATTTACCAAATCTGTTTTATATCTTTCTTTCCTTTTTACCTCTAACAAATGCCAGTCTATGTCAGGCCATACAAGCTTCCATGGAGCTACAACCGGATAAACTACTGAAGGACTTGTCCTCAGATCAAATACTCCACATTCTTTCGCGATATCATTCCCTACCCGACTAAAGGTATCCCTCTGAACTCCCATTTTCCCAGCACTCCTGCAACATTTTTTTTGTCTTCCAAAGTGGAAGACTTTGTATAGCAACCCACCAGTGAGATTCTTGCCCACCCACTCGACCCCTTTACACCCTCATCATTATTCACATTCCCAATTAGTTTTGCCCCACCCTGGTAGGTTGTGAAAATTGTGTGTGGGTTGGAGCGCCACAGTAGGTTGGTTAGTACAAAGCTGTTACAGCTCAGGGCGTCGGAATTCAATTCCCGCTTCGTCTGTGAGGAGTTTGTGCTTTCTCCTCATGAACGCATTGGTTTCATCCGGGTGCTCCAGTTCTTTCCTGCTTTCCAAAGGTGTGCCGGTTAGTCAATTAATCTAATTATAAATAGTCCTGTGATTAGTCTAGAGTTAAGTAGGTGGTCTGCTGGGTGGTGCAGCTAGTTGGGCCAGGCCAAAGGGCTGCTCTGCCTTGTATCTCTAAATCCACAAATAAAATTGACTATCCCTGCCCACCTCTTTATTTCTACTTGTTCTCTTTTAACCAAATCTCAATTTGGCAACGATTAATTATCTCCAATTCCATGTGTTGTATCCTTAAGTGATCACCTCTTTGGGACTTTATTGTAAGCTTTGTGAATATCCAAATGTACATCCATTGATTTTCCCCTCATCTTGTCTACTAGATGTAGCCTTTAAACCGTGATCTCTCCTTTTCATAAGTCCACTTTGACCCTGTCTTGATAGAATACCCTTTTTATAGATTCCAACATTTTCCCAGCTACTTGTGTCAGGCTACCAGAATGGTTCACTTTTTTTTTTAAACTTTCACCCTTTTCTTAAATAGTGGGATCCCATTTGTTGTCTTCCAGTGGGAAATATCTGAATCAACAGAATAGGGAAAAATTGATAACCAAGTGACTTCTATAAAAACTTTAGGATGAAAGTCATTAGGTCCTGGGGATTTATTAGTTTGAAGGTTTATTAGCTTACCTAGTAACATTAATATTAATCTCTGTCAGTTTCCCATTTGCAATAGGCTCTTTATTCTCCTGGGAGTTCTAGTTTTGTATTTTTTTTAAAGAAGATATAAACTAGGTAGGTTAATTAGTCATTGTAAATTGTCCCATGATTTGGCCCAGATTAAATCGGGGGATTGCTGGGCAGCTCAGCTCAAGGGCTAGAAGGACCTATTTTGCATTGTCTCAATAAATAAGTTATTTTAAAATTTGTTAAATTACTCTTTTTTTCTGTCCAATTATATTCTCTCATCTACACTTGCAAGGCTCTTGCGTTAGTCCTTGGTAGATTTTTTTTCATTTTTACATGTAACCTTTTATTGACTTATATTTCATGTAGGCCATCTTTTATTCATTGATCATTTATCACCGACTCCAAAGATGCTTCTAATCTTTACTGCTTTTTTGGCAACTTTCTGACTCTTATCCTTGGATTTAATATTACCCCTACTTCCTCTTGCACTATAGGACTTTGCCACTTTTCCTGTTGAGTCTTAGTGATTTAAAGGGATCTATTTTTGCTGCAATTAATATATTAGTATTTAAACACAAACTATGCCTGTCCACTGTCATACTCTTTAATATACCTTCCTAATCTAATAGTTTCTTTGGCATTTAGCATGTGTTATTTCCAATCTTGTATCTATCCCGGTCAGCTGCCTCCTCCCTTGTCCATTCCTTCATGGTTCCCCTGGTTTGGAATGAAAACTCCTGTTTTAAATTGAGTTCAATATTAAATCCTATCATATGATGCGTCTCTTTCCCAGGGGCTTTTTTTTAAACAAGATAATGAATTAAACTTTTGTCATTGTGCAGTGCTAGTTCTACAATAGCTTGTTCCCTTGTCAACATGCACAAAATCCTAGAGGACCTCAGCAGGTCAGGTGGCGTTGATGGAGGGAAAGGAACAGTAGACTCTTTGGGCTGTGGCCCTCAACAGGATTGGAAAGAAAGAAGGCAGAATCCATCTTAAAAAGGTAGGGGAGAGGGAGGAGCACAGATTGGATGGGAATAGATGAGTCCAGGTGATGGGGGTGGGGGGAATGGAAGGGAATGTTCTGAGAAGCTGGGAGATAACAGCTGGAAGAGGCCAAAGTCTGAAGTGGGAACTTGATAGCAGAGGACGGTAGACTATGGAATAAAAGGGAACGAGAGGGAAATGATGGACAGGTTGTGAGAGTGGGGCATGAGAAGAAAAGGGGTGAGAGGGCCACCAAAATGAGGAAAAACAAAGTGTGAGACAGGGGAGGGGTTATCAGAAGTTAGAGAAACCCTCGTCAGTCCTCCAACATGCTGATTTGGGATTCCACCGTATACATTCTGGGAATTCTCTATAAGTCGATGGCAATAATTTAAATTTCCCCAGTCAAAATTCAAAGGATCATTATCAAAGTATGTATATGTTCCCTTGAGATTCATCGTGAGTTTGTGTATAGATTAAAGTCCCCCATAATTATTCTGTAATTCTTGTTGCTTTCACATCTGATCTCTTCATGTGTACCACGCCCTTTGTCCTCCCACATGTCCATGACCTGGCTGGTATAAATCACTCCCAGTGTAAGTGGTTGATGGAGAATCATGGGATAGTTAGTGGGTACTGAAGTGGAAAATTTGTAGTTAAGTATGTGGGGGAACAGGATGCATCTGAGAGCCAGTACAAACTCATTGGGCCAAATGGTCTCAGTTCCAAAGAAATGAGGAACTCCCAAGTTTTATCAGCAACTCCCACTAATGTTTTCAGCCACTTGTTGCTACGTAGCTTCATTCAAACACATTCTAATTATCTGATATGATCTACCGTCAAGATTTTCCTAACTTCTGTCTTGTTATTCATCACTAAGAACGTTACCTCATCACCCTCTCTTCCTTGCCTGTTCTGAAATGTCAAATACCCTGGGATGTCACTGCTTTCAAAGATGTAAGCAGTTTTCAATAGATCTAATATTGGTTAAATGGGTTCAGAATGACCTACTGTGGATTGTGTACTGAAGACAGAAATGTAACTAATTTGTAAGAATCTGTTGAAAATAGTCTAACCTCCTTCCATTGAATTGTTAGGGAATTGCCCATCATTCCGAGATGATGAATATTAAGATTTTTTTATGCAAACACCCAAGAAAAATGCAATGTGCTAATCAAAAACAAAAGATGTCCAAAATACACAACAAATTAACCATTGTCTATAGTGAGAAATAAGCACAATGATGTGGAAAATTTCTCCAAAACATCACCATGACATTTTCTGGAAATTAGATTTCATCTCCTTTTGGTGTACTTGTACATCAGAATCAGAATCCTTTATTATCACCAAGTATGTGGACACATACAGGGAATTTGATGCCGGTTTCCCTGAGCTCTCGCTGTACAGAATCAAAAAGACAAAATAGTGCAAGTAATCGTGAACTATATACAATGAGGTATACCTGTGTATGTACAGGTGGACTTGGTTTATAATAGACTAAAATTCAAGTGTTCATAAGACTGATGGCATATGGAAAGAACCTGTTCTTGTATCTATTTGTCCTGGCATACAGTGATCTAAAGCGCCTACCAGAAGGAAGGAGTTGGAACAGGTGATGTCCAGGGTATGATGGGTCTACAATGATGCTGCTTGCTCGCTTCCTGACTCTAGATGCATATAAACCCTGGATCGAGGGCAGCTTCACACCAATAATCACACCGCAGCCCTGACAGTTCTTTGGAGTCTATTCTTGTTTTGTATGTGACTGTAACCCAGTTGGGATGTTCCACAAAATCCCAATGCATTGATCGAAAACATTGAATGAGATTAGTGTAATTGCAGTTGTAATGACTTCAAATGCAAATCAAGGTTACGGGGGATAATTCTCTTGCATTCTGTTTAGATTCAATTAGTTAAAATCTGTTAAATCCCATTTCTATCAAGTGGGTCCTGTGGGATTCCTGATGGAGGCTGCATGAAAGCACGTTGACCAAAAATGATCCCTGATGCAATCTAACTTGGGTTAGAATTATTAAACTATACACCATAGAAACAGGCTGTTTGGCCCAATTCATGCATGCTGACCAAGTTATCTACCTGAGTTGTTCTACGTTTGGCCCATGTCCTAAATATTTCCTGTTTATGTATCTGTACGAGTGCCTTTTAAATATAGCTTCTTCAGCCACTTCATCTGCTGGGTATATGGAGTGAACTTTCCAATCCCCACCACCTCAGTGTGGAAAACGTCCCTCAGATCTCTTAAATCTTTCCCTTCCCACTTTAAACCTATGTCCTCTGGTTTTGGACCCCCCACCCCACTGTGGACTGTGGCTATTCACCTTATCTACATCCCTCAGGATTTTGTAAACCTCTGTAAAGTCATCCTTTAGGCTCCATATTCCAGGGGAAAGAAGTTCTCGCTTGTCTAAACTCTCCTTATAATCGAGCCCTCCCATTCTAGTTATGTTGTTGCAAATCCTTCTACATAATTACATAAGAAATAGAAGCAGGAGTAGGCCATCCAGCCCATCGAGCCTGCTCTGCTATTCAATAAAATCATGGCTGATCTGACCATGAATTCATCTCCACCTACCTGCCAGATCCCCAGAACCCTTAATTCCCGTACCATGCAAAAATCTATCCAACCTTGTCTTAAATATATTTACTGAGGTAGCCTCAGAGAATTCCACCAATTCACCAGTCTTTGGGAAGATGGTTCCTCCTCATCTCCCTCATTTCTGCACAGTTTAATGACATCTCTCCTACAGGGTGACAGGAACTACAGACAACTCCAAATGTGAACTTACCACCATCTTGTACAGCTGAAACATGACTTCTCAACTCCTGTACTCAATGTGCTGATTGATGAAGGCAGGTGTGCTAAACACTTTCCCCACCCTGTCTACCTGAGTTGCCACTTAAAATAAACTATGTACCTGCTCCTCTGGGTTTCTCTGTTCAACGGCACTCACCAGGGTCCTACAATTTACTGTGCAAGTCCTGCTCTGGATAGTCGTACCAAAATGCAACATCTTGCATTGATCTGAATTAAACTCAATTAAATCACTTTGTGTACCCCTCAAAAGAATACAGATGCTGCTAGATCAACCTCCTAGGCTAGTGTACTTCTGTGTTGAACATCTACCAGAATGATTAATTTTGCAAGCTACTTGTATCCTGGGCTGAATTATCTTCAGAGGAATGCAAGTGGGATGAGTTGAAGCTGACTGAAAGCCAAACTCAAGAGCTGTTGGGTGTTAAAATATGTGCAAAGGGAAAAAAAAGTGGAATGGTGAAATTGATGCCTGTAACAGAATCCATCTGAAAATGTTACCATGTGTTTTTTTTCTCTCTTCAACACGCAGAGCTAAGTGGGGAATGCTTGCCCTGGGATTTTGATAAGTCCATAGGTCAGTTCCAAGGATTTCACCCCAAAACTTTTGATACTGGAATTCAAATTTCACGAGTGAGTTAATTTAGCAATAGAATCCCTTCCAATAAGCTCATGTTGCTGTTGAAGATCTTGACATTCACAGTTGCTTTAATCTCAGTCAATGTTTTAAGACGAGTTAATGTGTTGGAAGATTAGGCAGTGATTGTTTCCAAATACAAATGTAGTGGATGTGGAAAAATTACCTACAAAGACTAAATCTGCTGAGTGGTGATGAAGGTCCTGATGAAGGGTCTCGGCCTGAAACGTCGACTGTACCTCTTCCTAGAGATGCTGCCTGGCCTGCTGTGTTCACCAGCAACTTTGATGTGTATTGCTTGAATTTCCAGTATCTGCAGAATTCCTGTTGTTTGAGTGGTGATTATGTATGTTTTAATATATATAATGGAGCTAGGGAAATGTGTGTCTATCTTGACATTGTCTTTTATTCTACTTTCCTGCTTTGGTAACGGTTTCTCCTGCGTCTCTATGGTTGCGCTGTAGTGAAACAAAGCAGGTGATGGATACCACTAGACTGTTGGTTTATTCAGGAAACATCTGTAAGTTAAACAGTTGCCAAGCCATCTGCTTGCATGGGGTACAGATATTCTCACAACATTCCATAGTGCTTTAAAATCGGCTGAGATGTAGTCAATCTATAACGTAGGAAGCTTATTGCTGATCAACTGATCTGCTCCTTCACTGAAACAAATATTAACCCATATACTAAAAAGAATGCCTTCAAATGCCACTTTAACATCCACAAGATGTAAGCCAGGCAGGAATTTGTTTAACATTTGGTTTGGAAGATGCATCTCCCCTAAGAGGGTAACATTGCTACCCTATAGCAGTGTAATTAACAGTCAAGATTTTGTCTCTAATTTAGACCTACAATCAACTACCCAATGAGTCAGTACCCACTTAAAACTGTGAATCCCATTAACATGATCTTAAATCAGTAAGGGCTAGAAATTTGGATTGTCTCTCAGCCACTATATTAGAATAATTAGTGATACCTCTGCAAAAACCTCTAGCAGCCAAACATTTCCAGCTAAGTTGTACTTAGCAAAAGGGGATAAGTATTTGTTTCTTGTCCAGGAAGGAGACGTTGGGAAGAGATGTGAAACTAGTAGGAGTGTAGGATCATGACATTCTTTAATTGTAATTACATAGTAATGCTGCTTCATTCCTCTTAGTTTCTTTGTATAGTTTTATTTCCTATATGCTGATTTTTGAATAATCACAATGATGAAGGTGAGGAGAGGACCATTATTTGTATTTCCAATTGTGTGCTGCACCTACAACTCAGTGGCCACTTTATTAGGTACCCCTGTACACCTTGTTAATGCAAATCTCTCATCAACCAATCATGTGGCAGCAACTCAGTGCATTTTGTGGTCAAGAGATTCAATTGTTGTTCTGACCAAACATCAGAATAAGGAAGAAATGTGATCGGTGTGCTTTTGACCATGGAATGATTGATGATGTCAGATGAGGTGGTTTGAGTATCTCAGAAATGACTGATCTAGAATTTTCATGCATGGCAGTCTCTAGAATTTACAGGGAATGGTCCAAAAAAAAAGCGCACAAAAAAAAAATCCAATGAGTGGCAGTTCTGTGGGCAAAACTGACTTACTAATGAAAGAGGTCAGAGAAGAGTGCCCAGACTGGTTCAACCTGACAAGAAGGCAACAGTAGCTCAAATAACCACACATTACAACAGTGGTGAATGCAAAACATGTTGAGCCTTGAAGTGAATGGGTTAAAGCAGCAGAATACAATGAATGTACACACAGTGCCCATTATGTTTAGGTATAGGAGTTACCTAATATAGAGGCTACAGAGTGTATATCCTCTACTGGAAATACTTTGAATGGAAAACCTTGACAATAGTTCACTGATACCATTTTCTCCTTGCACTGAAATCCAATAACATGCATCATGTAACCAATTTACATAGTGATCAGCTATGACTCACTTCATTTAAGGCAGGTGTTTAAATACCAAAGGTCGTAACACACCTGACTACAGATCCATGTAATCTGAGTTCCTGCTACACATTTTTTTTTATTTCAAGTGACAATTCTCTGAAGTTGGGAGCAATTTTATGGAAAGTTTGCCAGATAATTCATTCTCACTGAGTTTACTTAGCTGTGTTTTTTTTTGTTGCTTGGATCGACAAACTCTGAATATCCCATTTGTATAGTAGGTAACCTAGATGTGAATGCATGTTTTTGCACACCAATGGAGAGCTTTTTGTTATGGTTATAATCTACATTGTTGACAGCACACTTTATATTAAATAGCCTACACAAGTGTAAAGGTATTGCTGAATAGCTGATGTCACCAATACAGAAGCAGCCTTGGTTGAGGAAAGGTGGAAATAATGATTGATGGTTCATATAATGCATTTATGGTTGATCTGAAACACAGAATGTCAGCTGGAGTGCAAGTGCCCAAGTTACCCCTGCACACTCTCCAGAGTGTTTACCTTACATAAAAGTCACACTCTACAAAATTGAATAGATTTAAAACAAACTTAGACTTGGACAGGTGCCCATTTTACCCCAACACACTGCTGTCCAATTGTTTTATAAAACGTGTATATAGTGTAACAACCATCATACTTTGTGAAACTGTGGAAAATAAGGGAAATGCATTTTATTAAAAATGCTGTCTCTCTGGGGTTCCAAGAATATTTTTTAATGGTAGTGCATTAACTTTTTGTTTTGTTTTATTTATTTGAGATTTTAAGTTCTGGGCATATCTGGCAAATTCAGTATTTATTACCCAATTCAGATTGCACTTGAGAAGAAATCAGCGAACCACCTTCTGGAACTTCCTGCAGATATTACATTCCCCTTTACGTGTGTGCACTGGAAATCACATTGAACAGTCTTGACATTTCCACAGTGCTGTTGGGGAAGGGAGTTCCAGAAAGTAGACCAGCAGCAATGCAGGAATAATTGTTTCCAATTTAGAATGGTATGTAACTTGGAGAGTGTCCCCATCTACCTTGAAAACCTGTCATCCTTGGTGTAGGAGATGATGGACTTTGGAGGTGCTGTCAAGGTAGCCTAGGTGAGTAACAACAGGACATTTTGTCAATGCAAATATAACAGCCACAAAGTGACTGTGGTGGAAGGAGCAAGTGCTGAAGAGGGTGGAGGGGACACTAACTGAGCAGTTTGCTTTATCCCAGATGATGTTGAACATCTTGTTTGCTGTTGTCATTGAGCTCATTTATGAAAATCCATACATTCCATCAAATTCCTGTAGGTCCGGGGTTCCCATCATGGGGTCCATGGGCCCCTTTGATAATGGTAGGGGTCCATGGCATAAAAAAGCTTGGGAACCCCTGCTGTAGATGGTGGTCTAGTAGGAAAAAAGTCAATTGCTGCAAAATTCCCAGCTTCTCACCTCTCTTCAACCAAACCAAAATATTAGACTGGTTCTGATCAATAGTGACCCTTGGGATTGTGATGATGGGGGACTCAGTGATTGCAATGTCACTGTATGTCAATTATAGGTGATTAGACACTCTCCTCTTGGTGATGGTTATTGTCTGGCACTGTAGCTTTGCAATTGTTACTTAGATCATAAGAGAGAGGAGCAGAGTTAGGGCCATTTAGTCCACTGAGTCTGCTCCATGGTTGATCTATTATTCCTCCAAATCCCATTCTCCTGCCTTCTCCCTGGAACCTTTGACGCCCTTACTAATCAAGAACCTATCAACGTCCGCTTTAAATATATCCAATCACTTGGCCTCCACAGCTGTCTGTAGCAATGAATTCCACAGATTCACCACCCTCTGGCTAAAGAAATTCTTCAGTTTTGTTCTCAGGGATGCTCTTGTGTTCTGAGGCTGTGCTCTCTGGAACTAGACTCCCCCACTATGGGAAACATCTTCTCAGTGTCCACTCTATTTCAATATTCGATAGATTTCGATGAGATTCCCACCACCCCACCTCATTTTTCTAACTTCCAGTGAGTACAGGCCCAGAACTATCAAATGGTCCTCCTATATTAACTCTTTCATTCCCGGGATCATTCTTGTGAACCTCTTCTGGGCCCTCTCGATGCCAGCACAAGGGCCCAAAGCTGCTCACAATTCTCCTAGTGCGGTCTGACCCATGCCTTATAAAGCCTCAGCATTTTTTACTTGCTTTCGTACGCTAGTCCTTTCAAAATGAATGCTATCATTGCATTTGTTTTCCTTTGTTTTCCTTACTACCAACTCAACCTACAAGTTAACCATTAGGGAATCCTGCACTAGGAGTCATAAATCCCTTTGCCCCTCTGATACTTACTACTTATGAGGTTGAATGATAACTGGACCTTGGAAATAATTCGGAAGGTGTGTAGCTCGGGTGGTTGATGGTTGGGTTGAGTTGTTCTCCGATCTTGACAATTCAGCCCTTGAGCTTGCTCAACAGGCTCTGAGATTGTTGCTGCCTTGAGGATGAGTGTGGGGCCTTTCAGAAGGATGAGCAACCAGACTGTGGCACTGTGGTTCAGGGAACCATTCAAGAAAGGGGAGAGAAGAGAAATGTAGTTGAAATAGGGGATAGTATGGCCAGGAGATGGACACAATTCTCTGTTGCAAGGGTCCTGGAGGCTGAGTTGCCTGGTTTCAGGAGATCTCGTCTGAGTTGCAGAGGAATTTGGAGTGGTAGGGGAAAAGTCTGGTTGTCACAGTCCATGTTAGTATCAACAGCATAGGAAGAACAAGGAAAGAGGTTCTGCTGCAGTAATCTGAGCAGATAGGATTAAATTAAAACACAGAATCAAAAAGATGATATAGAACATAGAAATTGACAGCACATTACAGGCCCTTTGGCCCACAATGTTTCACCGACCATGTAACCTACTCTAGAAACTGCCTAGAATTACCCTACTACATAGCCCTCTATTTTTCTAAGCTCCATGTACCTATCTAAGAATCTCTTAATAGACCCTATTGTATTCGCCTCTACCACCATCGCAGGCAGTGCATTCCACGCACCCACCACTTTCTGTATGAAAAACATCCCCCTGAACCTACTACAAAGCACCATAAAACTATGCCCCCTCGTGTTAGCCATTTCAGGCCTGGAAAAACGCCTCTGGCTATCCACACAAGCAATGCCTCTCATCATCTTGTACACCTCTATCAGGTCACCTCTCATCCTCAGTCGCTCCAAGAAGAAAAGGCCAAGTTCACTCAACCTATTCTCATAAGGCACACTCTCCAATCCAGGCAACATCCTTGTAAATCTCCTCTGCACCCCTTCTATAGTATCCACATCCTTCCTGTGTAGTGAGGTGACCAGAACTGAACACAGTACAAGTACACAGTACACACATAGTATAACATAATAATCTCTGCAAATTGGCACAGGATTAATAAAATCAGAGTTAAATGCGTGGCTCAAAGATAGTTGTGGTAGAAGTGGATTTGAATTCATAGGACATGGGCAGCAGTACTGGGGAAGGAGGGAGCTGTTCAGATGCGACGAGCTCCACCTGGACTATGCTGGGACCAGGGTCCTGGTGAATCACACTGCCAGGGCTTTAAAATAAATAGTAGCGGTGTGTGTTCAACGTGCTGGAAAAGCATCAATGCATCTGGGGTTGAGAGGGTAAGCAGCTTTAAGTTCCTCAGCATCCACATCACCGAGGATCTCACGTGGTCTGTACACACCAGCTGTGTGGTGAAAAAGGCACAACAGCGCCTCTTTCACCTCAGATGGTTGAGGAAGTTTGGTGTGGACCCCCAAATCCTAAGAACTTTCTACAGAGGCACAATTGGGAGCATCCTGACTGGCTGCATCACTGCCTGGTACGGGAACTGTACCTCCCTCAATCACAGGGCCCTGCAAAGAGTGGTACGGACAGCCCAGCGCGTCTGTAGTTGTGAACTTCCCATGATTCAGGACATTTACAAGGACAGATGTGTAAAAAGGGCCTGATGGATCACTGGGGACCCAAGTCACCCCAACCACCATCTATTCCAGCTGCTACCATCTGGGAAACGGTACCACAGCATAAAAGCCAGGACCAACAGGCTCCAGGACAGCTTCTTCTACCAGGCCATCAGACTGATGAACTCACGCTGATTTGAGTGTACTCTATATTACACTGTCTGTTCTATTTATTATAAATTACTATGATTGCACATTGAACAGAGAGGGAGACGTAATGTAAAGATTTTTACTCTTCATGTATGTGAAGGATGTAAGAAATAAAATCAATTCGATTCAAGTAGGAAAAAAGGGAAGGAGAGTGCAGAAGAGTTTACTGAAGTCTCTAGATACTAAGGGAAAATTTAGGAAGAGATAAGAATTTATCTTCAGGCAACATGGAGACAAGATTGAAAAGAAGGGTGTACAAGACTGAAGGTGTTATGTTTGAATGCACACAGTATATGAAATGAGGTGGATGAGCTTGTAGCACAGTTATAAAGTGGCGGGGATGATATTGTGACATCACTGAGCTGTGGTTGAAAGAAGATCACAGCCGGGGGCTAAGCATCCAAGGAAACACTTCATATCAAAAGGACGGGCAGGTGGCCAGAGGGACTGGGGTGGGGGCTTTGTTTTTAAAAAATTGAAATCAAAGCCATATAAATAAATGACATGGGATCAGAAGATGTAGAAAGTGGTGAAGAGTTATTAAATTGCAATGGAGAAAAGACCCTGATGGGAGATGCTGTATATATAGGCCTTCAAAAAGTAATCAGGATGTGGGGTACAAATTACAACACGAGATAGAAAAGGCTAGTAAAAAGGACAATCTTACAATGGTCATGGGATACTTCAATATGCAGGTAGGTTGGGAAAATCAGGTTGGTGCTGGATCCCAAGAGAAGGAATTTGTGGAATGGCTGTTTAACGCAGTTTGTGGTCAAGCCCACTTGGGGATGGGGCAATTCTGGATTGTGTGTTGTGTAATGAACCAGATTTGATTAGGGAGTTAAAGGTAAAGAAATGCTTAGGAGGCAGTGATCATAACTCACTGCCTCCTAAGGTTTCCTTTTTTTAAATATAATTTTTATTGAATTTTCAAAAAGAATACATGAAAAGATAAAATCTACCCTCCCCCCCCAATGTATATAGTCCTACCTAAAAGAAAAAAAGAGAAAAAAAAAGAGCCACCTGGGTATTGGAAGGTTTTCACACGCTCCATGGGATTCAAAATAAATTTGGTATAATTATTCGTTATTTTCCCAAAGTAACCAAATTCTTTGTCGGAGCACTTAAATATGACATCCTATCTTTTGTAAATAAGGGCGCCAAATATTCAAGAATGTTAGATAATTATCTCTTAATTATAAGTAATTTTTTCAAGTGGAATAGAACTAGCCATTTCATTATTCCAATGATCCATACTTAAATACGAATCAGATTTCCAAGTAACTGCTATAGTCTTCTTAGCTACTGCCAATGCAATTTTTATAAATTCTTTCTGATATTTATTCAATTTAAGTTTCGGTTTTATCCCTTCAATATCACCTAATAGAAATAATACAGGGTTATGTGGAAGTTGAATTCCAGTAATTTGTTCCAATAAGACTCTTAAATTTATCCAAAAGGGTTGAATTTTAAAACAAGACCAAGTAGAATGTAAAAAAGTACCAATTTCTTGATTACACCAAAAACATTTATCAGATAGATTTGAATTTAATCTATTTATTTTTTGTGGTGTAATATATAATTGGTGTAAAAATTATATTGTACTAATCTAAGTCGAACATTTATTGTATTTGTCATACTGTCCAGACAAAGTCTTGACCAATTTATTTCATCAATATTAATATTCAGATCTGTTTCCCATTTTTGCTTTGACTTATGGGTTCCTTGTTCAATTGTCTGTTCTTGAATCAAATTATACATACAAGAAATAATTTTTTTAATTTTCCCTTTTTGAATTAAAATTTCAATTTCATTAGCTTTTGGCAAAAACATTGTTTGACCCAGCTTACCTATTAAATAAGCCCTTAACTGAAAGTAGCAAAAGAAAGTATTATTAGATATTTTATATTTATCCTTTAATTGTTCAAATGACATCAATATACCTCGCTCAAAACAATCTCCTATAAATTTAATCCCTTTTTGGTACCAATTATATAAAAGTTGATTGTCCATTGTAAAAGGAATAAGTCTGTTTTGAAACAAAGGTCTCCTTGCTAATAGAGATTTCTGTGTTTCCTTATCAACATTTATCTTATTCCATAAATCAATCAAATGTGTTAATATAGGAGATTCTTTCTTTTCCCGTATCCATTTAGATCCCCATTTATATATAAAATCTTCAGGTTTATTTTCTCCTATCTTGTCTAGTTCTATTCTAATCCATGCTGGTTTTTGATCATCGAAAAAAGATGCAATAAATCTAAGTTGATTTGCTTTATAGTAATTTTTAAAGTTTGGAAGTTGTAACCCTCCTAACCTAAATTTACATGTCAGTTTTTCCAATGATATTCTTGACATTTTACGTTTCCAAAGAAATTTTCTCACAGATTTATTTAACTCTTGAAAAAATTTCTGTGGCAATTGTATTGGTAACGTTTGAAACAAATACTGTAATCTCGGAAATATATTCATTTTTACAACATTAACTCTACTAAGGTTTCCTTGATCTTTAGGATTCACTCTGTATTTTGAGAAGGAGAAACTAAACTGGGATGTGTCAGTACTGCAGTAGAATAAAAGAAACTACAGAGTATGATAGAGGAGCTGGCCCAAGTTGATTGAAAGGGGACACTAGTAGGGATGACGGAAGAGCAGCAATGGCTGAAGTTTCTGAGAGTGATTGGGAGAGGCAGGATCAGTTCACCCCAAAGAAGAAGAAACGTTCTAAAGGGAGGATGAAACAACCATGGCCGACAAAGGGAAGTCAAAGACAGCGCAAACGCAAAAGAGAGTGCGTGCAATATAGCAAAAAGTAGTGTGAAGCTAAAGGATTGGGATGTTATTGGGAACAAAAAACGAATTGTAACTAAAAAAAGGCAATAAGGAGAGAAAAGATGAAATATGAAGGTAAGCTCACCAATAAGAGAGGATCCCAAAAGTATTTGCAGATATTTGTAGAGTAAAATAGAGGCAAGAATGGACATCAGTGTACTGAATAATAATGCTGGGAAAATAATAACGTGGAACAAAGAAATGGCTGTTGAACTGAATTAGCATTTTGAATTAGTGGTCTGCCTTCACTGTCGAAGATGCAAGCAATATGACAGATATTCAAGAGTGTCAGGGGCAGAGGTGAGTGTTGACACTATTACTAAGGAGAAGGTGCTTGGAAAGCTGAAAGGTCTGAAGGTAGATAAGTTACCTAGACTAGATGGGCAACACCTTAGGTACCTGAAAGAATTAGCTGAAGAGTTTGTGGAGGCATTAATAGTGATCCTTCAAGAGTTACTAGTTTCTAGAATGGTTACAGAGGACAGGAAAATTGTAAACGTCACTCCACTCTTTAAGAAGGAAGGGAGGTAAAAGAGGAAATTATAGGCCACTTAGCTTGACCAGTGATAGGAGAATGGAGTCCATCATTATGTATGAGGTTTCAGGTACTTAGAGGCACATGATACAATAAACCAACGTCATCATGCTTTATATAAGGGGAAATCTTGTCTGACAAGTGTTTTGGAAGCCTTGAGGAAATAACAGACAGGATAGACAAAGGAGAGTCAGTGGATGTCGTTTACTTGAATTTTCAGAAGGCCTTTGACAAGGTGCCACACATGAGGCTGCCAAACAAGATAAGAGCCCATGGTATTACCGGAAAGATACTTGCATGGCTAGAAGATTATCTGACTGGCATAAGAAAGAGTGGGAATAAAGGGGAGCAACAAATGCAAAATGGTGGAGGAACTCAGCAGGACAGGCAGCAACTATGGAAAAAAGTAGTCAATGTTTTGGCCCAAAATGTCGACTGTACTTTTTTTTCCCCCATAGATGCTACCTGGCCTGCCGAGTTCCTCCAGCATTTTGTGTGTGTCACTTGGATTTCCAGCATCTGCAGATTTTCTCTTGTTTGGCAATAAAGGGGGCCTTTTTTTTTTGGTGGACTGCTATTACTAGAGGTTTTCCTTACGGATCAATGTTGGCTCTGCTACTTTTCACATTATACGTCAATGATCTGGCTGACAGAATTGATGGCTTTGTGGCCAAAATACAAAGATAGCTGAAGGGGCAGGTAGTGCTGAGGAAGCAGGGAGACTGCAGAAGGATTTGAACAAGTTAGGAGAAGGGGCAAAGAAGTGGCAGATGGAATACAGTGTAGGAAAATTTATGGTCATGCAGTTTGGTAGATTGAATAAAGGCATAGATTGTTTTCTAAATGGGGGCCACATTCAGAAAGCGACTTTGCAGTTTAAGTCTGTGGTAAGGAAGGTAAAAGCAATGTTAGCAATCATTTCTGGAGTACTTGAATATAAAAGCAGGGATGCAAGGCTGAGGCAAGTGCGAGGAAATCTGCAGATGCTAGAATTTCAAGCAACACACGTAAAAATTGCTGGTGACCACAACAGTTTTGCTGCTGCGTTCACCAGCAATTTTTATGCAAGGCTGAGACTTTTTTTTTAAGGCATTGATCAACCTTTGCTTGGGGTATTGTGAGCAATTATGAGCCCCATATCACAGAAAGGATGTGCTGGCGTTGGAAAGGGTGCAGAGGAGGTTCATAGGAATGATCCCAGGACTGAAAGGGTTAATGCATGAAGAATGTGTGATGGCTCTTGCCCTGTACTCACTGGAGTTTAGAAGAATGAGGGGGAATCTCATTGAAACCTACTGAGTATTGAAAGGTCTATATAGAGTGGACCTGGGGAATATGTTTCCAATAGTTGGAGAGTCTCGGACCAGAGGGAACAGCCTCAGAATAGAAGGACATCCCTTTATTATAGAGTTGACATGTAATTTCTTTAGCTAGAGGGTGGTGAACATGTAGAATTCATACCCTCAAATGGCAGTGGAGGCCAAATCACTGGGTAGTTTTGAAGTAGAGTTTGATAGGTTCTTGATAGTAGATGTGTCAAAGTTTACAGGGAGGAGAATGTGACTAAGGTAAATAAATCAGCCATGGTCAAATTGCAGAGCAGATCTGATGGGCTGAATGGCCTAATTTAGCTCTTATGTCTTATGATCATCACTAAATGTGCCCACTTCTGACCTTATGACAGAAGGAAGGTCAATCGTGGAGCAGGTATAGACTACTGGCCTTAGAATATTGCTCTGAGAGATTCCTACCATGGCATGCCGGGTCTGGGATGATCAATCACCCTTCTCTGTGTGAGGTGTGGCTCCAAGCACTGGCCTTCAGCTTTCGTGCTGTGCTCTTTCATCCGGCATGTATGTCACAACTCAAGAGCAGGCAAGCAATGGTTTTCAATATCAGACTGAAATAATTCTTCTATAATCTACTTGTCCTTAACATATTTTTGATCTCAATAAACTGTCAGTGTTACAATTTGTCAAATTTAAAAATCTCATCCTTTCATTAAAATCCTTTTTTTTGGGCTTCTCTTAGTGCTGTTCGGTAAATCCTACCTTCCTAAGAACTCACTCTCCTCCACTTCCGGGCCTCATTCCTTCAGTGAATTTCTTGCCATTAGATGTATCTACCCCTGGCTCTAGAATTTACCACAACTTCCCTCTCCCTTTTTTCTTTTAATATAATCAAATGCCAGCCAAGCTATTAATCACCCAATTGGTGCCAATTTTCACCTAAATTACATTGGAGTGCAGATTTGCAGTATAAGTGCTTGTTGGTGGAAATTAAAAAAATCTGAGAACATTTTTATATGAATATAATTTCATTAAACTCCTGCGTGTTACTATTTCTTATTCTGTTGGTGATAATTCTCTGTTTCTCACTGCTCCATCAGCTGTTAAACTATATCTACTGCTTTTTATTTAAAAAAAAAATTCTAGCCTGTAAGTTCCAGTATCCTTGTCCCTAGTGAGTTGAGCTCATGTAGTCACCTTGCATGCTTGCATTGAACAGGTTGAGGAATGCTAATCTCCACTTTTGAGAGGAAGACATCATATACAAAGATAAATCCATATTTTGAATAAACCTTTTTTCCCACTGCATTGTTTTTGTTTATTTAACTTGGCAGCAGTGAGTGGTTTTATTATTAAAAGGGCGAATTTTGTCTTAAGTGATATTACATGCAACCTGAGAATTAGATCACCTGAAATACCCACACGTTTGGGTTTTTACTCCAGAATCGAAGTAAAGTTCTTCTTTATAATAAATTTATTTTACAGTCAGGGAGATACAGGAAGATTTGCAGTCAGAATTATTTTATTTTGTGGGGGGGATGAGGATTGGGGTCATAAATTTATTGAATGGAGAAAAAGTCAAACTCAATCTCAGAATAATGAGCTATAGGGATTTTCAATTTTCCACCCAAGTGATCTCCCTCTCAATACTCCGCAAAAGATTTTGAAATGGAAACGACAAATCTTGCTGTTGACTTTATGACGTTAACTACATTGTCTGCTTGTTATATAGTCAATGGAACACATTACTGAGCAGGTAGTCAATTCAATATCACCGGGTCTGTGTTGCCTCCCAAGATTAATTTTGGCCTCATGATCTCCAAACATTTCTTTGTACAATATTTTAGCCAGCAGTGAAAGAAGACCTAATTGTCCCCCTTCTGCTTCCAGTAATGCAGAAAAAAAGCTCCTTCAGTCTCTCTGGATAATACTTTCACTAACAACCCTTTGCAATTTAAATTTCAGAAATGATATGATTGCTTTGCTCCATATTTAATTTTAAAGAAAAATAAATGTTTAAAATGTCCTATTGTATTTTTCAGCACAGCATTCTGCAGTACAGTACCATAACTTGAAAACACAGCTTTTACATTGCACTGTAACATAATGAAGATTCTACATAAAAGCTTAATCTAATTTGTTTAGGAATTTGCTTCTTTAATGTTTTGTATCTTCAAAACATTAAATTAGTTCAAAGAAAACACAGGATTCCGAAGAATATGGGTGTAACTTTGAGTTTACTTTAAGTAAGGCGTGCACATGTCACATAGCAAGATGATGTTTTCAACTAATGTATTTATCCATATAACCTGTAATTATTTATTTAAACAAACAAGAAGGCTTAATCAGATAATATATCTAAGATTACTCAAATATTATTGAAATATCAAATGTACAACAGCTTCTATTTACCTACCGTATTCAGTGACCATGTCGCGTTTCCAGGTACTGAAGATGAGCGTCTGTTGTCAATGTTGAAAAACTATTACCAACAACTAGGTCAAGGTCCCTCAAACTGGCACATGGATGATCAATTGACAGCAGAGTTTGCTGGGAGAGAGCTATTGACAGAAATGCTGGGACAACTCTTTCCCAGAGAGTGATCTGAGACTTTTTATACCAACTTGAAGAGGCAGACATGGGCTCAGGAACTAAACAGGATTCAAACACAGCTATTTAGTTACTAAATTGAAGTTATTTCCTAAAAATGTTTTGAATGAAAGTACCTTTGCTTGTTTGGCACTACTTAAAAGATCAATCTATGCTACATTCTGGGACTTGAATGTGCAATCTGCTGAGTTTGAAGGAAGATTGCTTCCACTTAAATATCTTCTGGATTTGCACGGTGCTTTTTGAGTGACCACAGAACCTAGTCTCCAATGGTCTTGGATTGCCATTAGAACAAGAGGTAGCTGTATAAAATTTGTGTGATGAATGGTGTGTATCAGTTAAATATATAGGCAGTGTTCTCTCTCTGGGACAGATCATCCCTGACCCAAAGGGATTGCTTTAAAAGGCAGTACTTCAGAAAGGTGGCTTCCATTATGAAGCACCCCACTGCCCGGGACATGCAGTCTTTTCAGTACTGCCATCAGGAGGAGATACAGGAGCCTGAAGGCACACACTCAGTGTTTTAGGAATGGTCTGCCCCTCAGCTATCAGTTTTCTGAGTGATGCATGGACATTAGTCACTGTTTTACTCTCTTTATGCACTACTTGTTTTTTAATTCAGGCCAGGCAGGCAGCATCTATGGAAAAAAAAGTATAGTTGATGTTTCAGGCCGAGACCCTTACTTGGAGATCTTGAACCCGATTCTGATTAAGAAAATTGTTAGTGTGCTGGCTAACAATTTGACCACTCGGCTTACTAGATCCAGCACCTCTCGTAGTCCCGGAACAATCGAGAAAGCACACCAACACCTCTGCTTCCTGAGGAGACTGAAGAGAGCTGGACTATAAGGCTACGCACATCAATCATCATGACCGTCTACAGATGCACAGTAAAGATCGATCCTAACATTGGGTGGGGTTGGAGAATGTCTCTAACAAGGTGGGTGTAAGATGCTCCCTCCCTCCACTAGCCTGCAGGTCACCCTTGGGCAAGGTGAATTACCTACGTTGTACTCTCTTCCCACCCCCCAACCCCGCGTCACGTGAAGCCATGGGAGCAGGTGGTGCGTATCACGAGTCCTGGTTGTGCAACCACTGATGCCAGGCAGACGATCTCTGAAGGGCACTGATAATGGCAGGGGTCACCCACCTCGTAAAGCCACGACCCAGAATAAGGTAATGGCAAACCACTTTTTTTTAACAAAAAAATTGCCAAGAGCAATCATAGTCATGAGACCCTGCTCCCTTGTGTCACACAACAAGGCGCATAATGATGGTAATGAATATGCTGCATCACTGAACGACTGGGAAACTGGCCTGCAGTGGACAGGAAGGCTCTACAGCGGGTTGTCAAAACTGCCCAACGTTTCACTGGCACCAGCCAACCTGCCATCAAGGACGCATACAGAAAAATGTCAGAAAAAGGCCAGCAATATCATAACAGATCTCATCCACCCTGCTCAAGGACTGTTTACCCCACTCCCGTTGGGGAGGAGGCTACATAACACCCACACCAGGACCACCAGACTCAAAAACAATTGCCTTCCCCAAGAAGTAAGGCTGATCAACACCTCCACCCTACCACCACAACTTTATCATTTCCTGATAGAGTCATCTTATGTACAGACGCACTGGTGTCTAATATCACTCTATGTACATATAATCTATCAATTTGTATAAATATTATGTATTTATATTTTTGTGTTTTTAATCACTATTATTGTGTTCTTTATCTTCTTGTGTTTTTTATATGCTGCGTCTGAACCAGAGCAACAATTAATCATTCTCTTTTACACTTGCGTACTGGAAATGACACTAAACAGTCTTGAATCCTGTCCCACCTGCGGCGGATTCTGTATTGGACTCACCAGTCCCCTCAAAACCGGCACTACTGGAGTTGAAAGCAAGTCATTCTTGAACCAAAGGATCATGTCTCATCAGCAATTAATGAATTCCTGTAGAACAATAGGAAAGGAGGAACAATATGTCTTTTCTGACTCACTTGAAAATGATGCAGATGATCAGATATCCAGGATATACGGGTAGAACTAGTTTTTCAGGTGACATGGCACAGCAGTCCTGCAAATCCAGACAGATACAGATGCACAACTTAATTCTGCTGGCTAAGCAGTCCGTTTTAGTTTTGTCAGGATCTTGCACCAGTAAACACAAAATACTCTGCAGATACTGGGGTCAAAGCAACACTCACAACACGCTGGAGGAACTCAGCAGGTCGGGCAGCATCCGTGGAAACGATCAGTCAATGTTTCGGGCCAGAACCCTTCATCAGGACTGTAGAGGGAAGGGGCAGAGGCCCTATAAAGAAGGTGGGGGGAGGGTGGGAAGGAGAAGGTTGGTAGATTCCAGGTGAAAAACCAGTAAGGGGAAAGATAAAGGGGTGAGGGAAAGGAAGCAGGGAGGTGATAGGCAGGATAGGTGAAGAAGGAATAGGGGAAAGCACAATAGGTAGTAGAAGGAGGCAGACCATGAGGGAGGTAGTAGGCAGCTGGGGGAGGGGGCAGAGTGAAATAGGGAAGGGGGAAGGGAGGGGGAGGGAATTACCAGAAGTTGGAGAATTCGATGTTCATACCAAGAGGCTGGAGAATACCCAGACGGTATATGAGTTTAGCCTCATCACAGCAGTAGAGGAGGCCATGTATGGACATGTCCGAATGGGAGTGTGAAGCAGAGTTGAAGTGAGTGGCAACCAGGAGATCCTGTCTCTTGTGACCCGACACATTGGGGGACCGTTTCGTCGAGCACCTCCGCTCCTTCCGCCATAACAGACAGGATCTCCCGGTTGCCACCGACTTCAACTCTGCTTCACACTTCCATTCGGATATGTCCATACATGGCCTCCACTACTACCAGGATGAGGCTAAACTCATGCTGGAGGAGCAACACCTCATATACCGTCTGGGTAGTCTCCAGCCTCTTGGTATGAACATCGAATTCTCCAACTTCCAGTAATTCCCTCCCCCTCCCTTCCCCTATCCCTATTTCACTCTGCTCCCTCCCCCAGCTGCCTATTACCGCCCTCATGGTTCTGCCTCCTTCTACTATCCATTGTGCTTTCCCCTATTCCTTCTTCACCTTTTCTGCCTATCACCTCCCTGCTTCCCTTCCCCCACCCCTTTATCTTTCCCCTTACTGGTTTTTCACCTGATACCTACCAGCCTTCTCCTTCCCACACTCCCCCACCTTCTTTATAGGGCCTCTGCCCCTTCCCCCTACAGTCCTGACGAAGGGTTCCGGCCCGAAACATTGACTGATCGTTTCCACGGATGCTGCCCGACCTGCTGAGTTCCTCCAGCGTCTTGCACCAGTAGATTCGTCCAGAATAGTTTCACCTCTGACACATGAAGTACTTTCTCTGTCTTGAGCATTTAAATACATTGAGAATTGAAAAGTTTATTTCATAAATTCAACGCTAAATCCAAGTTTGTCAAATAGAACAGGATTTTTATCTTGCACTTGAAACAGATAACGACATTTTATATTGCGGTGTTAGCCTCCTGACTCACTTGAAGCCAAATTCTCTGACCGATGATATGAATGTGCTACGAAAAACAGCACATTATTCCTCATCACCATATAGAATTGTGGAAAGGATGAGGATTTTGAGTACAACTGTACATATTTTTCCAAATTGATTAATCAAGGTCATTAATTTCCCACACATCTAATGCCTGAAAATTAAGTAAACATGCATGTGAAATACACTTGCTTTGAACTTTGAACGTTGGTTTCCAATCTGCCCTTCCTGCCCCATTCTGGCCATGCCAAAATTGTTAGTGCACAACAGGAAATCAATAGCTTGTGATACCAGGAGACATTTCCTCAAGTACAAAACGTCTGAGTAATAATTTCAAGCACGGGTTTGCCCATTTCCTGGAAAAGGAGGAAAGATTGCTTATCTGAGTCATTTGACCATTTGTTCTCCTTTCATAATGGGTTGAGGTAGGTTAATGTCTAATGGAAACGGAGAGAGAGAGGAGGGGTTACTGGCCCCTCTTCATCCTCTCTCGGCTAATTCTTGTATCCTAAACTAATGTCCTACAGTGTTTTCAACTTCAGCTGATTATGATATATGACAGCAAAATCAAAATCTGAATGTTATTTTACATAATGCTGTACCAGTTACAAATGGCTAGTTAGGAGGTCAGGTTTGATTGATGTTTCTCACTAATTACAAATTGGTGCTCCCCACCCCCACTCCACTCCTGAAAAAGGGAAGGTTCAAACTGATTTAACAGCATAACTTTCCAATTAACTTCCTGAACATTTGCTATGATATAATTACTAATTCATTCTGTAATCTGCAGGTATGTGTATCCAGTGTTAGTGTTTATTGTTCTTGTCTATTGGAGCCTGATTTTTAGCCTGTTACGGTGTAGTGGTACTGGTAGTGTTTTAATTTGTTCTGTATTTCATTTAAATACATAATTTGCTATTCAGTTAAATGGTAATTTATCTTTTTTATACCTTTTTAACTATTTCCATGAAACTTTGGCTAATTGGGGCAGCTGGTTAATTGGGCCAAATTGTACTGGTCCCGATATGCCCCAATTAACTGGAATCCACTGCATTTACATTTAATTTAATAATACAGCCAGCTAGCGGCATGATATTCCAGTAAATTACATTTCCATAAGTTTGGCAATCCAGTACCAGCAAATAATACCCAGAGTGTGTTTGCTTACGAGCTCAGGGTCTTATAAAGTTCTGCCCCCAGTTCTAATAAGTTAGTTACAGTCTGTTACACCGCTGACATTTAGGGCAGCAATGAAGGTCCTACACCTCTGTCTGTCCTTGGCCATCTTGTCTGTGGCTCAGGGTCCTCATTTCTCCTTCTACTGCATGGCACCAAGTTGTCTTTGGTCTCCTGCGTTTCCTCCATCCTTCAGGGGTCCAGTGAATTGCTGTCTTGATGACTGAGTTGGCCTCTCTTCTCATCACGTGCCCAATCCATCTCCAACATCTCCCCATGATGATTGTGGCCATGTCCTCTTGGTGGCACTGAAGGAGAAGGGCATGGTTGGAGATCTTTCTGGACCAGAAAATACAGAGGATCTGCCGAAGGCTTACGGTATGGAATGACGACAGCTTGGCATGGTCATTCTCCGTCATGTGTAGCATTCTGACCCGTACAAGAGTGTGGACAACTTGGAGTGGACGCTGTACTTGGTTAATTTCCATATGTTGCTCCTTGACCTGAAGATGTTTCTAGCTTTGCTGAATCTGAACTGGATGTTGTCCTTGACCCCACTATCTTGCCGGGTAATGCTGCCTGGGTAGGTGAATCTGTCGGTGCTGTGTAAGTCGACACCATATGCCTTAACAGGAGGAAGAGAGTCTACATTGAGGGTCATGGTGTCAGTCTTCCTCAGGCTGACTCTAAGTCTCACCTGTCCACCAGAGGTACCCAGGTGCTGAGCTTTCTCTTACAGTTCTAATACAAGAGGAGGAAATTCTTTCAGGCCCACTATCTGGTCGCCCATCTTCATTGCCTAAAATTAGCTCATACGGTTTCGCTTCACCTCCCCCTCCCTTTAATTGGCTAACTTAGAAGTATAATACTGAAGACAAATGAAAGATTTTTTTTTAAAAAGCTGACTACTCAATAACCTCATACAGCTGATGAAGAGTAGAGTAACCATGGCTCAGTGAGTAATATTCTTATCTCAGTTAAAATGTTGTGGGGTCGATCACATGCACGACCCTTCAGAACAAGAATGCATTTTATTCATTGAGATACAGTGTGGAATGGGCCCTTCCGGCCCTTTGAGTGCACCACACAGCAACTCCGATTTAACCCTAGCCTAACCACTGGACAATTTACAATGACCAATTAACCTACCAATTGGCACACCTTTGGACTGTGGGAGGAAACCCGAGCACCTGGAGACTGCCCACGCGGTCACGGAGAGGATGTACAAACTCCTTACAGGCAGTGGCGGGAATTGAACCCGGGTTTCTGGTACTGTAAAGCGTTGTGCTAACCACTGCACTACCGTGCCGAATGTAGACAATGACTCCAGCACAGTACTGAGGAAATGTGGCCTCGTTATAAGCGCTATTGTTTTGAATGAGATTCTACGCACTCCTGTTGCTTCATGCTGCATCTAGGACATTCTCATGTTGGAAAGGTGATGGAGGAACCATAACGTCAAGCAACACAGAAAATGGCCATTTGGCCCACTGTTGTCATGCCAATCATCATGTTCCTATTTACACTTAATCTCACTTATCACCACTGTAGCTTTCTGTTCCTTGGCAATTCAAACACTTGTCTAGACTTAAATGTTATGAGGGTTTGTTTTTCTACCAACCTCAATGTGTTCAGATTCCAGCCACTCTCTGGGGAAAAGAAAAAGCTTCTTCCTCAGATTTCCTCTGAACATCTTATCTCCTTTCCTAAAATTGTGGCCTCCAGTGTTAGATACCTCTGTAGGGAAAAGCTTCCTACGATCTAGTCCATCTATGTACCTTATAATGTCGTATGCCTCCCTTGAATCCCCCGCAACCTTCTCCACTTCAAGGGAAACAAACTCAACCTATTCTGTCTTCCTTATAACTGATACGTTTCAGCCCAGGTAACGTCTTGTTGGATCTAATCTGTACCCTCCCAGTGCAATCCCATCCTTCCTAGAGTGCTGACCAGATCTGCCATAACCTCCCTGCTCTTTGGCCAATGAAAGCAAGTATCCTGTGGCCTCTTCACCATCTCATTTGTGTTGTCATTTTTGGGAATCTCTGGATTTGTACACTGAGGTCCCTCTGTCCCTCAGAACTCTCCAGGCCCCCATCATTGTGTCTGTCCTGTCTTTATTAGTCCTTCCAAAGTACACTAAAATATAAATACTAATCAGGATTAAATTCCATCCACCGGTACTCTGTTATCCTGCCAATGATTGACACTACTACCTGCAACTTAACCTCTTGAGTGTGTGGAAGTTGCAGTAAGGCAAGGGTTAAAGACAACATCCAGGCAAGGATTTGCCTGGGGCAGTTATGGTCAAGTGAAACTGCTGGAGACACGTCTGCTTACGGCAGACGAGATACGCAGGGGTGACTGTGGCAGTGTGTGCTCAAGCCAGGTGAGTAAGTTCAAAGTAAATTTATTATCAAGGTACATATTGTATATGTCACTATATACAACCCTGAGATTTGTTTTCCTGTGGGAATGCCAGGAAACATAATGGAATCAATGAATGTATCCAACAGGATGGGCAAACAACCAATGTGCAAAAGACAACAAGCTGTGCAAATACGAAAGAAATAATAATAATAAATAAATAAAGAATAAATATCAAGAACGTGAGATAGGGAGTCCCTGAAAGTGAGTCCATAGGTTATGGGGACAGTTCAGTAATGGGACAAGTGAAGATATCCCCAGCGGTTCAAGAACTTGATGGTGGATAAGTAATAACTGTTCCTAAACTTGGTGGTGTGGGTCCTGAGGTTCCTGTACCTCCATCCTGATGGCAGCAGTGAGAAGACAGCATGGCCTGGTTCGTTGGGTGTCCTTGATGATGGATGCTGCTTTCCTGTGATGGTATTCCATGTAGATGTGCTCAGAAGTGCAGAAGGCTTTACCCATTATGGACTGGGCTGTAAAACACTACATTTTGTAGGATTTTCCATTCAAGGGCATTGGTGTTTCCATACCAAGCTATGATGCAGACAGTCAATATATTCTCCACCACAGTGGTCCCCAACCACCAGGCCACAAAGCATGTGCTACTGGGCCACGAGAAAACGATATGATTTGGCGATATGAAACGATATGAGTCAACTGCACCTTTCCTCATTCCCTGTCACGCACTGTTGAACTTGAACATAGGGTTGCCAACTGTCCCGCTTTAGCCGGGATATCCCGTATATTGGGCTAAGTTGGTTTGTTCAATATGGGACTGCCCTTGTCCCATATTTCCCCCACTAAGGTAGAGCGTTCCTATGAAACCATTCGTAAGCTGAAATAGCATAAAGTGAAGAAGCAATTATCATTAATTTATATGGGAAAAGTTTTTGAGCGTTCCCAGGCTCAAAAAATAACCTAACAAATTATACCAAATAACACATAAAACCTAAAATAACACTAACATATGGTAAAAGCAGGAATGATGTGATAAATACACAGCCTCTATAAAGTTGAAATAATGTATGTACAGTGTAGTTTCACTTAACAGTATCAGGAAGATTAAGCTGAAACCGATATGTAGAAAAAATTCGGCACGTGCACGCATGCGCACATCACGTATGCACACGTCACGCATGCACACGTCACGCATACGCACACAAGTGCCCGCGCAGGGCTTCATGGTCATGGCAGTCTTCCTCCGGGTAAACACAAGTGTCCCGTATTTGACTGCTACTTTTGTCCCTTATTTGCGAGTGAGAAAGTTGGCAACCCTACTTGAACACCTCCCCACCACCCCCCCGCCCCCCGGTCAGCCAGTCCGCAAGAATATTGTCATTATTAGACCGCTCCACGGTGCAAAAAAGGTTGGGGACCCCTGCTCCACCACACATCTATAGAAGTTTGTCAAAATTTTAGATGCCATGCCGCATCTTCACAAATGTCAAAGGAAGTAGAGAGTTAGGGTTAGATTCATCCTGACGTATGCATCTTTGCTGTCCAGATGTTCCAGGGTGAGTGAAGAGCCAAAGAAATGACAGCTGCTGTGGACCTGTTGTGCTAGTGGGCAAATTGGAGCGGATTCAGGCAGGAGTTGATATGTTTCATCACCAACTTCACAAAGCACTTCATCACAGTGGATGTAAGTGCTACTGGATGATATTCATTGAGGCTGGTTACCATATTCTTCTTAGGCAACGGTATAGTTGAAACCTGCTTGAAGCTGGTGGGTACCTCAGACGGCCAAAGGGAGAAGTTAAAGATCTCAGTAAACCCTCCAGCCAGTCCATCAGCACAGGCCTTTAGTGGCCTGCCTGGACCAATGCTTTCTGTGGGTTCATCCTCATGAAGGATGCTCTTACGTTGACCTCAGAGACTGACATCGCAGGGCCATCAGGTACAGTGTGAAGTTCGTGAAGTTTCCTCCATGCTTTGACGGTCAAAGCCAGCAGTGAAGACATTGAGCTCTTCTTTTTGTCACCTATGTTGCTTGGTTTCCCTTTGTAAGAGATAATAGCATTCAAACCCTACCACAACTGTCGAGCACCCTTCAGTGATTCAAGGTTAGTCCAGAACTGCCGCTTCGCACGTGAGATGGCTTTCCAGAGATTGTACCTGGACCTCTTGTATCTTACTTGGTCGCCAGACCGGAATGCAACTGATCCCGTTTAAGTAGCATGCAACACATCACTGGTAGTTCAAGAGCAAAGGAAATGCTATTACTAATAGCACTTCTTTTCAGGCAGATTGTGGTAATCTATCACTGCAAACAACAAAGCAGTGAGCGATGGTAAAGTGAATTTGATAGATGTGCCCTGTTGGTGCGCTACAAACTCAACGCGCTTGGAGCTGGGGCTGTGCTGGCTGGAGTGAGCGGTTTGGAGGGTAGAAGATGGGACAGAGGAGTTCTGATGTCCGTCCAACTAACCCTGGCTATGAGGGGGGGATTGCCCTAAACGCTGAGCCAAATTGAAGAGGCAAGAACAGCTTTTTTGGCAGCAAAATGCAGGTCCAAAGCAAATTGCTGGGTGGCATGTTCTAGGCTTGTAGTAATTGGCCATGGAGGAGCCTGGGTCCTAATGCAAGGTATGATCTGCTGTTTGGACAATTCAATCAGCAGCCCATGTAGACTGGGGGCCTCTTGTCTCCATGACACTAAGGCTGTGAGACCGCCCCAGGCGTCTGCAAACTTTGCGGTGATTATATGTTAATATGATTAACTGAATTCTTTAGCCAGAGGGTGGTGAATTTGTGGAATTTGTTAGCCCAGGCAGCTGTGGAGGCCACGTTGTTGGGTTTATTTAAGGTGGAGATTGGTATGTTCATGACTGGCCACAGCATGAAAGGTTACCGGGAGAAGGCCGGGGAGTGGGGTGAGAAGGGAAAAAGGAAGGATCAGCCATGATTGAATGGCGGAGCAGACTCGATGGGCCAAATGGCCTGATTCTGCTCCTATAACTTATGGTCTGAAATCAAAGCTTTGGGCCTACTCTGGGCTGCTCCAGGGATTTGGATCTAAGGACTCAATTTGGTTCGAAATGCTGCTGTTGTTGCTTGCCTCTATTGTTTGCATGATTTGTTTTTCTCTTCTCCTCTCTTTCTCTGTGCGCATTGGGGGTTAGTTTTTATTTTTTTAAATTGGGTCCTTTCGGGTTTCTTGTTTTGTGGCTGCCTGTAAGCAGACAAATCTCATGGTTGTATAATTTATACATTCTTTGATGATAAGTGTACTTTGATTTGAATTGAATTGATCTGGCCCTCAGCAGATTGCAGATCTCATGGTTCATCCAGGGTTTTGGTTGGCGAAGACGCTGAATGATTTTGTGGGGGTACACTCAGCTACGACTGTTTTTATAAAGTTCGTGGTAACTGTGGTGTATTCACTCAGATCCTCTGATGAGTCCTTGAACGCGGCCCAGTCCACCAACTTGAAGCAAACCCGTAGCTGCTCCTCTGCCTCCTGTGATCAATTTGCGGCCCCTCTGTCTGACCTTTTTGGCATCCCTATCTCTGGCACCTTGCTCTTTGTATAGGTTCCCACCTGGGGTCCACGGACCTCTTGCGTATTGGTATTGGCCATGGCATAAAAATAGTTGGGAACACCTACTTTTTACCTGTATGCAGGTAGGAGAGGGGCAGCCAAGGGCTGGGCATGGAACAGTAGGCATTCCTTACTGTAGCAGAGCAGTGCTCCAGTGTGTGGGGACCACTGGTGCTGAAGGTTAAATACTGATGGTAATTGGGCCGAGATTTCTTCAAACAAGCCTGATTGAATTCCCTGACTATGATTTGAATGGTTGGGGTGGACTGCTTCTTTCTTGGTGATGGCAGTATTCATTTCCAGAGGTTTAGAATGCAAGAGCAAGGATGTGATGCGGAGGCTTTATAAGGCACTGGGGAGGCCTCACCTTGAGTATTCTGCTCCAAGGTCTTATGGTCTAATATCTCGCGTGACTGATTACAGTCGGCTTTTGGTGGTATGTAACCTGTGGTCGGGGTCATGGAGCAGAACTCTCTTGGTAAGCAGAACTAACTGCATTTAATTGTTAGATGTTCCAGGTGAAGAGCATGGTTTGCGTGGAGATATTTCTGCAGAGAGCTGAAATTCTGCACGAGGCTGAACAACCCTTCTCAATGTACAAAGTCAAATTCTTTTGTGAGGTCAACAAATATCAGGTCACAGATGTATAATGTTTGCAGATTTATTTGCTGCATTAATGATTAAGAGGCATCAATAATAGAATATATTGAAAGACGAGCGTAAGTGCAAAGCGTACAAGGCAGTTTGTATTTCAAATTAGCTGTCATAGAGCTATAGCTATGACAGTGACGTATGGTGATATAGTGCGGGCCAGGCTCTTTTGGGCCTGTGGTCTGTGCTGCCCCTGAGTGAAGAGATGCTCTGCCTTCAGAGAATTGTTTATTGCTTATGCAATACAACTCAGCGAGGATATTTTTCACCAAGAGAAGTTTGACAGCTAAGCATGAAAGGAGCTCTAACCAAAAGGATGACACCACTTCAAATAAGGCCATAAGGAACTCAGCAATTGTTTGTATAGTGTGGCGCAAGGATTCCAAGTGACCTCGTAAAAAACTTCAGGGGATGATCTCGGATATCCCCATGCAGTGTAAGATCACAAAGGCGCCGTGCTTGTAAGTGTAGGTTTAACTTTCTGTCGAAAGTTAACATTTCATAAGACCACAAGACATAGGAGCAGAATTAGGCCATCTGGCCCATCGAGTCTGCTCCACCATTCAATCATGGCTGATCCTTTTTTCTCTCTCTTCCTCAATCCCAGTTCCCGGCCTTCTCCCCATAACCTTTGATGCCACGTCCAATCAAGAACCTATCAATCTCTGCCTTAAATACACCCAAAGACCTGGCCTCCACAGCTACATGTGGGAACAAATTCCACAGATTCACCACCCTTTGTCTAAAGAAATTTCTCTGCATCTCTGTTTTGAAAGGGCGTCCCTCCATCCTGAGGCTGTGCCCTTTTGTCCTAGACTCTCCCACCATGGGAAACATCCTTTCCACATCTACCCTGTCTAGGCCTTTCAACATTCGAAAGGTTTCAATGAGATCCCCCCCTCATCCTTCTAAATTCCAGCGAGTACAGACCCAGAGCCATCAAATGTTCCTCGTATGAGAACCCTTTCATTCCTGGAATCATCCTTGTGAACCTCCTCTGGACCCTCTCCAATGCCAGCACATCTTTTCTAAGATGAGGGACCCAAAACTGTTCACAATACTCAAGGTGAGGCCTCACCAGTGCCTTATAAAGCCTCAGCATCACATCCTTGCTCTTGTACTCTAGACCTCTTGAAATGAATGCTAACATGGCATTTGCCAACTCAACCTGCAAGTTAACCTTCGGAGTGTTCTGCACAAGGACTCCCAAGATCCTCTGCATCCCATATTCCTGGACTTTCTCCACATTTAGAAGATAGTCTGCACATTTATTTCTACCACCAAAGTGCATGACCACTTGAGGTGAGTTGCATTTGGAGACGTTTGCTAAGGAAAGACATACGGTAATGGAAGTGTGTTTTGGTTCACACCGTACTGAAAGGGAAGTGAAACCTATTATCACAAACAAGGCAAAAGGCGTAAACAGAAGTCCCGGTAGAGCAGAGGAGAAGCGGAAACCAGAAAAACAGATCAAGCAGCATCCGTGTTAGGAGAAAAAGAGTTAATGCTTTGGGTCTGGGACCCTGTCTCGGCCAAAGAGGCAAGTCTGCCGTTGTTGTAAATTAAGTAACATTTAATTACCATTTCCCTGACCAAAGGACTTTGAAAAATGCCAGTCCATGTATCTCAAGTTTACGGATGTCTTTTCATGAAAATATTAATCTGCTATGGTTCACCATAATCAGAGCCTCATGCAAAGGCAATTGATCCTACGTGTCCTTGTAAGATTTGAGTTCCTGTTTCCTGTGGAGCTGTTTTAACAACTGGATAACTACTTCCAGCTAACTCCCCATTCTTCCTGGATTACCGTAACCTCTTTGGGACAGATTTCTAGTTGTGTCTAACCTCCAAGCTTATCCACTGATCAAACTGTTGTTACTAATTCGGGGTTGTGGTGATTTATGTCTAATATTAAGTTTATGTTAAGTTATCTAACCTCTCCCCTAATCTGCAGTAAATAATAATCTTGTAACATTTAAAAGATATCGCGCGAGTGGTGTTTGAACTGTTACCTCTCTCGGCAACACACACAAGAAACAAAGGTTTTGACTTTATTTCGCACTTTATATCCTTAGGGTACATATTATGAATTACTTATTTAAATGGAGACACAAGCGACTGCTGAGGAAGAGCACAGAAGCCAGAGCTAGAAGGTGGGGGTGGGAGGGGAAAGAGCACATGCTGGCAGGTGATAGGTGAAACCAGGTGAGGGGGAAGGTGAGTGGGAGGGAGGTGAAGTAAGAAGCTAAGAGGGGATAGGTGGAAGAGGTAAAGTGCTGAAGAAAAAGAAATCTGATAGGAGAGTGTTAAATTTTGTAGCTTCAAAGTATTAAACTAATTCAAAGGAAAACAGAGTCCAAGAATGCAAGTGTAATTTCGTCTTTACTTTTAAGCGAGGTGTGCATGTATGCAATTATAATGACATATGCAATTATCACATTTTCATAAAAAAAACAAATATTTAAATGAACATGAATGCTTAAGTTTTTTATAATATAAAAAACATTTTAAACTCAAGTATTATTGAAATATTGAATACATGATAGAGAGAACTGGGCCACGGAAGAAAGGGAAGGAGGGGAGCCAGTGGGAGGTGATGGGCAGGAGAGGGTGAGGGGGCACACAGAATGGAGAATGGAAAAAGAGAGGAGGAAGGAAGGGGGAGAAATTACCTGAATTTACAATGATTTCTCTAAATTTGTCTATCAGGTTGGAGGCTACCCAGACGGCAAAAGAGGTGTTGATCCTCCAATCTGTGTGTGGCCTCATCATGGCCACTCTACTGTTAGTGGAATTCAGTGTGTCAGGAGAGAAATGGATAGCTGAAATTTGGACAATGAATGTGGGCTTCAACCCAAATTGTTGACAATTCTTGACCCGCTGAGTTCCTCCAATTCAGATTCCAGTGTCTGCAGTCTCTTCTGTCTCCAGTCAATGTTTCAGGTTGAGGTCCTTCAGCTGCAATCTTTAATGTCTGTCACTGTTTCCGTGTGTGCACAACTAACTTTCGATGTGGCATCCTCGACATTGGTGAGACCTGTCATAAACTAGGGGACTACTTCATTGAGCACTTCCACTCCATCCCGTGAACTTCCCCGTGACCAAACATTTTAATTCAGATTCCCATTCCCATTCCATTGTGTTGGCCTCCTCTTGTGCCAAGATGAGGCCACCCTCAGGGCGGAGGAGCAACACCTTATATTCCATTTGGGTAGCCTCCAACCCGATGGCATGAATATTGATTTCTCCTTCTGGTGAACAAAAATTTTCCCTCTCCCTCCCCCCTTCCCCTATTCCACGTTCTGGCCTTTTACACTTCTCACCTGCCTATCACTTCCCCCTCAGTCCCCTTTCTCCTATGGTCCACTCTCCTCTCCTTTCAGAGTCCTTCTTCTCCAGCCCTTGACCTCTCCCACTCACCTGGCTTCACCTAGCACCTTCCAGCTAGCCTCCTTCCCCTTCCCCTCCCCCCACCTTTTTATTCTGACACCTTCCCCCTCCCATTCCAGTCCTGAAGAAGAGTCCCACCACAAAATGTCAACTGTTAATTCATTTCCACAGAAGTTGCCTGATCTGCTGAGTTCCTTCAGCATTTTGTGTGTGTTGCTTTGAATTTACAGCACCTGCAGATTTTCTCGCATTCTTAACCCGTTTAACTACCTGTGACAAATACACAAATAACCAAATAATGTGTTTCTCCAAGTACTAGTTTAGGTAGAGTTAAGAATTCCCTTGCCCTTCCTTGTAAAACCTGTTGTACCAGGAAGAAATTCACCCACAGGATGACAGTATCAGTGCATTGTACTCAGCCTCTGAAACTTAGATGATTTTCTATGATTCAAAGCTCCAGGTACATTAATTATCACAGTATGTATGTGGTACACAATCCTGAGATTTGTCTTTCCACAGACAGCCACGAAACAAAGAAAACCATGGAATGCATCCAAGAAAAACATCGAACACCCCCCGCCACAAAGAAAATAGTGCAAACGCAAAAAAATAGTGGAAAACACAGAATAAAAAACACAAAATCGAAAGAGCCCAGACATATTCAGTTCAGCTCTGTTCAGTTCAACCTAGTGCTGTGTCTTTTGTTATCCACAGGATGCCCCGGTCAAAATCACCCAAAATAACAATGAAAAGAAGCAGCAACCAGAACCCAAGTACTTGATAAGAATTTCTAACCATGTTTGCTTTTGAATCTTTTAAGATCCAAATCCCTAAATTTGAAATACTCTTGCAATTGAGACAGAAAAACAACATTGGTGATGTGCACAGGTAAATAAACAATGCATTTTCCTTTTGAGAAATGCCAGTTAGATTTCAATACTCCGCTGTAGTTTCGCTGTACTGTAATTTGCATAAAGGCTGCCTGTGAATAAACTGAGTGGCCAAGGCACTAAAAATATAAGCATCAATATAAATAAAGTCTAATATCTGCAGAGTTGCTCATGCCTACAGGAATTCACAGTCAGCTTTAAAAACTCTTTCAATGCGCTGGAGGAACTCAGTAGGTCGGGCAGCATCCGTGGAAACGTTGACTGATCATTTCCATGGATGCTGCTTGACCTGCTGAGTTCCTCCAGCGTGTTGTGCGTGTTGCGTTGACCCCAGCATCTGCAGAGTATTTTGTGTTTAAAAACTCTTTAACTCCTTGTTCAATTGGACCCTCATTTACAAACCCCAGTCAGTATGGATTGGCAACAAAATCTCCTGCATGATCTCCATCAGCACTGCTGCACCACAAGGCTGTGTGCTTAGCCTCCAATCTACTGGCTTTATACATATGACTGTGTGGCTAAGCACAGCTCCAATGCCATATTCAAGTTTGTTGATGGCACCATTGTCATAAGCAGAACCAAAGGTGGTGATGAATCAGCATATAGGAGGAAGGCTGAGGATCTAGCTGAGAGGTGCCAGAAAAACGACATCTCACTCAATGTCAACAAGACCAAGGAGCTGATTGTTGACTTCAGAGGTCCATAAGCCAGTCCTCATCGGAGGATCAGAGGAGGAGCGGGTCAGCAACTATAAATTCTTCCGTGTTATTATTTTGGGGGACCTGTCCTGGGTGTAGCTATGAAGAAAGCATAGCAGAACCTCTAGTTAAGAGCTTGGAAAGATTCAATATGACATCTAAAACATTGACAAACTTCTATAGATGTGTGGTGGAGAGCATATTGACTGGCTGCATCACATCCTGGTATGGAAACACCAATGCCCTTGAATGGAAATTCCTACAAAGGGTAGTGGAGCAGCCCAGTCCATCATGGGTAAAGCCCTCCCCACCATTGAGCACATCCACATGAAGCGTCGTTGCAGGAAAGCAGCATCCATCATTGGGGACCCCATCACCCAGGTCTTGCTCTCTTCTCGCTGCTCCCATCAGAAAGAAAGTACGGGAGCCTCAGGGCTCTCACCAGCAGATTCAGGAACAGTTATTACCCCTCAACTATCAGACTTTGAACCAAAGAGGATGACTTCACTTGCCCCGTCATTGAAATGTTCCCACAAACTATGGACTCCTTTTCAAGGACTCTTCATCTCTTGTCCTCGATTGTTTATTGCATTATCCATCATCAGGGACCCCCACCACCCAGGAGATGCTTTCTTCTTTTGAAAATGACTTTTCCAATGCTGCAGCATTTCCTTGGTATCAGGGCGGTGTGCCAGACCAAATGTTGTGCTCGAGGGAACCTACAGCATTTTGACTCGGAGGTACAAGTGTAACGAGTTTGATGTGAAGGCTGTATTCTTTATGATGGTTGGGCTCATAGTGCTTTACTGGGATTCACTCCATCCAGAACTTCATGCAGTTGCATTCTCTCACATACTTGGGATTGGTCATATAGAAATAAGATGGGTAGTGGGACTTAAGGGTGTGAGAAATATGGGAATGTGAAAAACCCTGTTAGCATGAGTCATGTTTTACCACTACTACTGTTCTCAGTCACAAAATGATTATGAAAATTGCAAAGGCTGAAATATCCAGCAGGTGCCTGCAGCCTTTGAACAGCAGAATGCCAATATCTTTTGGGTTTGTTGGAAGTCCATTTCTATTGGTAGCTAATAATAAAAAAAAGACCATTGACCCAAAGTTCAAAGTAAAGTGTATTATTAAAGTACTTATTGTCACCATATGCAACCCTGAGATTTATTTTCTTGTGGATGTATTCAATAGTAACTATAATGGGATCAATGAAAGGTCAACCAGAGTGCAGAAGACAACAAACTGTGCAAATGCAAATATAACTAACTAGCAATACATAATGAGAGCGTGAGATAAAAGAGTTCTTAAAGTGAGATCACTAGTTGTGGGAACATATCAATGTTGGGGCAAGAAAAGTTGAGTATAGTGATCCTATTTTATTAAAGAGCCTGATGGTTGATGGGTAGTAAGCTGTGGTGCAAGTTCTGAGGCTTTTGTACCTTCTACCTGATGACAGCAGCAAGAAGAGCGCATGACCTGGGTGGTGGCAATCTCTAATGATGGATGTCGCTTTCCTATGTCCGCGTTTCATGTAGATGGGTGGGAGGGCTTTACTCATGATGTACTGGGCTGAATCCACAACTTTCCAATGAACAATGTAGAATAGTCTCCCTGTAAGTGACAAAAGTGACAGTTCTTTATAATTTGTTGTTAGAAATAACCCCATTAAATGATCAAAGTAATCACAAATCTTACGCTTAGGTAAGTTGAGTTTCTCATCGTACGCACAAGTATGGTGAGGTAGAGGTACAATGAAAATCTTGCTTGTGGTAGCATCACGGGCACATAGATGCAGACAATGTACTGAATATAACTTGTAGATGACAGTGAAATCAGAGAGTAAAGAAAAACAAGACATTAGTGCAAGAGATGGGCTGTAGTGCTCCATTACCCACTTAGAGTTAGGGTTGTACAGCTCTGTTCAAGGACGGGATGGTTGTAGGAAAGTAGCTGTTATTGAATCTGGTGGTGTGGGACTTCAGATATCTGTGCCTCTAGCCTAATGGTAATAGTGAAAAGACAACATGATCCAGATGGTGGAGACCCTTGATAAGACCATAAGATATAAGAACAGAAATAGGACATTTGGCCCATTGAGTCTGCTCCACCATTTCATCATGGCTGATCCAATTTTCCTTTCTGCCCCATATCCCCATATCACTTCATGTCCTGACCAATCAAGAATCTATAAGAGACTTCCTTAAATATACCCAATGACTTGACCCTCACAAATTCTACAGATTCACCAATCTCTAGCTAAAGAAATTTCTCCTCATCTCCGTTCTAGATGGAGAGTAGGGCACATTATATTCATGTTCATGCACTTTAAAGCTTGAATCTTCAGCCAGAAACACTGCTGTAATAAGTGGGCTTTTAAGCCATTGAAATGCATTAGTTATGAAAAGTACTGGCTGGGCCCCATTTTGAATAACTCTGTGATTCATTCTGAGCATCATGTCTCAGGCAGGGTCCATTAACCTCATATGGAAATCACATTAACTAGAATGACACTGGAGCTTAAAGTGCTAACTTATAAACATAAGTTGCAAGGTTTAAGCTACATTGCCCAACCTGATGTTTCAAAGATATTTTAAGGAAGAGATTGACGGGTTAAAGAATCAAGAAATGGACATAGAGTTAACAAGCACATCATCCCAAATCTAACTGAATGGTGGAACATATTTGGGGAGCTGAATTATCGAAGCATAGACCATTACTGCATACGGCGGTCAGTCAGAACGCATCATTAAAAAATTACTAGGAGGATATTGAGTCTTTTGCTAATGGAAATGTTCCCCTCAGGGTTGTAGGGAAATATGACATGGAAACAGACCCTTCAGTGCAACTGGCCCATGGCAATCACAATAACCCTCCATGCCCTTCCTTTCCGTGTACCTATCCAAAAGCCTCTTATATGTTGAAATTTTACCCACCTCGACTACCTCCTCTAGCAAATCATTTCCAGTTACTCGCTACCCTCTGTATAGGGAAGTTATCTCTGAGGTCTCTTTTAAATTGCTCCCCTCTTATCTTGTATCTGGGCTCTCTAGCTTTGGACTCACCAACCCTGGGGAAAAAGCTATGACCTTTCACCCTATCCATAACCACTATGGCTTTATAAACTTCAATGAAGTGATTTCTTCTTTAGGAATAAAAATCCAGTGTGGCCAAATTCTCCTTTAACTGCAGGTAGCATCCTTGTAAATCTTATCTCCTATTTTCAAACCAATAATTATTGGAATAGCTTGAATTGTTCTATCAAATTTCCCTTAAATTTTGTTGTTCAGAAGAGGGAAACCCCTGCCCCTGTTATTGCTTCCACATTCCTGGCAGAATTACTGTAAATCTCATTTTTACCCTCTCTTGACAACCTTTCCAAATGTGGAAGCAGTTTTCTTGCTGTGGTGTAATCAGAGACCTATAAATATTTACCATTAATTTCTTTATTCCTTGCCTCTGGTTATAAATCTACAAACCACATGTGCTTTATAATGACCTTGTTAACCAGTCATTACTTTCAAAGCTTTGACTGCATACACCCCTCTTTCTGTTCCTACAGACCCTCTCAAATCTGTATTATTTTGTCTTCCTTGCCTAATTCTTGCTACTAAATTGTACTGTTTCATGCACCTCTACTTTATCTGCTAGGTATCTTCTCATTCCATCAATTTGTGTATCTGTTGAAATTCGTTGTGGCCCTCTATACTATTAAGTAGATTTCCAGGTTTTTCTGTGATCCAGAAATGTTTAAAAAGTAAAACAGATACACAGAACATAGAACAGTACAGGCCCTTCAGCCCAGAATGTTATACTGACCCTTTAACATACTCTAAGATCAATCTAACTCTTCGCTCCTACATAGCCCTCCATTTTTCTCCCTTCCACATGTCTATCTAAGCCTTTTAGATGTCCCTAATGTATCTGCTTCTACCACAACATCTGGCAGTGGGTTCCACACACCCACCACTCTAGTCTAGAGCAGTACACCACAGTACAGGCCCTTTGGCCCACAATGTTGTGCCGACCTTTTAACCTTCCCTAAGACCAATCTAATGCTTCCCTCCCATTATGAATGCATAATAAAACTCATTGTCCCTTGTACCAATCCCAGATAACATTTTTTTGTACCTTCTTTCGTTCTGAAAAGTGACTACTTTTATTCTGGTTCCTATGTTCCTGATACAGTTTTTATTACTGGATAGAACTTAATAGAGTGAATATGGATTCAAAGTACATTTATTATCAAAGTATATGCATGCAGTTTACAACCCTGAGTTTCGCCTTCCCACAGGCAGCTATGAAACAAAGAAAACCCTGGAACCTGTTCAAAGAAAATGTCAAGAACACTCCCTCCATGTGTAGACAAATAAACAAAATAAAATCACACTAATGGCAAAAAAAGGGAAAAAAACAAGTAAAAAACACAGAAAATAAAACACAAAATCAAAGGAGTCCAGGCATCTTCAGTTCAGTTCAATCTAGCGCTGTGTTGTTCGTTATCTGCAGGCTGCCCTGATCAAAATTGCTCAAAATAGCAAGAAGAACAGAGTGACCAGAAGCCAGAAACACATAATAATGTGAACTACAGAGTTTAATCCACAAACTGCGTCAATTAAATGTTGCCCAAGACGCAGGACTCCGGCACACTCCGGCAGCATCGAGCGAGAGGGAGAGAGGGACTGTCACATGCAGGCATCTTCCTCTGGCAGCAACGAGTGAGAGGCTGGCAGACAGCGATGGCCACGCGCTCACCTTACCTTCTCGCCTAGGTGATTTCAGTCTTTCTTGATGCTTTAATTGGTGAGATTGGTGAGAAATGGAGTCAATCATGGACTCGTGTCCTGCCTCTAGGCTTCTTGGTCTTGAGGCCACACGCTTTACTTGAAACCTCATCAAACTCTCTCGGATTGAGTGCCCTATCCCTCAATCGATATAGCTTGGCCTCCTGCACCCACATTTAAACCATTCACATATATTGCAAACAGCAAAAGTTCCAACACTAAACTGTCTCTAAGGAGTTTGTACATTTTCCCCATGGATGGCATGGGTTTCCTACCATACTCCAAAGACACACTGATTAGTAGATTTTAGTAGTCATTGTAAATGGTCCGGTGCTTCCATCAGCACTGCCTCCGCTCCATCACAGGTATCAGCTGGCAGGATCGTGTCTCAAACAACAAGGTCATGGAGAAGGCTCAACTTCCAAGCATTGAAACTACTTTGCTGCTCGAGCAGCTCCTCTGGTCAGGCCACGTGTCTCACATGGACAGCTCCAGGTTACTGAAAGCTGTACTCTACGGAGAACTCTCTCAGGACAAGAGAGGTTGTGGTGCTGCACTGAGTTACTAATTTCACTCAGAAGGTGCATGTAATCCACTTTGTATTTATATTAATGTATTAATTAGTTTCATGATAAGCGATGTGGCTGATTGGGTCGGAAGAGCCTGCGCACATTATATTTCTGAATGAAGAAATAAATATGAAACACCACTAATCAAGGCATCCATTCACAAAAACCCTCTGCCATCAGCCTCTATCTCCTATTGCCAATCCAGTGTTAACTACACTCACTACATCCCCAAATCCTAAGAACTTTCTGCAGGGGCACAATTGAGAGCATCCTGACTGGCTGCATCACTGCCTGGTATGGAAACTGTACTTCCCTCAATCGCAGGACTCTGCAGAGAGTGGTGGGGACAGCCCAGCGCATCTGTAGATGTGAACTTCCCATGATTCAGGACATTTACAAGGACAGGTGTGTAAAAAGGGCCCTAAGGATCATTGGGGACCCAAGTCGCCCCAACCACAATCTATTCCAGCTGATACCATCTGGGAAGCGGTACCGCAGCATAAAAGCCAGGAGCAACAGGACAAGAGGACATGACTTCAGGATTGAAGGACGTCCATTTAGAACAGAAATGTGCAGAAATTACTTCAGTCAGAGTGTGGTAAATCTGTGGAATTTGTTGCCACGAGAGGCTGTGGAGGTCAAATCATTGGGTGTATTTAAGGCAGAGATAGAGAGGTTTTTAATTAGCCAGGGAATTAAGGGTTATGGGGAGAAGGCAGGGGATTGGGGATGAATGGAAGAATTGGATCAGTCCATGATTGAATGGCAGAGCAGACTCGATGGGCTGAATGGCCTACTTCTGCTCCTATATCTTATGGTCTTATGGTAATATCTTGGCTATATTTGTTAAATTTAACCAGTGTTTGAAACAAAAGTATAAACAAACTTTACAGGAAGTTGGGAAGTCAAACGAAGTTTCAAATGGGAGATAACCACAACTGGAAATGGAAGGCAGGAAGTCAGTGAGGGATTGGAAACTGGAGAAAATAAAAGTTATGAAATAGGAAATAAAGGAGTCTAGTGGTGCTTCCTGGTATGTATCTACTATAAATGGAGGGAGTTTAGAGTATGAGATAGATGAGCTGAAGTGAATATAAGACATGGAAGCATGACGTTTGAAGTTAAGTTTCATTAACAGGTAAAGAAGGGCATCACAGGCAGCTCAAGGTTTCTGTTTTCAGTGTCTGCAGATTAGAGGGATTAAAGAAGGGTGTTAATATTAATGAATTAGACAATGAGGGTTTTGGGAACAGATGACATGTTAGAAGGAAAACCGAATGATGCCCTTTAAATTAAATTAATGAAAAAAAAGGCAATCACGTTGTTGGGATCGGGAGGAGTAAACCCTTAGATATCCAATAATCACCGAGTGAAAGTTTCTAATTATCCACAGCATTAACTGGAATATGCTCAGTGTAGTGAACATGTCAATCTAAACTGCATTCAAGAGAATATTTTAGTTAGCATGTTCAAAAGCTCCATCCCAATATTTTTATTAGTTTCTACATAGAAGAATAAAGTACAAGAAAGTATATATAAAAGGTCAAAAAAGATTTTAAAAACTGCCAATTACATTATATCTATTCATGATAACAATCTCATTAACCCGTATTCATGTAAGTTAATCAAAAGTTATATTGAAAAATACTAATTTATTACAAAAAAAGTCTAACCCCTACTAAATCCGAAGCTGTTTATTAAGGAGAAAAACAGGTAAAATACCCTCTCATATAATAAAAATTAATAATAGCCAACATCTGAATTTAAACAACGAATTAAAAGTTTTGAAAGTTTTGAAAATAATTTAGAAAAGGTCCCCAAAATGTTTGAACGTCTTGACGAGATTCAGAAACTGAACTACGAGTCTTCTCTAGATCTAAGCATGACATAACGTCGCATAACCATTGAGCATGAGTAGGAGGAAAAACATCTTTAAACAAAAGCGCCCTCCTAGCTATAAGAGAGCTAAAGGCCAGAATATATAAATCAGATGTCTTCAGCTTGATATCTTGTCCTGCAACAATACTGAATAGTGCCGTCAGAGGATTAGGCTTAAAATTGTCTTTGAAAAGTAAAGAGAAAGTTTGAAAAACTTCCTTCCAATATTTTTCAAGACTCGGACAAGTCCAAAACGTATAAATTAATGAAGCTTCTCCATTATTACATCTGTCACAGTATAGCTGAATTAAAACGAGAAAGCTTATTTTCAGTCATATGGACTCTATGTACCACCTTAAATTGTTTGAGGGAATGGTGAGCACATAGCGATGAAGTATTAACCAGTTTAAAAATTTCATTCCAAGTTTCCTCAAATATTGATGTCTGTAAATCTTGTTCACAGAGATTCTTAATTTGGTCTAAAGGAACATTTTTCGTCTCCAGTAACATACCATAAATATTAGATATTGATCCATTATGAAAAGGTGTCAAATTAAAAATTACGTCTAGTAAGTTCTTATCTGAGCTTATAGGAAATGTGCATAATTGCGATCTTAGAAAGTCTCTGATTTGCAGATATCTGAAAAAGTGAGTCAGAAATCTAAAATGTCTGGAGGTTTAGCCTTACCAAATTTTAGGTTTTATTACTGGGCAGTTAATGTACGATATCTTACGTTTTGGCTATATTATATTAATCATGTAGACTGTCTGGTATGGGTTTCTTTAGAAGCTAACTCTGTTAGTAAATTTTCTATTATTTCTCTTCTTGGATCCTCACTTCCTTTATTTGTAATTAAACTAACTGATAATTTAATAGTTAAACATACTCTGAGGATCTGGATACAATTTAGAAAATATTTTGGTTTATTGAGATTTTCCCTTTTAAGTCCCACTTATTCTATGTTTTTTAAACCCTCCATGACTGATTTAGTTTTTAAAGAATGGGACAGGTTGGGTATTAAATGTTTTTGGGATCTGTTTGTCGGAGGAAATCTTTTTTCATTTGAGCAATTGTCAGCTAAATATAGCATGTTCAAAAGCTCAAAGTAAACTTTTTTATCAAAGTACATATATGTCACCTGAGATTCATTTTCTTGCGGGCACTCGCAGTAAGTACAAAGAAACACAATAGAATTCATGTGAAACTGCACACAGCAAAGACAGACAAAACAGCCAATGGGCAGAAGACAACAATTTGTGCAAATACAAAATAAGAGAATAAAATATAAGTAATAAATATTGAGATCACTGGTTGTAGAGTCATGTTAAACAAAAGTGGGACAATTCCAGATTTAGTTTTAAGGAATAAGGCTGAGTAGCTGGAAAGGCAATTAGCGGAGAGCTTTTTTTGTGGCAGTAATCACAATTCTATTAGATTTTGCACAGTATCATAAAAGAACTAGGATGAACAGGGGTAGAGACTCTAAGTTATGCTAAAACCAGCTTTACTGCACTGAGACATAATTTAACAGAAGTGGATTGGAAGGTAAATTAGTCTCAGAGCAAGAGGAAGCGTTCAAGAAAGATATAGGTTTTGAGATAAATGTGCTCCCCAAATAAAAAGGGTTGGTGCAGTCAAACCTAGAGTTTCCTGAATAATGAGCTGCAGGGAGAGCAAGATAAGGCAAAACAAAAGGAAACTTCTGTCAGGCATTGGGAATTTAATCCATCAGAAAGCCTGGAGGACCATTGAGCCATCTGCCCTGTTGTGTAGCTCCTGGCACCAATGTGTCACTCCCTATGATAGGTATGTATCGCTATGGTTTAGAGGGCAGAACTCAGCTTTCCTTTCTCATTCTCACCCCTGCACCCAACACAGCAGCATCATGAGTGATGTTCACAAGCAGGTCACATTGGGCAAGATATCCTTTCCTGCAACAGAAATCAAGTGCAGAATTCCTTTGGCTGTTTTAGGGAGTTGTCGTACCAGTAGCCACTGTCTTCACAGTGGGCTTCTCAAACCTGGAGAATTGGCAGCTGTGTTTTTCCTGGCAGAAGTCCCTTCCAGATGGCATGTCTTTGTTAGAAATACGTCAAAGCACTGAGAAACAGCCTGAATGTTAAATCAGCTCAGATGTAATCAATGAAAGCAGAGCATGTGCTAAGAGCACACTGTCGGCTCTGTCATCAGACTGGCCTGTCCTAATTGGAAGGGGACTTTTTTATTTAGTCTTATACCATGTAAGTAAACCATCACTGAGTTTCTGAAAGGATAAGTTATACAAATGAAATCTTGAAACAGCCAATTGAAGAATGAGCTCGAGCTGGCTATGTTCCAAGGGGTGTGTCAGCCTTGCGTCTTTTTTCTCTTCTCAAGCTCTGATGTGGGTACAGTTTACTGTTCATTCATTATCTCTTTTCACAGACTTCCTTTACTTGGAATTTCTCAACTTGTTGAGTGGATCTGCTCAAGTTCAAGAGGGTACTGGCTCTTTTTGTGGTGATAGTGAAGGAATATTTCTCACTTTAATCTGGCAAATACTTTTTTCAAATTCATTCTCAAAACTTGGGTATTGTTGACACAGGCAGCTTCTGATTGCCCAGAAATGGGGGACGAGGTGGGGCAGGGAGCATTCTGTGGAGATGTTTCTGCTTGAATTGTGGTAGTTCATAAGTTTGCTTATTTTTTTTCAGTGTGTATAATTGGACCAAAGTTATGCCAAGATCAAGCCAAATAAAGATGGATTCATTTAGAAAGAAAATTAATTTGCCATCCAAAGCCTAACGATCCTGTTTTTTTCTCAGAAATAAAATTCAGATAATCAGGCTGTTATTGTGGAACTTGAACTCGCATTCTCTGGATTCTTCTGTTTCTTGCCTCTTGCCTCCTCTTTCAGGACTTTCTCATACCTTTCTATAATCACTTGTTAGTTTTCACTATATTATTTAATCTACCAAATTCTAGGATTATCCAGATAGGATAAATGATGTCCATATTTTGGCTCAAGTATATTTTATATTTAGAAGTTATTTTTTGGTGATTGGAACCTTCTCAGTAAAATCTTGATTTAATTTGAAATATATCCTGCAGACAAGAAAAAGCTTGATTGAATTGAATTGAATTGATTATTTCTTGCATCCTTCACAAACATGAGGAGTAAAAATCTTTATGCTACGTCTCCGTCTAAATGTGCAATGTGAAATCATAGTAACTTATAATAATTAATAATAAATAGAACAGTCAATGTAATATAGAAATACACTCAAGTCAGCATGAGTTAATCAGTCTGATGGCCTGGCGGAAGATGCTCTCCCGGAGCCTGTTGGTCCTGACTTTTATGCTGCAGTAACGTTTTCAATGTTTCCTGGATGGTAGCAGCTGAGATAGATTGTGGTTGGGGTGACTTGGTCCCCAATGATCCTTCGGGCTCTTTTTACACACCTGTCTTTGTAAATGTCCTGAATAGTGGGAAGTTCACAACCACAGATGCGCTGGGCTGTCCGCACCACTCTCTGCAGAATCCTGCGATTGAGGGAAGTACAGTTCCCATATCAGGCAGTGATTCAGCCAGTCAGAACGTTCTCAATTGTGCCCCTGTAGAAAGTTCTTAGGATCTGGGGGCCTATACCAAACTTCCTCAACCGTCTGAGGTGAAAGAGGCGCTGTTGTGACTTTTTCACCACACTGCTGGTGTGCACAGACCATGTGAGGTCCTCGGTGATGTGGATGCCGAGGAATTTAAAGCTATTTACCCTCTCAACCCCAGATCTATTGATGGCAATAGGGGTTAGCTAGTCTCCATTCCTCCTGTAATCCACAACCAGCTCCTTTGTTTTTGTGACATTGAGGGAGAGGTTGTTTTTTTGACACCACTGTGTCAGAGAGATGACTTCTTCTCTGTAGGCCATCTCGTTATTGTTTGAGATTGGGCCAATCAACGTAGTGTCATCAGTGATTTTAATTAGCAGATTAGAGCTGTGGGTGGGGTATGAGTATACAGGGAGTAAAAGAGGGGACTTAGTACACAGCCCTGAGGAGCTCCCGTGCTGAGAGTCAGAGGGGTGGAAGTGAGTACATCAATAACACATCTGAACAGAGGCAACAGCTAGCTTTAACTGTCTGAGTAAAGTGAAAGAAGTCTGCTGGGTGTGTTTTAAATCCCAGGAGTATATTTGGAATTGGAAATATAATAACATGGGGAGAGAATGTAATCATGGTTTGGAAGTTCAAAGTCCTTCACCAGAAATGGATCAGTACTAGCACCACTGACCAAGCCAGCTGAACATACATACCAGACTGGGACTGTAGCAGCGGTGAGGGAGTAAATCTATCCTCACCCATCTAACTATTGCAGCCCACTTGTCCAAGATGGCGGTCTTTCAACCCACCTTCCATTTTACCTGGAGATCTTAAAAGTTCAGGTGGGGAGTGAACGCAGCCAGTGCCTTGATGGCCACCTTTGAGTGTGACTGCATCAAATTGTGCGTAGAGCCTCAGTCTCACTAATTATCACTACCTGTTCAGGTTCTACCTGTCCACGGTGCTGTGATGGTTGGGCCTGCCCTCGTTGCTATGCATAATTCCATTCATTTGGACAGTGCCCCATCGAAATATTTTGTGGAAATGGTGGTGTGCTTGGAATACTCTGAAGACCCTGCAGACAGTGAATTGTTTTGAATGTTTCCCCAAGAAGACTGACAATGTCACGAGGCAGAATTCCTCATCAGAACTCTCAAGCAAGCACTGAGGTTCCATTTGGCTGGAAGTGCCAAAAAGCCTCCCCATCAGACCCCTCGTGTTCCCCATCAGGACCGTGGTAGCATATTCTCCATTTGATTGAAAGATCACTTCGGCACTAGCTGAGCACTATCTAGCATATTTTATATAGGCATCTGTTAGTCTCATGAGATCATGAATTTGCACCTTGGAAGGTTTCCAGGGCGCAGGCCTGGGCAAGGTTGTATGGAAGACCAGCAGTTGCCCATGCTGCAAGTCTCCCTCTCCACGCCTCTGATGTTGTCCAAGGGAAGGGCACTAGGGCCGATACAACTTGGCACCGGTGTCGTCGCAGAGCAATGTGTGGTTAAGTGCCTTGCTCAAGGACACAACACACTGCCTCAGCTGAGGCTCGAACTAGCGACCTTCAAATCACTAGACCGACACCTTAACCACTTGGTCATGCGCCAACACTATCTGGCATAAAGCGACTCATTCCACTGAGATGTGATCCACCACCTGAACATTCACTCATTCTAACACTGGTGCCATGGCTGGACTGTTTGACATCCCCAAAATGCCCAGTGACTATTGCCAAAATTTCTTCAGAAGCACCTCCCAAATTACCACTTAGAAGGACAAGGACAGCTACCACTCGCAAATTATATAAAATAAAATTGTCACGGCTCAAAGATAGACTTTTGGCCCATTAAGTTTGTTCATGCTCTTCGTAGATTTGCTCAGTGAGTCCCCCTTTCCTGCATTTGTTTCCCATGGCCTTCCAACTTCCTGTTTCATTTTGAAAGCCACAATTGAATCTGTATCCATCACAATTCCAGGCATTGTGTTCCAGATAATAACTACCTACTGCAAAATAAATTACTTCATCTCCCTCATTGATCCATTGTCAATCTGCTGGAGGAACTCGGCCCGCCAGGCAGCATCTACAGAGGGATATAAGCAGTCAATGTTTCAGCCTGAGACCCTCCATCAAGGCTGGAAGGGAAGGGGACAGAAGCCAGAACAATAAGATGGGAGGAGAACAATTTGGAGCGGGAGGAGGGATAAAGGGGAGTGATGTTAGAAGCTAGGAGGTGATAGGTGGAATAGGTAAAGAGCTGAAGAAGAAGAAATAATTTATCATGGAGGCCGCATCCACAAAATTTATGTTTTGTGTATCTATTTAAAAAATTGTTTTATATCTGAAAGCTGATGGTGATGCAACACATGATGATGATGCAACACAGATTAATATTCTGTCAACTGTTCCTTTCCTACTTCGATAAATGTCTGTAAGCATCTTTTAAATTTGCAAATCAAGTTGAGATAAAATCAATAACTTTGTTGGCACTTTATGTCCTTGGGAAATCTGATAATTATCTTGTTTCAAGCAGCACCTTTATATTAATGCAACACACACAAAGTGCTGGAAGAACTCAGCAGGCCAGGCAGCATCTATGAAAAAGAGTACGGTCACTATTTTGGGCCAAAACCCTTCAGCAAGTTTTCTCCAGTCCTGCTGAAGGGTTTTGGCCCGAAACATCGACTGTACTCTTTTTCATAAATCCTGCCTAGTCTACTGAGTTCCTCCAGCATTTTGTGTGTGTGTTGCTTGGATTTCCAGCATCTGCAGATTTTCTCTTGTTTGTGACCTTTATATTAATATCTGTCTCATTCCTTGTCTCTGGCTCTGTATCTCTGTCCCCTTTTCTTTCACTCCCCCCCCCATCCTTCCCTCTTCCTCACCTACAAACCTCTCTCTCCCACTCCAAATCTCTATCACCTTCCTAGTCTTCCTCTACTCCTTCCTTGTCTTCCTGCTTTTTCTTTATTTCTTACCATCTCTCTGTTCTCTTCTTTCCATTTTTCATCCCTTCCTATTCCCATCCTTTCCTTTCCCAACATCTCTCCATTCCTCATTCCCCTTTTCTCTACCTCTTTCTATTTCTCTACCTCTTTCTGTCTCCCCTCTTGCCCCTCACCCCTCCCTCTTCCCCCTTATCTTCCCAAGATTCAAGGTTCAATATAGTTTATTGTTATTCTTCAGTACACAAGTGTAAAGAAGATCAAAATGAATCTTTCTCCAGATCTCTTTCCCCCTCTTTCCTTATCTGTCACCCCTTCCTTCTCTCATCACCCCTGCCTCTTATCACTTTCTCTACCACCCTTCTTTTTCTCTCGATCACCAGCTCTTGCTGCCCAGGAAGACATAAAGCGTTAAAAGCAAGGCCTTTCCCTGCAGTCACTGGATGTTTGCAGGCCAGGAAAGGCCAGGTTGGTGCTGCCTTATCTCCCATGTCCTGCCATTAAAATGGGACATTCAAAGCAGTGGCTGTAGAGAAGGTCTGGAATCCACCAGCATGGTGGATTTGATTGGGCAGTGTTGAGGTTGTCTGAAGCATGTGGGAGAGCGGTGAGTGGTCACCCTGACAGCTGGATTGTATGGAAACGGAAGGAACAGGGGTAAGTTTACTGCAGAGTACTGATTTCCATTCAAGTCTCCAAGAAGCTTGACTTGGAAACACATTGAAGTCCAAGGTTTAAAGTAAATTTATTATCAAAGTACATATATGAAACCCCCTGGTTTCCTTGTCAGTGTAAGTCTAGAGAAGACAACCTCTGGCTCCATGAAAATTGTGAGATTGAAGCACTCTACCACCCCAAACCCCTGTCTGTGTGGCTGCTGTGTAATCTGCTATCCTGTTACAAATTAGTGCCATGAACTGACAGAAAGTACACTGCATACAATTAAAGGAATTATATTTATGAATCTTAACTTAATTAAAGGTTAGTAAAGAATAATAAAAAGAAAAGTGCCCATTCTAATTAAACAGTCAAATGTGCACAACTTGGAGCTCATCTTGAACTTCTCTATCACTCACACGCTGGGCCCTCGGTCAACGTGAAAGCACGCACCACCTTCCGAACGTCGCTCACAATCCATCTCAAACAAACGGGTCTCCCACTGTTATGACCAACCTCCCCAGCGTCTTCTCTCTTCATCTCCCGCCGAACAAAAAACCAAGACCGACCTTACTGTCCCTCACCAAGGAAACCCCCTGCTAATTGGATGGCACACATTCCACATCATCCCTTATCTTCAACAATAACCCAAACAGGCTGAAAGCAGAACAAACAGCTCTCACAGAGCTGCCAAATGAAACACCCACCGCATCACAGTAAAGGTGTGAACCGGGGCATTACACATGTATCACCACTGAGATTCATTTTCTTGCAGGCATACTCAATAAATCCATACTCGAACAATAGAGTCAATCAAAGACCGTAACAACTTGGGCAAAAAGACAACAAACTGCAAATACGAAAGAAAAGAAATAAATAATAATAATAAATAAATAAATAAATAAATAAGCAATAAATATTGAAAACATGAGATGAAGAGTCCTTGAAAGAGAGTCCATAGATTGTGGGAGCATTTCAATGATGGGGTAAGTGAAGTTGAGTGAAGTTATCCCCTTTGGTTCAAAGCCTGATGGTTGAGGGGTAATAACTGTTCCTGAACCTGGTCATGTGAGTCCTGAGGCTCCTGTACCTTTTTCCTGGTGGAAGCAGCAAAAAGGGAGTATGACCTGGGTGATAGGGGTCCCTGATGATGGATGCTGCTTTCCTGCATCAACGCCTCATGTAGATGAGCTGATCGGTGGGGTGGGCTTTACTAAAGATGGTTGGGCTGTATCCATTACATTTGTAAAATTTTCCATTCAGGGGCATTGGTGTTTCCATACCAGGCTGTGATGCGGCCAGTCTATATACTCTTCACTACACACCTATAGAAGTTTGTCACAGTTTTAGATGTCATGCTGAATCTTCTCAAACTTCTAAGGAAGTAGAGGAGCTGCTGTGCCTTCTCCATAAATGCCCTTACATGCTGGGCTCAGTAAAGATCCTCCAAAATGATAACACTGAGGAATTTAAAGTTGCTGATCCTCTCCATCTCTGACCCCCAATGAGGACTGGCTCATGGACCTCTGATTTCCTCCTCCTGAAGTCAATAATCAGCTCCTTGGTCTTGCTGATGTTGAGTAAGAGGTTGTTGTTATGGCAATGCTCAGTCAGATGTTCAATCTCTCTCCTAGATGCTAATTCATTACCTCCTTTGATTCGGCCTATGACAGTGAGGTCATCAGCAAACTTGTATATGACATCAAGCTGTGCTTAGCCACACAGCCATAAGTGTAAAGCGAGTAGAGCAGGGGGCTAAGCACATGGCCTTGTGGTGCACCTGTACTGATGGAAATTGTGGAGGAGATGTTGTTGCCAATCCAAACTGACTGGGGTCTGTAAGTGAGGAAATCAATAATCCAATTGCACAAGGAGGTACTGAGGCCAAGGACTTGAAGGTTATTGCTTAGTTTTGAGGGATGATGGGATTGAATGCCGAACTGTAGTCGATAAGGAGCCTCCTGATGTATGCATCTTTACTGTCCAGATGTTCCAGGGTTGAGTGAAGAGCTAATGAGATGGCATCTGCTGTGGACCTGTTGCTCCAGTAGGCAAAGTGCAGCAGATCCAAGTCACTTCTCAGGCAGGAGTTGATATGTTTCATCACTGTGGATGTAAGTGCTACTGGACGAGAGTCATTAGGTTCTTCTTGGGCACCGGTATAATTGAAGCCTGCTGGAAACAGAATGAGAGGTTAAAGGTATCAGTGAACACTCCAGCCCGTTGACCAGCATGGGTCTTTAGTACTCGGCTGGGTTCCCTGTCTGGGCCGGATGCATTTCAGGGGTTCACCCTCCCGAAGGCTGTATGAATGTCGGCCTCAGAGACTGACATCACATGATCATCTGGAGTTCATGAAGACTTCTCCATGTTTTGATGGTCACAGTGAACATAGAGAGCATTGAGCTCAATTGGAAGTTAAGCCCTGTTTTCACCTATATCACTTGATTTAACTTTATAAGAGGTGATAGCATTCAAGCCCTGCCACAGCTGTTGAGCATCTTTCATTGATTCAAGTTTAGTCTGGAATTTCCACTTGGCCCGTGAGATAACTTTCCGGAGGTCAGACCTGGATCTCTTGTATCTTTCTTGGTCACCAGACTTGAAAGCCTCTGAGCTGGCCCTCAGCAGATTGCGGACCTCATGGTTCAGCCAGGGCTTCTGGCTGGGGAAGACTCTGAATGATTTTGTGGGGACACACTCACCTACAACTGTTTTAATAAAGTCCATGACAACCATGGTGTACTCATTCAGATCCGTTGAGGAGTCCTTGAACCAGACTCAGTCCACCAACTAAAGCAATCCTATAGCCACCCCTCTGCCTCCTGCAACCACCTCTTTGTTGCCTTATCTCTGGTGTCTTGCTCTTTAGCTTCTACCTGTAGGAGATGAACAGCCAAATGATCAGATTTACCAGAATGCTGTCTGGGCCTGGAATGGTAGGCACTCATTATCTTAGTATAACAGTGGTCTAGTGTGTTGGGACCTCCGGTGCTACAGACTATATGCTGATGCAATTGGGCAAAGCTTTAAATAAGCCTGTTTGAAGTCCCCAACTTTGATCTGAAATGCGTTGGGATGGGCTGTTTCTTGTGCGCAGATGGCATCATGCACCATCTCAAGCTGCAGGAGGTATATAAACTGTGGTCAGGATTATGGAGGAGAACTCCCTAGGTAAATAGAATAGACAGCATTTAACCGTTAGGTGTTCAAGGTCGGGGAAACACAGGTTTGACAAAACCACCAAGCGTTTATCATGAAACACGCACCTTCAACTTTTGCCGTTTTGGAGTCAGCAGTTCAGTCCATCCTGTGAATCAAGAAGTCTTCGGGTCTGATCGCTGTAACTTTCATTTCCCTCTGACACAGCAATCTTGCCCTCAGGGTCTTCAATTTTGTTCTCCAGCGACTGCACATTTGCCAACAAAATGCTGGGTAGAGAGGGTCTCATTCCTCCATTTTTCAGTCTGGCTTGGAGTCCCCCCCCCCCCCCCGCTGTGGCAATGAACCATCTACTTAAAGGTGATGTACCTGCTTGCTTGAGAGTTAAGACCGCTGAATCCTTCATAACATCGTGAAATCTGTAGATCATTAAGTCGATTTAAAATTACATTGCTTATGCAGATTGCAGTGAGTGTAATTCAAGAGGTATATTTAGAAGTATTGTACAGAGCCTGCAGGACGTCACCATGGTTTACCAGCACCATCTTGCTTTTAGTAATAAGTAATTATTTATTACTAATTAATAAGTAATTACTATTACATCATTGCCACAGTGTCAAAATTCTTCTTCTAACACCATTTTGAGAGTGGCTTCACAAGAAGATTTGCAATGATTCAAGAAGCTGACTCACTATCAGCTTAGAAATGAAAAGTAAGAGATAGCTTTACCAGTTACACCAATATACATGGAATAATAAGAGATTAACTCAGTAACACCGGGTCTATAAACATTCCCAATAAAACAAAGATTTTAAGATTATCAGCCTTTCCAAAGTCAGTTTATTTAATGCTTGGTGAGACTGTTGTCAAAAGCTACATATTTAAATTGGTCATAACCATTACCTCTTATCACTGCTTCTAGAGATATATTGTGAATTTGCTTCTAAAACTGCTACACAGCAGTAAAGGATATGCATCCTGTTGCCTTTGGAAATGAGGTAGAGCTGTAGGGCTTATTCAGAAAATGATTATATGGTTTATACAATTACTGTGTACCCAAGTGAAACGCATCAGCTTATTGCCAAGATATTTGTACCGAAGCAGAATTGGCCTATTTTAATTCTGCGTGATTACAAGAATACAGAAGAGCATAGCACAGTACAGTCCCTTCAGCCCACAATGTTGTGCTGATCTATATAGATGTACTCCATCAGCAATCTAACCCTTCCCTCCGACACAGTACACAACCCCTCATTGTTCTTACAACTGGGTGCCTACGTAAGTGTTCCTGAAATGTTCCTGTTGCATTAGCCTCTACCACTATCCCCAGCAGTGTGTTTCAGCTACCTGTCACCTTCTGTGTTGAAAAAACCCTACCTTTGACGTAAAAGTATTTGGTCTTCTCAAACAAATCACATACTTGATGTTATGTGTCTCTTAAGCAGCCTTTAATGATAAAAATAAATACCAGATTTCATATTAGAATAGGAATTGTACTGAGAGACCTGTGTGTACTTGACATTCATTATCCAATCCCCAAAGGCTTTGTTTATTGGTGACAACAAATGCATGGGTTTTCTCCTGGTGCTCGGGTTTCCTCACGCAGTCCTAAGACATACCAGTTAGTAGGTTAACTGGTCATGATAGATTGTCCCGTAGTTAGGCTCGGGTTAAATTGGGGGATTGCTGGGCGGCACAGCTTGAAGGACTGGAAGGGGCATTCCACGCTGTATCTCAGTCAATAAACGATAAACAAACCAACCTTATTGGCTGTGGAGAGCTGGAACTCAATAATATTCTCTAATATAAGATGCTTTAAGATCCAGAAGTCGGTACGGTTTTGCTTGGAGGAACTCAGCAGGTCAGGCAGCATTGTGGAGGAGAAACGGATAGTCGACATTTCAGGTCGAGACCCTTTATCTAAACTGCTTGACTTGAGGAAGGATTGGTATCATAAACTAACATTATTTTGTGAAACAAGATATTTGATCCTGCATTCATTCAAAGTCTGTGGTTAAATTGGCTGTTACATCTTCACATATAAGCACATTGTCTCTAAAGCACGGAGGTATCCTGGTCTGTGAAGTGAATGGATGATATGGTTTCTTGTGTAGTGTCTATTTTATTTTCCTTTCTATCAAATAATCCAATCAGTTCACTACAATTTTCATTTTAATACCTCCTATTTTCAATAGTTTTATTTTCAAGTAAAACATCTACAGTTTGACACATAACATGGTGAGCAATTCCATGGGTTGAAAGTTATTAGGGGAAAAAAATCAGCTAGCTTCACACTGAGGCAATATGCACAAAATGCTGGAGGAACTCAGCAGGCCAGGCGGCATCTATGGAAAAGAGTAAATAGTCAACTTTTCGGGCTGAGGCCCTTCATCAGGACCGGGAAAACAGGTGAGAAGTTAGAGCAAGAGGGTAGGGAAGGGGAGAAAGGTGGTAGGTGATAGGTGAAACCGGGAGATGGGGAGGGCCGAAGTAAAGAGCTGGGGAGTTGATTGGTGGAAGAGATAAAGAGCTGGGGAGTTGATTGGTGGAAGAGATAAAGAGCTGGGGAGTTGATTGGTGCAAGAGATAAAGAGCTGGGGAGTTGATTGGTGGAAGAGATAAAGAGCTGGGGAGTTGATTGGTGGAAGAGATAAAGAGCTGGGGAGTTGATTGGTGGAAGAGATGAAGAGCTGGGGAGTTGATTGGTGAAGAGATAAAGGGCTGGAGAAGGGGGAATCTGATAGAAGATGGTAGAACACCATGGGAGAAAGGGAAGAATGGGACCATAGAGGAGACAGTAGAGGAGACCATGGGACAGTAGAGGAGACCATGGACAGACATGACGGAATGGGAATGAGAAGTAGAATTGAAATGGGTGGCCACTGGGAGATTCCGCTTTTTTCTGCTGCAGGTTCAGTGAAGTGGTCTCCCAATCTATGTCGGGTCTCACCGATACACGGGAGGCCACACCGGGAGTACTGGACACAGTATATGACCCCCAACAGACTCACAGATGAAGTGTCAACTCACCTGGAAGGACTGTTTGGGGCCCTGTGTAGTATTGAGGGAGGAGGTGAAAGGGCAGGTGTGGCACCTGTTGCACTGGCAACAATATGTACCAGGAGGGAGAACAGTCGGTGGGATGAATAGACAAGGGAGTTGCATAGGGATGGGGGATTATGTTTGATGGGGAGGATTCTGTTAGAGATCATGGAGGTTCTGGAGGATATGTCCTGGATGCGGAGGCTACTGGGGTGGCAGCTGTGGACAATCGGAAACCTATCCCTGGTGGGGTGGCGGAAGGATGGGGCGAGGGCAGATGCACCTGAAATGGAAGAGATGTGGGTGAGGGCAGCATTGATGGTAGAGGAAGGAAAGCGCTTTTCTTTGAAGAAAGTGGGTATCTCATTAGTCCTGGAATGAAAAGCCTCCAAAGATGCTGCCTGGCCTGCTGAGTTCCTCCAGCATTTTGTGTGTGTCGCTTGGACTTCCAGCATCTGCCGACTTTCTCCTCTTTCAGCTTTGCACTCTGTGGTTTGTCTATAAATCTTAAATTTATTTGTGACTCAAAACCCTCTCTCCAGATCCAGTAACATTTGAACTCTGAGTCAAAATGGCACTGTTTGATGTACTGATTCAAAACTATTTCCTTTCTGTTGAAAAAAGCAAGCCTTTATTAACACAAGGGATTCTACAAATGCCAGAAATTTTGTGCAACACACACAAAATGATGAAGGGACTTAGCAAGTCCTGATGAAGTTTCTTGGCCTGAAATATTGACAGTTTATTTCCCTCCATAGATGCTGCCTGACTTGTTGAGTTCCTCCAGCATTTAATCTGTTGCTCAAACCCTTATTAAATCGTTCTTAAGGGTAAATCCAATTAAATATCTCAAATGCTTACAATATTTGGGAATGCTCTAACAGAACATCAGTTGGTTCTACATAATGTTTTTAACATTATAGCTTAGCCAGTTGTTTTGCACTTCAGCTGCATGAGTTTCTGCTGCTAGATAAATCCTCTGTAATGTCTCATTTGAGCTGCTCAGCCCATGTGTGAAGACAACTACTCCATCTCCAGCTTCTTTTACCTTTTAAAGTCCTTGAATGTGTTGTTCCTCTCAAATCTGGACACATCTTTCCAACAAATCAATCCTTTAATCTTTCCAGTCAGGTTCTACACCTCTCAAAACAAAACTACAATTCCATGCAATACATCCATGTCTGATAATCTAACCCTTCTCAACCTGTTTGTAGATATTGACCAAAACAATGTCGAAGTTATATATATATAAGAAAAGGAGTTTGTCATTCAGTGATTCAGTGTTTCACAACCAAGTATGTGGGCCCTAAGAGAGTGGTTGTCCACCACTGAACAAGATCATGGGCAATCTTTTATCTCAGCTATACTTCCCGGTACTTTATTATCCAAAAATATATCAAGTTTATCTGAACCTCTGGCAGAGCCTCCCCTGCTCTCTGGGTAGAAAGTTTCAGAGTTTTACTACCACCTGGGTGAATAAGTTTCTTCTCATTTCGGTTCTGATTGGAGAACTCCCAGTAGAACAGTTGTCAATCATTTCCATTTCTCCAACCGTGGCTTGGGAGTTGATTATAATCACCTCTTTTCCCACTTCTGCACGGGCACTTCTATAAATCTTCAGGGACTTATTCTTGTCTTCTTCATAGTTCCTATGTATTTGCTGTCACCCTAAAAATAGCTGAATGAATTGCTTTATATGATTTTGTGATCTATATGGTAAAATTTCAATGTGAATTTAATTGTAAAGTAAACTTGTGAATTTACTTGGCGTTCCGTGTAGTTTATAAATTCTCCCTTCACTCCCACCCTATGCTCCTGCTTCTGGGTTCTCTGCCTCATGCATGAAAAAGCCTGGACATATACAGTGACATGCAAAGATGTACAGACCTGACTACCAGGGGTGGTGCAGACCATAAAGATTGAAGCAAGCTTTCACAAATCTGCTTTTTCATTTCTTTAAAGGGACTTATCTGAGAGGTCTCACACTGTGGCTTTGAACATTAGTGACCCATTCGGATTTAGTCCTCCATAATTACCATCATAGTGGCTCTTTCAGGGCCCCACCCTTCCCCCTGAGTCTTGATAATCGCAACAATCTCCAGCCTGCTGCTTTTCCACCCATCATTCTACTGGTTGACAGTGCCACCAATCTGCAATGCTGTCCCTCGCCAATTTCAGAAGACAATGAAATTTGCCTCTTTGATAGCTCCTTGTGGTTCCAATTCTTCACGACTGGCATCCTAACTATTGCAGGAACAGGGCCTCTCCCCCTCATGACCACTCTCCCCTTTGTCATCCTGATCTGGACCTGCCCCTCAAGGAAGTTAGTTTCACAGCTTTACAGCGTTAATGATAGGTAGCTGAAGAACTATGTCTCCAAAATGCTTTCAGAGCATTTGTGTTGAAAGGACATCTGAGGAAATAACATGCTTGTGTGAAGTCACTCAAGTGGTAATAAATGTAGAGACAGTTCAGACCTAATGGGAATGGCTGAAGAACATCAAGAAGAATGATAGAAGATGGGGTGAATAGAATCCAACCCTTTGGCTTCAGTTTCTGTGACAGATGACTTATCTTTTTAGTTTATAGGAATTGTACTTATGTTCTGGAAATCCTTTGAGTTTAAGAAAAGCTTTGTGACTTAGAAATGGTTTGTAATTGGGAAATAAATGGTTAAGATAGAAATCCTCTGTAAGTTTTAAATGTGTTTTAAGAATGTGTGTAAATGAATGAACAATGTTTTTAAGATACTTTGTTAGCTGGAAGTATCTTCTCCTTGTTAGAAAGGAAGGACCAACTGCTCAAATAGTGAGTATTGGCAGCTAAGTTCATTGTGGAGAATAAGCAGGGATATAAACTAGTCTTTCAAGATTGGGTAGTTACAGTATAATCTCCCTTTAGTGAGAGTATCCATGGCTATTTATATCTAATACTGCTTAAGATCGTTGAGTTTGGAACCTTCATGGTCAGCAAACCCAATACCACCACATAGAAACAATATTTCAATATCCCCACCACCCCCCCCCCAACCACGGCCAGTGTTGTGTCTTGCATTATCTGACTATCTGTAAGTGAATTCATTTGAAATTATGGTGGCTGTACTCAAACTTGCACCATTTCCCATTCAACAGTTGTCTCCACATTTTTTGATTTACTTTGACTCCTTGTCAAGCAACACATTGATTTTAAAGACCTCAGACTTTTCAAAGCCCACTCTGGTCTAGTCCCACTCTCTACCTGCAATTTACTCTGTTCCTACAGCCTTCCATAATCTTTGCACTCCACCTCCTTTACTTTGTTGACCAATGACAGTTATACCTTTAGCTGCCTAAACCTTAAACTCCAAGATTTTCTGCATAAACCTTTCTTCCTATCAGTCATCCTTTAAATGTGTTCCACCTGACTTCTTGTCTCCTGAGCTGTCTTCTTGTCCAATTTTGTTTGACAGTACTTCTAAGAAGTGGTTGGGGAAGTTGTTTTCCCAAAGGCACTACGTAATTGGAAGTTGTTGATGTGAAAGTTGAGTATCTCTGTCTGTTGCCAGTTAGAACACCTCCAGTGGGGAAAGACCAACCTTGTTTACGGTGTTCACAGGTGTAGAGCTGCCTCTGGGATCTACCTCCCATGACAACGAGAACCCTGGGGTGAAGCCTGTTTACTTCAGCTTGCTGCTTCTAGACACAGTTGCAATAGTGAACAGACAATAGAATTCCACAACTCCAACTCTGAGAAGATGTGTGTTCACACAGAATGCTTCTAGATAAGCAAAGGGTGGCCTCTGCATCAATGATGCAAAACTAGAAACAGAAGATTATTACAGCTCCCTTCACAGCATCAAAATGTCCAAAGCATTTTACACATCAATCAAGTCCCTCTTCACTCTTCTAAATTCCAGCACGTCCAAATATACCTCAGAAAACCATCTACCCATTCTAGGTACTAGTCCAGCCAATTTTTCTCTGAACTCTTTTCAATACAGTACTGTGCAAAAGTCTTGAGCACACATATATATATACATAAATAGCTAGGGTGCTTAAGACATTTGCACAGTACTGTAGTCATTTTATGTAAAGCACTGTACTGCTGCCGCAAAAAAAAGACAAATTTCATTTCATATGTGAGTCAAATTTCATTTCATACCTGATTCTGATATGGGTCTCTATTGTGGACTGAGATTGGGAAGGGGGCAGGGAGAGGGGAATCATGGTTGGGAAAGGGGGATGGGAGAGTGGGGGGAGCAGGAAGCACCAGAGAGACGTTCTGTAATGATCAATAAACCAATTGACCTTACCGGATGTCTCAGGACTGGGTGTGTCCACGACAACCCCCATCACTGGCACTCCTTCGCTGTTACCTGTCCCACATCCCTCCTGCAGCACCCCACTCTCACCATTCCCAACAACCTTTGCTCCCACCAGATTTACAGACTTGCTCTCCGCTCCACGTTGGCAAATACAGTACCATGCAAAAGCCTTAGACACCCTAGCAGTTGTACAAGGCCTTGGTGAGACCACACCTGGAGTATTGTGTGCAGTTTTGGTCCCCTAATCTGAGGAAAGACATCTTTGCCATAGAGGGAGTACAAAGAAGGTTCACCAGATTGATTCCTGGGATGGCAGGTCTTTCATATGAAGAAAGACTGGATGAACTGGGCTTGTACTCGTTGGAATTTAGAAGATTGAGGGGGGATCTGATTGAAACGTATAAGATCCTAAAGGGATTGGACAGGCTAGATGCGGGAAGATTGTTCCCGATGTTGGGGAGGTCCAGAACGAGGGGTCACAGTTTGAGGATAGAGGGGAAGCCTTTTAGGACCGAGATTAGGAAAAACTTCTTCACACAGAGAGTGGTGAATCTGTGGAATTCTCTGCCACAGCAAACTGTTGAGGCCAGTTCATTAGCTATGTTTAAAAGGAAGTTAGATATGGCCCTTGTGGCTACAGGGGTCAGGGGGTATGGAGGGAAGGCTGGGTTCTGAGTTGGATGATCAGCCATGATCATAATAAATGGCGGTGCAGGCTCGAAGGGCCGAATGGCCTACTCCTGCACCTATTTTCTATGTTTCTATGTTTCTATATATCGCCACAATAGGTCCACAACAGCTGCAATCTCAATGGCTCTCCAGCCTTGGAACATCTGGACGATGCAAATTCCTATGTCAGGATACTGTTCATTGACTATACAGTAGTTCAGCATTTAATACCATCATTCCCACAGCCCTGATTAAAAAGCTACAGAACCTAGACCTCTGTACCTCCCTCTGCATCTGGATCCCCGACTTCCTAACCAGCAGACTACAATCTCTGTAGGTAGGAAGCAACATCTTCACCTCGCTGACAATCAACACTGGTGCACCTCACCACAGTCTGTGAGGACTGGAAATAACATCTCCACCTTACTGATACTTATCACCGGCGCTCCACAAGGATGTGAGTTTCGCCCACTGCTCTACTCTCTCTACACCCATAACTGTGTGGTGAGGCTGATAATACACCAGCAAAACCAAAGAGCTGATTGTGGACTTGAGGAAGGGTAAGACGATGGAACACAAACCAATCCTCATAGAGGGATCAGAATTGGAGAGAGTGAGCAATTTCAAGTTCCTGGGTGTCAGTATCTCTGAGGGCATAATCTGGATACAACATATTGATGCAGCTATAAAGAAGGCAAGACAGCAGCTACATTTCCTTAGGAGTTTGAGGAGATTTGGTTTGTCAACTAAAACACTTAAAAACTTCTATGAATGAATCATGGAGAGCATTCTAACTGGCTGCATCATTGTTTGGTGTGGGGCAGGGAGGTGGGCTACTGCGCAAGATCGAAATAAGTTGCAGAAACTTGTAAAATTAGTCAGCTCCATCACAGGTACTAGCCTCCACAGTATCCAAGACATCTTCAAAGAGTGATGCCTTTGGAAGATGGTGTCCATCATTAAGACCCTCACCACCCTGGACATGCCCTCTTCACAGTGTTACCATCAGGAAGGAGGTACAGAAGCCTGAAGGCACACACTCAGCGATTCAGGAACAGCTTCTTCCCCTCTGCCATCTGATTTCTAAATGGACATTGAACCCATGAACACCACCTTGCTAGTTTTTTATTTCTGTTATTTTTGCACTACTTATTTCAACATAACTATTTAATAGACATTATATATACTTACTGTACCTCAGATTTTTTCTCTTTATTTATTATGTATTTCATTGTGCTGCGTCATAAAGTTAATAAATGTCACGACATATGCTGGTGATACGAAATCTGATCTTATTCTGATTCTGATCTATGTGTCTACGACTTTTGCACAGTACGGTACATTAACATCCATCATTAATGCATCCATCCATCAGACTAATAAGGTACAAGTTTTCTAGTTGTAGTCAAAGTTCTATGTAATTGAAGCAAAATACCTATTTCTTCATTCCATTCTCCTCACCAATAAATAATAAAGTCACATTAACTTTCTAAACCTGCAACTAACCTACTGCAGCCTCCTGGAAAAAGGGAAAATATTCAATGTTTAACACTCAATGGATAATGCAAAATAAATTAATTCATATTGCAGATCACAGTAAAACAGGTGGAATCATTGACACTGAAGATGGTCATCAGGATTTACAGAAGGGTCTTGATATGTGTGCTGAGGAATGGCAAATGGCGTTCAATTCAGATAAGAGTGAAGTGTTGCATTCTGGAAGACAGATGCGGGTAGGAATTTCACAGTGAACGGCTGGTCCTGGGGAGTGTTGTGCAACAAAGACACCTCAGAGTATAAGCATATGGTTCCCCAAAAGTGGTGTCACAAGTAGAAAGGGTGGTGAATAGGGATTTTGGCATGTTGGCTTTATTAGTCAGGGTAGGAATTGGGATGTCATGTTGCAGTCATTGGCAAGGCTGTATCTGGAATATTGTGTTCAGTTTTGGTCATTCTGCAGTAAAAAAAATCTGCTATTATGCCCGGAAGAGTGCAGAAGAGATTTATGAGGATGTGAGGGACTAAGTTATGGAGAGAGGTTGAGTAGGCTGGGATTTTTCTCATTGGAGTGTAGAAGAATGAGTGATGATATTTAATATTACGAGGTGCATAAGCAGAAGTGGAAAGAGTGAACAATTTCAAGTTTTTGGGTGTCAACATCTCTAAGAATCTGTCCCTGGGTCCAATATGTTCACCTTTTTCTCTAGTTATTTATTTGTGCAGCAAACTCCATTTTTCCGGTTCTGGGGCACCACCAAGAAGGCAACTCGCGAGAACATCTCCAGTGGAAACCACCAAATACTCCCATTTTGGTCTGCTACAGCTGAGAACCACAACTACATCAAAGGTCTCAACAGTTAGTAACCTTGTTTTAATGCGATTTAAAAATCTATCGCTATGTAAAATGGACGGAACTCAAATGGACTCTGGTCGCTGGCGTGGTCCCCTTTAAGACTGTGGAAGTCACTGTGGTTGAAAACTTCATCTAAGGAAGTGTGGATTTCAACTCCCAATGCCCACCATGTTGCTAGCAAACGTACAGCCTCTGGTAAATAAAACTGAAGAGCTCCGAGCTAGAGTGCTGTGTCAGAGGGACATTAGGGCCGATTGTGTTTTTTGTTTCACGGAATCTTGGTTAACCTCCGTCATCCCAGACACAGTGATTCAAATTGATGGGTTCACAATACACCGCCAAGATAGAGGACTGCTGAGTCTTTCAAAGGCAGAGGAGGTGGAGTGTGCTTCATGATCCTCTCCTTGTGGAGTACGAATGTTGTAGTGCTGTCCCAGCCCACCTCACCCAACCTGGAACACCTCACAATCAAGAGTCCTCCATTTTATCTGGTAGCACAGTATGTACCACCTCAGGCCAGTGTAAAACAGGCTCAAAACAAACTGAGCAGTGTAATCTACAGGCACGAAACAGCACATCCTGATGACTTCCCCACCATTTTGGGGGATTTTAACCAGGCCAGCTTGGAAAAACCTCCAAATAATTATTACCAACAAATCATTTGTAGTGCCAGAGGAACCAACTCATTGGGCCACTGTTTCACCACCATCAAGTGCGGGCTATCCCACGTCCACCCTTTGGAAAAGTCTGATCACCTGACCGTACTTCTACTCCCTGATTATAGGCAGAGACTGAAGGCTATAGCACCAGTAGTAAGGATCAAGAAGGCATGGACAAGGAAGGCACAGGAATGCTTACAGGACTGTTTTGAATAGGAATACTGGACTGTACTCAGGGATTCATCTTCGAGTCTGAATGATAATGCCACAGCTGTCACGGACTTCATTAAAAACCAATGTGAGTCTGTGCCTACGAGAACTTACTGTATAAACCCAAATCAAAAGCCATGGATGAACCTGGTTCATAGTCTGCTCAGGGCTAGATCTGTGTTATTCAAGACTGGCGACCCAGGTCTATACAAGGAAACCATGCACAATTTGCAGAGAGCTATCTCAAGAGCTGAAGAACAACTCCAAACAAGGTTAGAGGCGAAACCAGATTCACGTTAACTCTGGCAGGGTCTGAAGTCCACTACTTCCTACAAAGCGAAACCTAACAACATGAGTGGCTGTGTTGCGTCACTCCCATCTGAGCTCAGTGCCTTTCCTGTTCACTTTAAAAGGGAGAATAAAACTATAGCTATGTGGATCCCTGCAGCACCCGCTGACCCTGTCTCAGAGGCCGACGTCAGTCTGTCTGTTAGGAGGGTGAACCCTCACAAGTTGACAGGCCCTGATGGAGTATCTGGTAGGGATCAAAAACCCTTGTGCCAACCTCTGGCGGGAGTATTCAAATACATTTTCAATCTTTCCTTGCTACAGTCAGAAGTTCCCACTTGCTTCAAAAAGGCAACAATTATACCAGTACGGAGAAGAGAAGGATGAACTGCGTTAATGACTATCGTCCAGTTGCACTCACATCTACAGTGCTGAAGTGCTTTGAGAGGTTGGTCTTTACTAGAATTAACTCCTGTCTCAGCAAGTGCCTGGATCGACTGCAATTTGCCTATTGCTACAATAGGTCTGTGGAGGGCATGATCTCATTGGCTCTTCACACGGCCTTGGATCACCTGGACAATACAAATACCTGTGTCAGGCTGCTGTTTATTGACAACAGCTCAACATTTAACACAATCATTCCTACAGTTCTGATTGAAAAGCTACAGAACCTGGGCCTCTGTACCTCCCTCTGCAACAAGATCCTCAATTTCCTAAGTGGAAGACCCTAATCTGTGTGGATTGGAGACTACATCTCCACCTCGTTGACAGTAAACAGTGGTGCATCTCAGGGATGTGAGCTTAGCCCAGTGCTCTACACCTTCCACACACTTGACTGTGTGGCTAGGAACAGCTCAAATACCATTAATAAATTTGCTGATGATGCAACCCTTGTGGGCAGAGTTTCAGATGGTGATGTGAGATCGTACAGAAGCGAAATATATCAGCTAGTTGAGTGGTGTCGCAGCAACAACCTTGCATTCAGTGTCAGTAAGACCAAAGAACTGATTGTGGACTTCAGAAAGGGTGTCAACAACCGCGAGGCAGCGGGGCTGGATGGCATCCCAGGGCGTGTCCTCAAAGTGTGTGTGGAACAGTTGGTCGGTGTGCTCATGGACATTTTTAATCTCTCCCTCTCCCTGTGGGTAGTGCCCTCCTGTTTCAAATCGTCCATCATTGTCCACGTATCTAAGAAAGCCAAGGTAACATGCCTGAATGATTGGCACCCTGTCACAGTCGCACTCACCTCAGTTATAGGCAAGTGTTTTGAGAGGCTGGTTAAAGACTAAATCTGCAGCATGCTACCACCCACGCCGGACCCCCTACAATTTGCCTACCAAAGGAACTGGTCGATTAATGATGCCATAGTTACAGCACTACACACCGTCCTCACTCACCTGGAGAAGAGGCATGCATACATTAGAATGCTGTTCCTGGACTACAGTTCAGCATTCAACTCCATAATTCCCTACAGACTTGACAGGAAGCTCAGAGACCTTGGCCTGCACCCCACCTTGTGCAGCTGAATCCTAGACTTCACCCCACCTTGAGCAGGTGGTAAGAGTGGGCTCCCTCATCTCTTCCTCTAACCCTCAACACAGGTGCCCCCCAGCGTTGTGTCCTGAGTCCCCTCCTCTATGCCCTTTACACCCACGATTGTGCTGCCACACACAGCTCCAAACTGCTGATCAAATTCACAGATGACATGACTTTGAATGGCCTTATTTCTAGTGGTAATGAGACAGCCTGGAGGAGAGGTTGACACCCTGACACAGTGGTGCCAAGGTAACAGCCTCTCCCGCAATGTCCAAAAAACAAAAGTGTGGATTACGGGAGAAACGGAGACAGGCTCGGCAGATCAACATCAATGGTTCTGCAGTTGAGAGGGTGAGTAGTTTCAAGTTCCTCAGTATACACATCACCGCAGATCTCACCTGGACTGTACACACTGGCTGTGTGGCAAAGAAAGCACAACAGCATCTCTTCCACCTCAGGCGATTAAAGAAGTTTGGCATGAGCTCCGAAATCCACGAGACCTTCTACAGGGGCACTACTGAGAGCATCCTGACAGGCTGTACCACTGCCTGGTACGGGAGCTGCACCAACCTTGATCGCTGGGCACTGCAAGGAGTGTATGGACAGCCCAGTGCATCCGTGGATGTGAACTTCCCTCCACTGAGGACACTTAAAGCAGCTGATGCATAAAGAAGGTCACCCCAATCATGAACTGTTTCAGCTGCTTCTGTCTGGCAAACACTGTCACAGCACTAAAGCCACGACCAGCAGGCTATGGGCAGTTTCTTTCTACAAACCATTAGACTTTTAAATTCACGTGTCTGTGCATTGCAACAGAGTCATAACACAAAGACTTTTACTCCCTCACGTTGTGGGATGGATGTAAGATTTAAATAAGTTCAAATTCAAGAGGAAACACACCGGTCCCCACAGAGGGACCAGAAGTGGAAAGACTGAGCAATTTCCAGGGTGTTAATATCTCTGAGAATCTAACCTGGATCCAACATGTTGATGCAGCTACGCAGAAGGCATAGCAGTGTTTACATTTCATTGGGAGTTTGAGGAGATTTGGTATGTCACCTAAAACACTCGTTGCAATTTTCTACAGATGTACTGTGGAGGGCATTCTGACTGGCTGCATCACTGACTGGTATGGGTGGATGTGGGGTGGATTGCTACTGCACAGGATCAAAGTAAGCTGCAGAGAGTTGTAAACTTAGCTCCATCATGGGCCTTAGCGTCTGTAGTATCCAGAACATCTTCAAGGAGCAATTCCTCAAAAAGGCGGTGTCCATCATTAACGAACCCCCCTCGCTCCCGTCACCCAGGACATGCCCTCTTCTCATTACTACCATCATAAAGGAGGTACAGGCCTCTGAAGGTACACACTCAACGGTCCAGGAACAACTTCTTCCCCTTTGCCATCTAATTTCTGAACAGATATTGAACCCATGAAAACTACCTCACTATTTTTTAAACTTGTATTTTTGCACTATTGATTTAATTTAACTATTATATGAATATATTTACTGTAATTCACAGTTTTTTCTCTATTATTATGTATTGCATTGTACTGCTGCTGCAAAGACAACAAATTTCACTACAAATGCTGGTGATATTAAACTTGATCCTCCTTCTGACATCAAAGAGTGCATATCACCAAGGAGAGCATTCTGACTGACTGCATTACAGCCTGCTATGCAGCCTTCAATACACAGCATCCTAATTGGCTGCAGAGGGTTGAAAACTCAGTCATCTCCATGACAGATACAATCCTCCCTGCCATCGAGGACATCTTCAACAGGCAGTTCCTCAAGAAGATGACATCCATTATTAAAGACCGTCACCATCCTGGAAGTCCCCTCTTCACTTACTACCATCGAGGAGGAGGTACATGGACCTAAAGACTCACACTCAACATTTTAAGAGAAGCTGCTTCCCATCAGAATCAGATTTCTGATCAGTGCATGAAATGAACACAGCCTCATGATTTGTATTTTGTATCATTTCTTTATTTGCGTAACAAACTCATTTTATGTCTTGCACCATAATGCTACTGCAAAACAACAAATTTCATGACATATTTTGCAATAATTGACCTGATTCAGATTCTAATGAGAGGTCCAAGTGGACCCACTCACTTACTCATTGCATGTAAATGAATTGGTTTCTTTGTAGTCTAGTCAGGTGTGCAAAAATTCAGAGTATGGCTGTGCGTCCGATACGTTTCCTCATTCTCCCATCTTCAGTGTTACCATGAGAGTGAGGCAGGCTGTGATGTCAACATTTGACAACAGTGCAAGTCTTATTTTAACAGAAAGTTTAGCAGAAGTTTTTATAAGGGAAACTAGTTCCATATTGTCTTCATAAGATATGTATCACCATATGGCAATTGTTACACAAAATGTTTGCATTCTGACCTCGACTCTCCGCGTTGCATTATGTCAGAGTGTTTACGCAATCAAGAGAATGTCTATTCTTTCGCAGCTCACCTCCCACCTTCATGAAAGTCCTGATAGTTACTCTTGACTTTATAACTGGTGTACTTCCTCTCTCCTCCTTAGCAATTTCTGTTTACTGAATCGCAGTCATGCTGATCCCACCTTTCTCCTGATGGTATTGTCTCACCGTGTATGATATCGATATTTGCCACCAGTCATTTGACTTTACTCTGGGATAGGAACTCATGTCATTTTTCCACCTTTCAAAAAGTTTGCTGGATTTCAGTAATGTTAAAAATATTATATCGCACAGGGATGAAAAATATCTTTGTAATTTATGTTTTAACAACACCACATAGCGAGGCATATAAATGATACAAATTTTAATAACTGTTTCTCTAACTCACATTCAATATTGTAAAGTATGAAAATTAATGTATGTGAAGTGAAATGAAGTCAGGAGGTATGGAAAGGTAGAACTTGAGTAAACACCCCTTTTGTCTATATTTGAGTTTTCGCAATGAGGTTTACTCAGGACAGATATCCCTCTGTAAATTCCTTCCTTTTACATTTAAATGCTCCTTCTCTAACAAGTCTAATTTTAGACCTACTCTGTGAGATATTCCCCAATACGATCTTTACATTCAGAAACTGCCTACTTGATTTATTTTCCTTTGACCCTGTTAATAAAAGTGCCTGCCTTAAAACCAAATATCCACCCCGGGTTTGTTTTCTGTTCATCTCAAAGTACTTGGTCATATTTATTTAATTGTGTTGTTGATTTGCCAGCCTTCCCCTTCTGAAGGTGCTGTTTCATAAGGATTGGTCAGCTTCCAAACCTTGTGTACGTTGGCCAGTTGATGATGACTGTGTGGGGCGGTGCTTGGGAGGGGGAAGCAATAATATTAACTTTAGCTGGGATACATTTTACATTCTACTTTACCCTCCACCAGTCTCAAAAGGACCTTATGTTAAAATTGTGATGCCCCTTTTCTATCAGGTAAATAATCAATCTGCCTTAACAATGTTCCCATTGAAGAGAGGCTGGTGGAAACTCACCTCCTTAAATCTGCAGCAATAAAACCGTTGGTGATGCTATGGTTGCAATTAAGAAATTCAGAACCTGGCTCTTAATTCCCTCTTAGTTCTCAACTTGGGGTGTTAGCTTCACTGGTATAATTTCACAGAGCTGTCAAGGTGGTATCGAATGTTCTGAATGAAAGATACTGCAAGGGGCATTTGAAACTGTGAAGAAGGTGCAGATGAGAGTGCATAAATGATGCAGAAAGTTATGACTCTTTATTTTAGATTACATCCCAGCAATATTTTGAGAAACATTTGATCAGAGGCAGAATCTAGAGGATATTTGGATGGCACTAAGGTGCAGTCAAGTTCCTTGTAATCATGGACTATGAATAGGTGCAGTTAGGAATGTGTAGGCTGACCACTCCTCTGCACATGCATGGTACTTCCGTGGAGAGAGTTAGGAGCACCAAGTTTCCGGGAGTGTACAAAACAGGTGATCTCACCTGGTCCCTCAACATCACCTCTTTAGTCAAGTAAGCACAGCAGCACCTCCACTTCCTGAGGAGACTGAGGTGAGTGAGGCTCCCCCAACCCATTCCAACCTATTTTTACTGGAGCACCCTTGAGAGCATCCTGACCAACTGCACCACTGTCTGGTAGGAATTGCAAGGCATCTGACCGCAAGTCTCTACAAAGGATTGTGAGGGCTGCTGAGAGAGTCACTGGGGTCTCTCTTCCACCCATCTGAGATGTTTATCAGGACTGCTGCACACGCAGGGCCCTTAGCATTGTCAATGATCCCTAAAATCAGCCCAACAATCTCGTTGAAACCTTACCATCAGGCAGCAGGTACCGTAGCAGTAGGATAAGGACTGTTAGGATGGGAAACAGCTTCTTCCCCCAGGCCTTGAGACTTCTGAACTCTCTGCCTCCACCCAGGTCACACCACCCATGAAACACAAGTAGCATTATACTCTACACTTTTAACTTATGTCCGAAATGCACTTTATTATTTGTTAATTTACTAGTGGTAATATTGCTTTTGGGTGGTGGGGTGGAGATACGTCTCTACCAAAGGAGGTGTAAGGCGCTTCCTTCCCTCCGCTAGGCTGCAGGTCACCCTTGGACAAGGTGTAGCACCTGCTTAGCCCCTCCCCCCCTTCGGATTAGAGTCAAGTGAATCCATGGGAGCAGGTGGTGGATGGTACACATCACAATTCCTGGTTATGTGACCCCTGACACCAGGCAGACAATCTCTGAATAGTATTGATAGTGGCTAGGGTCACCCATTTTTAAAGACACTGCCCAAAAGAAGTCAATGGCAAACCACTTCTGTAGGAAAATTTGCCGGGAACAATCATGGTCATGGATAGAAACCGATGGAAGACCATAATTGACTGCGTCATATGACACGGCACATAATGAGGATGAATATTACTTTATGTGTTATGTGTGTGAGTTATATGTACTGTGATATGCTCCTCAGTCCAGAAGAACATTGTTTCATCTGACGGTATTCATGTGTATGGTTGAATGTTAATAAACTGAACTTGAACTTGAAGGCGGTTATTTGATCCATTGTGTCTGAGCCTGCATTTTAACCCTTCAAGTATTTATCCAAATTGCTTTAGAATGTGTATTGAATCTACTTTTGTAACCCTTAGAGTCAGAGCATTCCAGGTCACAAGTCAGTAAACATCCGTTTCCTCCCCTACCCTTTGCAACTGCTTCTTGTGCTTCTCTGGTTATAGATCCCATCAGAGGGAACCGTTTCTGCTTACATCCTTCATGATTTTCAACACCTTGATCAAATCTTCAGCCTTCCTGCTGCTATGAAAAACAATCCCAGTCCTCCATTCTCTCTGAACAGCTCCTGGTAGCAATCTTGTAAATCTCTCCTTCACTTCTCTAGGCTAAAGCTATTGATTATAAAATGCGGTGCCCCAGATGGGAAATGATATTACAGTTGAACATTAAGTATATTTTCCATGGATTCAGCAGAGCATTTAGTTCTGTCTCTGCTTCTCTTTACAAAGCCAAGGCCGCTCTTTTAAAAGCCTTCTCAGCTGGTCCCATTGCTTCAAAAGATTTATGTACGTCTATCCTCAGGTGCCAGTGGTTGAACCTTTTAAAATTTGTTCCGGCAACCTTTTAAAATTTACCATTAAGTTCTTATTGATCGTCATTATTCTGCATAACAATAATATATGAGGTTGTTAGGAATGAAGGTCATCCTGTTAAACCCACAGAGAGATTTACATTAAGCACTAGAGGGTTAATGCGTTCCTGGAAATGCGTTGTTGAGATTTTTATATTTGAGTCTTTTAGTCATATAGTCATCAGTTCCTGTAGCATATTACAGAAAGTCAGTCTAACAGAACCCACTGGTGTGACAGAGCTACTTAGGCCCCAGCATTTGCTTGGAGGTGGGTTGTGTTTGGGGATTGAATTTAATGGGGGACCTTTCTTGGATATACACTGAAGATGATGGGCCACAAGCAAAGTTGGAGCTCCAGTGCCTATCCCTTTCAACTGCTGGATTTCCCGAGGCCAGAAGTTCTGGCTATCTCCCTGTATAAACCATGAAACAAAAAGCATAGAACCTCATTCAGGGCCCTACCTCTTCCTCTCACCTACCACCCCATAAGCCTCCGCATTCAACACATCATCCTCCACAACTTCCACCATCTCCACAGGAATCCACTTTCCCCTCTGCTTTCCACAGGGGTAGCTCCCTCTGTCATTCCCTTGTCCATTTGTCCCTTCTTGCTAATCTCCCTTCTAGCGGCCAAAGTGCTACACCCGCCCTCCCACCTCCATTCAGGGCCCCAAACAGTCCTTCCAGGTGAGACAACACTCCACCTGCAAATCTGCTGGGTTCATCTATTGTAACTGGTGCTCCCGATGTGACCCCTTCTACACTGGTGAGACCGATTGTAAATTGGGGGACCGGTTCATCGAGCACCTCCACTCCATCCGCCAAAACCAGAGCTTCCTGGTGGCCAAACATTTTAATCCTGATTCCCATTCCCATTCCGACATGTTGGTCCATGGGAGGAGCAACATCTCGATTTCCATCTGGGTAGCCTCCAACATGATGGCATGAACATCAATTTGTCCTTATGGTAAAAAAAATATTCCCGCCCCCCTCTCTTCTTCTTCTATTCCCCATACCGGCCTCCTCCTTCCCCTTCTTCTCTGGTCCACTCTCCTTTCCTATCATATCCCTTCTTCTCCAGCCCTTTACCTTTCCCACCCATCTGGTTTCACTTGTCACCTTTGAGCTATCCTCTCTCCCCTCTCCCCACCTTTTTATTCCAGTGTCTTCCCCCTCCCTTTGCAAGCCTGAGGAAGTGTCTGGGCCTGAAGAAGGGTCTCGGCCCAAAACATCGACTGTTTATTCGTTTCCACGGATGCTGCCTGACCTGCTGAGTTCCTCCAGCATTTTGTGTGTGTTGGTTTAGAACCTCATTAACCTGTTACAAATGGAGCGGGTATCTTTTTCGCCGTAGGTTGTGAATATTTGGAACGTGCTGCCAGAGGAGGTTGTGAAGGAAGATAATTTTATACTTCAAAAACATTTGGATGAGAAAGGAATAGAGGGATGCAGAGCATCGGGGGCAAAAAGAATTAGCGTAGAAAGGCATTGTGGCCACCATGGTTCATAAAAGCCTGATTCCGTGAATTCCCTGAATTACTCAGCTGCCTCTTGAGAAGGAAGGATTATTTACAAGACTGCTGGAGGCCTGGCAGCCTGTGATGGGGTTGAAGGACTGTCTGTGTAGGTGGGAAGGAGGGAAGGGGCTCCTTTACTGGTTTTGCTTTGTTGCTTGTTGTGCTCTGTGTTGTTCTGCTGAACATTGTGGGTGCTGGAACATGTGGTGACACCAGCAGCGGCTCCCTGGCACATTTTTGGCTTGCACTGGTTGTTAGTACAAATGACACATTTTACTGCATGGATAAATAAATGAATCTGACTCTGAACCATATCTCCGTAATTGTCCCAGTTATATCAGAGGTAAATCTGTTCATGCCAGCATGCGGTCAGATTTGCAACACTTTTAAGAATTTAATTCCCCTGAGCACCCACTTCCCTGAAGAGGTCAAACTTTCCTAAAAGAATATGTAGCATTGAAATAAATTATTTGACTAAACTGGACCAAACTGGCCGCACCTGGAGTGCTGTGTACAGTTCTGATCTCCATACTTGAGGAAGGATATCCTGGCTTTGGAGGCAGTGCAGAGGAGGTTCACCAGGTTCATTCCAGGGATGAAGGGGTTAACCTATGAGGAGAGATTGAGTCGCCTGGGACTATACTCTCTGGAGTTCAGAAGAATGAAAGGGGATTTTATAGAAACGTACAAAATTTTGGAAGGAATAGATAAGATAGAAGTAGGAAAGTTGTTTCCATTGGTAGGTGAGACTAGAACTAGAGGACATTGCCTCAAGATTCAGGGGAGAAGATTTAGGACAGAGATGAGGAGAAACTGTTTTTCCCAGAGAATGGTGAATCTGGGGAATTCTCTGCCCAGGGAAGCAGTTGAGGCTTCTTCACTAAATATACTTAAGAGACGTTAGATAGGTTTTTACATAATAAGGGAATTAAGGGCTATGGGGAAAAGGCAGGTAGGTGGAGCTGAGTTTATGGACAGATCAGCCATGATCTTATTGAATGGCGGGGCAGGCTCGATGGGCCGAATGGCCTACTCCTGCTCCTATTTCTTATGTTCTTATGAGCCTTCTTTGAACTTATACATTTGCTTTTTTGGCAAATGCATCTGAAACCCCATATCTTCCTCCATGGATGATTCATGATCTGCCAAGGATTTCCAGTTTTCTGCTTTTATTTCCTATTTCTTTGTCCTTTATATGCTTTGTGATAAAGACATATAACTTATTTGTTTCAGGCGTTCTCTGTGATATCGTGCTCTGCCTTTTTGACATCCTCTGAGTCAAGATATTTCTCCTGAAATCCCTGTGAGGTGTATTGGTGAATATGTACAACCTCTAGTTTTGTATTTGCTTCTCCCTCCACATTTTCTCTATTCCACACAGAATTACACAACATTCAAATTTTAGAAACTGCATTTCTCACCTTCCGCTACAAATTATTAATGTAATTTTGTGTGCATTGCTCATGAGTTTCAGTATCTGCAGTGATCCCAGCACTGATTCGGGTGGAAAATGGTAAATGGCCATTTGCAAATTTGAAGGGCAGTCTTGAATCGTTAACGATTCTTTCTTTAACGTTTGTATTTATCTTGCTGACCATTCTGATCCTTGTGCCCACTAGTCCACATGTTCACATCTCAGTGGGCGGAAGGATTGGCGTGGGTTCCCGCAGCAGATTGCTATCTATTGAAAATTCTCACAGACTGGAAGGGAGGACAGAGCTAAGCTTTACCGCAATGCCCCAAAGGTCAAATAAGAGCCACCAGCCAATGGGTGAATGCAATGGGTTATCACCTTCAGAAAAGAATGAGGTGGTAGGGAAAAAAAACAACCAACAATTGAAATAGATCTCATGAGTATTTAATTCCCTGATTGTGAAGTGAATTGAATTTAATGTTGTGCATTTCTTCTCTCTCTGGCAGAACATTTCACTGCAAACCCACTGATTCCCACAGCTGCTTTGACTACATCTACCTCCCAGTTGCTTGTAAGGATACAGTTTTATTTTCCCCCCTTTTTCTCAGTTTCTCCATCTCTGCCACATCTGTTCCCACGATGAGGCCTTCCATTCCAGGACATTCCATTCAAGGATTTCTCAGAAAATAGATCTCCCCGCTCTCAGCCCCACTGTGGTTGATGGAGCCCTCCGCTGCCCCTCAGCAAGCCAGGCAGCAGCTATGGAGGGGATTTGCAGTCGACATTTCAGGCTAAGACCCTTTTTTTAGGACATCCAATATTGCACTCTTGATAGTTGGGACCTCTACTTGTTCTACCTGTGGACTTGCCGAGCTCCTGGTTTCTACTTTCGGCTTTGCCAGCCGCGGGGTATGACCCCAGGACTCACCAGTCACCTGTTTGACCTTTGAGCCTCAACCCCTCAGTCTCCAAAATGAATCCCCACTAATATTCTCTCCATTTGACCAGCCATAAGGTCCAGTAATGCTCCTTACAACCTGAAGTAATGCAATCTTCATTTAATCCTTCCCTTTCACTCCTTTCCATTATTGGTCTAGCCACATACTGGTTCAAAAAGCTCTACTAGACACACCTCAAAAATTCCACGCGCCTTCTGAAAGTTTAGCACTAAAACAATCCCAGTTAATATTTGGGAAATCGAAGTTCTCCAGTACAATAAGCTCACTTTTACTGTAACTCTCTGATATCTGCCTACATATCGGTTGCTCTTTCTCCTGTCGCCAGTGGGAGAAGTGAATTACAGTCTCACCCCAGCCCCAGCAAAGTGATGACACTTTTTATTTCTAATCTCTACCTATAAAGCATTCTTTAGATACACAACATCAACAATGAAGTCACAAAAAAGGGAAAATCTCCAGATGCTGGAAATCCAAACTACACACACAAAGTGCTGGAGGGACTCAGCAGCCAGGCAACATCTATGGGAAAAAGCACAAAGTCGATGTTTTGGGCTGACCCCTCAGCAGGACTGGAGAACAAATAGCTGAGGAGTAGATTTAAAAGGTGGAAGAAGTGGAGAGAGAAACACAGGTGACAGGTGAAACTGAGAAGTGGGGGAGGTTTTTCTTGAGGAGAAACAGCTACTAAGTCTACTTGGTAGAACAAGCGAGGAAGTTCTATCCATTGCCATGCAAGGAGTATAACTGGTAAAGTAGATAAATTCTGGGGTTTCACAATCACATATCTCTGAGATATGGATTAAGGACTAGCTGGACTGACAATCCAATATTCCAGGGTATAGAAATTCCAGGCAGGATAAAGGAAGGAGTAAAAGAAGAATGCATTCCTTATCTTCAATGATTTCAAGTTCTCTGGCCCCCACCATCTTATTTTCACTATGGATGTCCAGTCCCTATACACCTCCATACCCAACTTGCAAGGCCTCAACGCTCTCCGTTTCTTTCTGGAAACCAGACCCAACCAGTTCCCCTCCACCATCACTCTCCTCTGTCTGGCAGAACCTGTCCTCACTCTTAATAATTTCTCCTTTGGCTCTTCCCAGTTCCTTCAAACAAAAGGTGTAGCCATGGGCACTCACATGGGCCCCAGCTATGCCTGCCTTTTTGTCGGCTACGTGGAACATTCTATGTTCCAAGCCTACCCTGGTGCCCGTATTCCACTTTTCCTATGCTGCATCAATGACTGCATTGGTGCTGCTTCCTGCACCCATGCAGTGCTTGTCCTCCTCATCAACTTCCCCTCCAATTTCCACCCCACCCTCAAACTTACCTGGTCCATTCCTTGCCCTTTCTTGATCTCACTATCTTATCTCTGGAGACAGCTTATCAACTGATGCCTATTATACACGCATGGACTCTCACAGTTACCTGGACTTTACCTCTTCCACCTTGTTACTTGTAAAAACGCCATCCCCTTCTCTCAATTCCTCTGTCTCCACCACATCAGCTCTCATGATGAGGCTTTTCATTCCAGAATGAAGAAGATGTCCTCCTTTTCACCATCTTGTTCTGTGTTCTGTGTTCCAAGTTTCAGGCACTCTGTTCCAGTCCTGTCCAAGTCAAGGCTTCGTGTTCTCATCCAGGAGTCCCTCGGCAGTTCCCTCGGCAAGTGTCCTTGGCAGTCACCCCGGCCCTGCGCTCCAGGGAGGGGTCCTGGCCCCGTATCCGAGAGCTTAACCAAGCCGAGTCCAAGAGCTGAGCCAAATCTAGTTCAAGAGCCTCGCCCAGACCAGGAGTACCTCACCCAGCCCAGTGTTGGAGATTCCTTTGTCCTGTGCTGGAGTTCCCTTGTCCTGTCCAGGGGTCTCTCATCCTGTCCAAGCCACGTCCGAGAACCTCATCCTGTCCAAGTCAAGGCTTTGTGTTCTTATCCTGTGCAGGAGTTCCACGTCCTGTCCCTGCCAAGATCCCAGTCCCGGGTCCTAGCCCAGACCCGGGTTCCGAGTTCCGAGTCAAGACCCAGGTTCCGGGTCCTTGTCCAGACCCTGGTTCTGGAGTTCCGAGTTTCTAGTCCAGGCTCCTTGTTCCTAGTTCCACATCAGGGTCCTGTGCTTCTAGCCCAAGTCATCTTGCTATCTTGATAACCCAAGTCCTGTTCCTAGTACTTCAGTGCCTGTGTCTTGCATTTGGGTCCGCCATCAACGCCCACCTTATGACACAAGCATTCTGTTTGTTCTCCTTCTTACTGGATATTGCGTTTCTCTCTACGTGCTGCTCCCAATCTACATTCACCAATAAAATCCAACTTTGCCCAGGCGCCCATTCCTGTGCAATTTCAGCTGGATGTTGCCGCTCTACCTGCCTCTGTGGAAACGTTCTCCTAGATCAACACCTTTGATCACAACACACACAAAGTGCTTGAGGAACTCGGGAGGCCAGACCAGGCAGCATCCATGGAAAAGAGTTTTGGGCTGAGGCCTTAATTTGAAATATCGACTGTTTAGTATTTTCCATAGATGTTGCCTGGCCTGCTGAGTTCCTTCAGCATTTTGTGTGTGTTGCTTTGAATTTCCAGCATCTGTAGATTTCTTCATGTTAGTGACCTTTGACCACAAGTCCATCATGTAGTGTTCAACAAGGAACATGTTGTCCACACTGCAGGTGTCATGGTCCGGATTGGGGTCCCTTTAAATTTACCTTGTTTGTGTTACGATCCGGACCGTTGATTCCCTGTTTTCCCGTGTCCCTCGGCTTTGGTGATTAGAAGCAATTAACGCTCAGCTGAACCGGTAGTTTATAGTCTCCGGCTTTCAGCCGTCCGGCATGGGAGCGTCTGCAAAGTCATCTAAGGTACAGTGTGCCGATGTCATCTGGCCGGAGCAAGCCTAGTCTCTGCCGAAGCGAGTGCCGGTAATTCACCTTTCCTCACCGGAGCCACCCTGTCCAGTTACCTCGCCGAAGCGAGCCTGCAAAGTTTCCTCACCGAGGTGGGTCCGTCAGTTAACCCGCCAGAGGGAATCAAGAACTGCTGTCTACTGTTCCCAGGTCGAGTTGAGAGCTCGCCACTACCCGGAGGCTCCAAGTCAAGTCCTGGCTCCGGGGGCATTCAAGCTCCAAGTCAAGTCCTCTCCCTGGCGGCATTCAAGTACCAAGTCTCTGGCTCGGAGTCCATACCCTAGCCTCTTCATGTCTCCTCTAGTTTTGGGAGCCGATTCCAAGTCCTAGCCCAGACCCTTGGTCCCAGCCTAGTCATAGTCCTGAGTCCTTATCCTGTTCGCTATTCCTGCTTCTGCTTTGCTCTCCTGGTATTGAACAATAAATTAAATTTTAATTAACCTCACAAGATGTGTCTTGCATTTGGGTACACCCTTGCTCCCATTGCCCCCATCATTGTGACAGCAGGAGAGAAACTTGGTGGACATAGTGGAGTGGCTCCCTGAGCAGACAGTTCAGACCATCTGGCAGAATACCTCATCACCAGATCTCACCAACAGGCACCAAGGCCTTGCTTGGCTGGTGTTGAGAGCAGCCCTCCCAGCCAGATCCTTCCTGAGTGATTGGAACATCACTCCCATTGCATGCTACAACTGAGATGACTGTAGTGGGGACAAGACTTTGCGGCTGTGTGTTGGTGAAGAGGGTGAGGGAAAAGATGCAAGGGTCTATGTCATGGTTTATCATTTGCAGCCACATGACAGAAAATTCTCTGACTCTCTGTTCCAGGGTCAGGCGCTCCTGGCAGATCCTCAGCTCAGTGGAAGGCACCCATTGGTCTGCCCGAAACTTGATGGTCTCCTAGTACATTGACACGTTGGAGAGGAATGCTGCTGATGGGAATATTCTAGGCTGCAGGAGACAGAAGAGAGTTGGGGATGGGGAGACGGGGAAGATGGGAGAAGATGAGGGAAAAGTGGGGGAGAGGGGAAAGAGGAGGAGTGAGATGGAAGGGTAGGGAGTGGAGAAGGTTGGAAGGGAGGGGGAGGAAAGGAGTATGGGGAGGGGATGGTGGGGAGTGAGCAAGGGGAGCGGTCAGGGAAGGTGAGAGTGGGGAGATGGTGGCTGGGAGGGTTAGGGTGGAGATGAATGAGAGGGTAGATGGGATGAAATGGAGAGGTTAAGGGGTTGGATTTACCTGGATTACAAAGACCAGTCTCAAAAAAAGCTGTCTAAAGTTCAGGGATCCACACTATAGAATGGAGTATTGTTTCCAGTTCTGCTTGTCACACTAGAGAATGGAGTATAGTGTGCAGTTCCACTTGTCACTGTATAGAATGGAGTATTGTCTGCAGTTTCCACTTGTCACACTATAGAATGGAGTATTATTTCCAGTCCTGCTTGCCACACTATAGAATGAAATACTGTATTGTGTGTAGTTCCACTTGTCACACTGTAGAATGGAGTACTGTGGTCAGTTCTGCATGTCACACTATAGACTGGAGTATTGTGTACAATTCCCACTTGTCGCACTATAGAATGGACGGAGTGTAGCTCTGCTTGCCAGACTATAGAATGGAGTAGTGTGTGTGTAGTTCCACATATCACTCTATAGCATGGAGTATTGGGGGTAGTTCTGTTTGTCATAGTAAAGAATGAAGTATTGTGTGCAGTTCCACTTCTCTCCCTATAGAATGGAGTATTGTGTGTAGTTCTGCTTGCCACACTATAGAATGGAGTATTGCGTGCAGTTCCCACTTGCCACCCTGTAGAATGAAGTATTGTGTGCAGTTCTACCTGTCACACTAATGAATGGAGTACTGTGTGTAGTTCCATTTGCCACACTATAGCATGGAGTATTGTATACAATTCACACATTTCACACTATAGAATGGAGTATTGCGTGCAGTTCCTACTTGTCACACTATAGACTGGAGTGTTGTGTGTAGTTCCACTTATCACAGTATAGAATGGGGTATTGTCTGTAGTTCCTCTTGTCACAGTATAAAAAGGAATATTTTGTGTAGTTCCGCATGTCACACTATAGAATGGAGTATTGTGTGCAATTCTGCATGTTGAACTATAGAATGGAGTATTATGGAGTATTGTGTGTAGTTCTGCTTCTCACACTATTGATTGGAGTACTGTGTGGAATTCCCACTTCTCACAATATAGAATGGAGTATAGTATGTAGTTCCACTTGTCACACTATAGTATAGAGTATTGTGGGTAGTTCTGTTTGTCATAGTATAGAATGGATTATTACGCGCAGTTCTCATTTGCCACAGCATAGAATGGAAGTATTGCTTGTAGTTCTGCCTGTCACATTAAAGAATGGAGTATTGTGTGCAGTTCCACTTGTCACACTAAAGAATGGAGTATTGTGTGCAGTTCCACTTGTCACACTAAAGAATGGAGTATTGTGTGTAGTTCCACTTGTCACACTGTAGAATGGAGTATTGTGTGTAGTTCCACTTGTCACACTGTAGAATGGAGTATTGTGTGTAGTTCCACTTGTCACACTGTAGAATGGAGTATTGTGTGTAGTTCCACTTGTCACACTAAAGAATGGAGTATTGTGTGTAGTTCCACTTGTCACACTGTAGAATGGAGTATTGTGTGTAGTTCCACTTGTCACACTGTAGAATGGAGTATTGCGTGTAGTTCCACTTGTCACACTAAAGAATGGAGTATTGTGTGTAGTTCCACTTGTCACACTGTAGAATGGAGTATTGTGTGTAGTTCCACTTGTCACACTGTAGAATGGAGTATTGTGTGTAGTTCCACTTGTCACACTGTAGAATGGAGTATTGTGTGTAGTTCCACTTGTCACACTAAAGAATGGAGTATTGTGTGCAGTTCCACTTGTCACACTGTAGAATGGAGTATTGTGTGCAGTTCCACTTGTCACACTGTAGAATGGAGTATTGTGTGTAGTTCCACTTGTCACACTGTAGAATGGAGTATTGTGTGTAGTTCCACTTGTCACACTGTAGAATGGAGTACTGTGGTCAGTTCTGCTTGTCACACTATAGACTGGAGTACACTCTTTAGAATGGAGTATTGTGTGTAGTTCTGCTCATCAGACTCTAGGATGGTGGTAGAATCTTTGGATAGGATGCTGAAACTTTCACCAGGATGTTCCCTGGATTGGAGAGTCTTAACTAAGGACAAACTTGTACTGTCCTCTTAAGTGTTTCTGACGCTGGTGTCCTGATAAACGTACCCAACATTATGAGAGGCATTGATTAATGCCGTGTTGGCGCGTGGCCAAGCAGTTAAGGCGTCAGTCTAGTGATCTGAAGGTCGCTAGTTCGAGCCTCAGCTGAGGCAGCGTGTTGTGTCCTTGAGCATAACCACGCATTGTTCTGCGGCGACACTGGTGCCAAGCTGTATCGGCCCTAATGCCCTTCCCTTGGACAACATTGGTGGGTGTGGAGAGGGGAGACTTGCAGCATGGGCAACTGCCGGTCTTCCATATAACCTTGCCCAGGCCTGCACCCTGGAAACCTTCCAAGGTGCAAATCCATGGTCTCACGAGACTAACAGATGCCTATTATTAATTAATGATTGATGTGCCTCTTTTTCCCAGACTGGAAATCTCAAATGCTAGACGGCATACCTTTAAGATGGCGGGGGGGGGGGAGTTTAAGGGAGGTGTGTGAGGCACGTTTTTTTTATAGACAGAGTGGTTGGTGCTTGGAATGTGCTGCCAGCAGAACTGGTAGAGGTAGACATGACAGCAGTGTTCATGCAACATTGCATTCCTGAAGAAGGGACTCGGCCGGAAAAGTTGACTGATTATTCATTTCCATCGATGCTCCATGCCCTGTTGAGTTCCTCCAGCAGTTTTTGTATGTTGATTTAGATAGACAGCTTGACAGGCAGGGAATAGAGTGATACAGACTGAGTGTAGTCAATGGAATCTGCTTTAGTGGAATCATTGTCAGTACAGACCTGAAGGGCCAAAAGGCGTGTTCCTGTGCTGTACAGTTGTTCAATGAGAAGAGACTTCAACCTACATTTAGGGCCTCTAATTATATAGACCAAAAAAACCGAATGTCTCCCTCACACACTTGGAAAGAATAGTCACACACACATCAGGCACCATATTTACATTGTGCAAATTGCATATTTACAGAGGATAGTAAACGTATTTCTTCAGCTTTGAGTTGGCACAGCTATATTAAGTGCAGTAAGAGATCAACATCGACAGTGGTATCATTCCTGTCTTAGTGGTATCAGAAAGTTTAGGGCTCAAACTCTAAAAGAACTCTAGCTCTGTAGTTTGGCTAGTTATGTTCAAAAAAGTTCAAAGATTCAAAAGTAAATTTATCAAAATCCATATCTGTCACCATATACAACCCTGAGTTTTATTTTCCTGCGGACATATTCAATAAATCCATTATAGAATAATAACCATTTGGTTATTACACACCAGACTGGGTGTTCAACCAGTGTGCAAAAGACAGCAAATTGTGCAACTACAGAATTAAAGAAATAATAAATAAATAAATAAATAAACAATAAATATCAAGAACATGAGACAGTCCTTGAAAGTGAGTCAATAGATTGTGGGAACATTTCAATGATGGGGCAAGTGAAGTTGAATGAAGTTATCCCCCTTGGTTCAAGAGCCTGATGTCTGTGGGGTAGTAACTGTTCTTGAACCTGGTGGTGGGAGTCTCGAGGTTCCTGTACCTTCTTCCTGATGGCAGCAGCGAGAAGAAAGCATGACCTCAGTGGGGTCGGGAGGGGGGGGTTGTCCTTGATAATACATGCTGCTTTCCTGCAACAACGTTTTGTGTCGAGTTGCTCGAGGGTTAGGGAGGGCTTTACCCATGATGGACTGGGCCATATCCACTACTTTCTGGAGGATTTTCCATTCAAGGGCATTGGTGTTTCCGTACCAGGCTGCGATGCAACTGGTCAATATAATCTCCACCACGTATATATAGAAGTTTGTTAAAGTTTTGGATGGCATCTCCAATCCTTTTTAATAAAGTTTCACATGCCAAGCCATGTTTTCATCATAAATGCACTTCCCTGCTGGGCACAGGACAGATCCTTCAAAATAGTAACACCGAGGAATTTTAAGCTGCTTTACTTTTCCACCTCTGATCCTCTGATGACTGACTCATGAAGCTCTGGTTCCCTCCTCCTGAAGTCAACTCCTTGTTCTTGCTAACATTGTGTGAGAGGTTGTTGATGAGGCACCACTCAGACAGATTTTCAATCTCCCTCCTATACGCAGATTCGTCATCAACTGACTCGGCTAACAACAGTGCTGTCATAATGAGATTCTTACCATATGGTGAGTGTTAAGTACCTTCCCTTGTTGTTTGGATTGTGGCATTATTAACCACTTAATTACTGGTATAGGATACTAACTATAGAGATATCCCTCAAACACGAGGAATTCTGCGAATGCTGGAATTTCAAGCAACACACATAAAAGTTGCTGGTGAACGCAGCAGGCCAGTCTTGACGAAGGATCCCGGCCCGAAACGTTGCCTGTACCTCTTCCTATAGATGCTGCCTGGCCTGCTGCGTTCACCAGCAACTTTGATGTGTGTTGCTAGAGATCCTCCTATTGTATTCTGTCACTCTTTTGATCAGACTCAGAACCTCCATGTTATCAGAATCAGAATCAGGTTTAATGTCATCAGCATATGTCATGGAATTTGTTGCCTTTGTGGCAGCAGTACAATGCTATACATAATAATAGAAAAAAGCTATGAATTACAGTAAGTATATATACTAAATAGTTGAATTAAATAAGTAGTGCAAAAATAAAAATAAAAAAATAGTGTGGTTGTGTTCATAGATTCAATGTCCATTCAGAAATCTGATGACAGAGGGGAAGAAGCTGTTCCTGAATCACTGAGTGTATGTCTTCAGGCTTCTGTACCTCCTTCCTCATGGTAGCAATGAGAACAAGGCATGACCTGGGTGATGGTGGTCCTTAATAATGGATGCTACCTTTTTGAGGCATCGTTCCTTGAAGTCCTGGATACTATGGAGACTAGTGCCCATGATGGAGCTAAGTTTACAACTTTTGGTGGCTTACTTCAACCTGTGGAGTAGCCCACACAAACACCCGCCTCCCCCCCATACCAGATAGTGACGCTGTCAGTTTGATTGCTTTCCATGGTACAGTACATCTGTAGAAATTTGTGAGCGTCTTTAGTGACATAAAAAATCTCCTCAAACTCCTAATGAAATATAGCTGTTATTGTGTCTTCCTTGTAGCTGCATTGATAATGTTGATCCTCAGAGATATTGACATTTGGGAACTTGAAAATGCTCATTCTTTCCGCTTCTGGTCCCTCGCTGAGGATTGTGCCTGTTCTCTCGCGTTCTCCTTTTTTGAAGTCCACAACCAGTTCTTTGGTCTTACAGACATTGCTGCTGTAGCACCACTCAACTAGCTGATATATCTTGCTCCTGTATGCCCTCTCGTGACCATATGAAATCCTGGCAACAATATTGGACAGAATATGGTATATGTAAAATAGCAAATCCAGAATAGGGGATTCACTTGAACAAGAGTTAAGACCATGAAGATAATGAAATGTAGGAATTGGTTACTTTTTTCCCTCCATGAAAAGAATTGACTCAAATCACATTTATCCACTCTAGATCCATTTTCATTCACTTATTTTTCAGCCATCCAGACTTTTCATAGTATTGATTATTTCTCTCAACCATTGTTCTAGATAGATAGTCCTGCAGCCGCTTCACTATCCATGTGAAGTTTATGCTTTCCCCTAAATTTCTTGGATTTAATCAAATATTTATGGCTCCCTATTTTTTCTGTCTATAGTTTTTCATAATGTAAAGTCTGCATGTAGCACTGAGGTAATGTGGTAAATGTCTGGTTAATTACTTTTAGAGAGTGCTGTAATCAATGGGATTGATTTTATGCACACAATCATTATTATTTAACCATTGCTGTGAACACTATAATGTGCTAGGTATTAAAAGATCAGTTCTTGGCCCTCAGTTATTTTTATAATAATGCCCTGGGGGTGGGGGTCAGAGTATATGTATTAGGACCATACGTCCGTAAGTTATAGGAGCAGAATTAGGCCATTTGGCCCATCAAATCTGCTTCACTATTTCATCATGACAGATTCATTTTCCCTCTCAGTCCCCATCTCCTGCCTTCTCCCCGTATCCCTACAGGCCCTGACCAACCAAGAATCAATCAACCTCTGCCTTAAATATACATACGTATGCCAGTGGCAACAAATTCTGCAGTCACCACCTTCTGGCTGATAGCATGTATCACGTCATCCCATCTATTTTTCTGAGAAGGATACTTGGACTCTGTAGATAGATTGGGTGGGTGTGGGAAAGGCTCAGCAAATGGAGGTCTTATAATTTGGTTAGAGGAATTAAAAAAACAGGCTGTTATGAAAATGAGTGGAATCACAGGGAGCCAGCTCTTATTCTGCATGAACATTAGCAGAGAGGTGTAGACAGTAGTTAGGAAGACACATGGCCTATGCCCTTAATCGAAGAGATTGGAATTTAGAAATTCTGAAAAAGTATTGTCACAATATTATACTGGCAATTGGAGGCTATACCTGACTTTCTGAGCACAGATTTGGTCCCCTTATTCAAAAAAGAATCAGTGATTTTCTATGGGATAAGAAAAAGCCCAGAATTAAAATGAGTAAGATGTGTATGTCCAGGGACATGGGTGGGCTCAGTCTACCAGACATCAGGGCATATACATTATCCTTTGAAATTACCAAGTTAGCAAAACATTGGGACAGGGCTGATGTTGATTCAGATTGGGTAATTATAGAACAGAGCCTGGCTGCACCACATTCTCCCCTCAATATCCTCTCACAACATGTGGAAAACAAGACTAACCTAAATCCTGTACTATCTCATTCAAGGAGTGTGTGGAGTACAATTCATAAAGCTTGTAGAATGTCACATTTAAACCAGTTATACTCCTCGCTCTGGAATAACCCTAAGATACACATTGGGAAAAGAATGGTGTACTGCAAAGAATGAAAGATTAAAGGTGTAAATACAGTAGGTGATCTCTATGAGAATGGGATTTTTATGTCATATGTGGATTTGCAGAGGAAATATAACTTTGCAGACAAAGGGAATTTAGGAAGTGTTTGCAAATAAGACATTGCATTAGTAGCATATTTAAGAATGGTGACCCACAAAGTAACTCTTAAACTGAATACTTTACACTACCACAGAAAGTTGATAAAACATGTGTTTTATAAAATGTTCAAGCACTCTGTGGGTGGATCGTGTAACAATCTCAAAGCAGTATGGCAGAAGGATCTTGGAAGCGATATTGAAGATAATGAGTGGTCAAATATTTTATCAAATGTGGATAGACATATTAGGGAAATGAGAGGGAAATTTATTCAATATTATTATTATTCACAGATATTATTGGACACCAACTAGACTCTACAAAATGGGGATTGTTGATAATAATTTATGACAGAAATGTAAAAATGAGGTGGGCACATATTTTCACATGATTTGGGAGTGTTCCACGGTTTGTCCATTTTGGTGTAAAGTTCTTGATTTGTTGGGGAGTTGGTTGGGTTCCACATTGCCCTTGTGCCCATGGCTTTGTCTCCTGGGTGATAGGACAATGATACCTAATGTAAACAATGACAAATTTACTACTTTAAAGGTGGGTCTCATCGCAGCTGCAAGAATTATATTGCAAAACTGGAAAAAACCCAGATGTCCCACTGTGAAGGAATGGACTGAGGAAATGATTCAGATTTCATCATATGAACACATGTTGGGAAGAAGTGCAAGACGTGTGGGATCAAATTTGGTTGTATGTTAATTTAAACTTAAATTAGAACTTCTTTCTGTTTCTAAGTTTTATTTGTTTTCCTGTCATGGGATGGCTGTGTAAATATGCTGTACTGTATCTGCCTTATGATATGGCGTGCTGCTTTGTAAAATAAGAATAAATAATATTAAAATTTTGAATTATGTAAAAAAAGAATATACTATATGTAGGCAACCCAAAGAAGATTCACCAGGACAATATTTGGAATGAGAAGGCTGTCCTATCACAAATGGCTAAAAAAAAGTTAGATCTTCACTCTTTGAAGTTTAGTAGAATGAGATCCTAAGGGAGCAGGCAGGTTAGATATTGAGATCACAAAATAATCTGCAGATGCTGGGGTCAAAGCAACACTCACAACACGCTGGAGGAACTCAGCAGGTCAGGCAGCATCAGTGGAAACGATCCAGTCCTGACGAAGGGTTCCAGCCCGAAACATTGACTGATCATTTCCACTGATGCTGCCCGACCTGCTGAGTTCCTCCAGCGTGTTGTGAGTGTTGCTAGATAGTGAGATGTTTCCAATACTAAGAGAGTCTTAAACAAGGTGACATTGCTACAAAATAAAGGGGTATTAATTTAAAACTGAGGTGGCGAATCTCAGAAATTCTCCACCCTGAAGGATTTTGAAGGCTAACTCATTGGAGGTTTTTAAGGAGGGGTTGGTGCAGTGTAGATAAATCTTTAAAAGATCGGGGAATTGAGTACAATGGGAACTGGTGTAAAGAAGGATTTGAGGTCTGGAGCAGATCATGTTTCATTGCTAAGGCAGGTTTGAGTGGTCAGGTGGTCTATACTACCATTTTCTTTTGTTTTTCTGTATTCTGTAAACTCAGATGTGGACTTTAATGTAGGTGATTTTTCCACATGTGCGACGCAAGATTGGACAGGGGTTTTACGGAATTGTTAGCATTGTACTTGTACCTACTGCGAGCTAGATTACACTGTTACCAGAGTGGACTCCTGTGGTGACTATGTAACAGATCCAAATCACAAACAGATCAGGAGTGGTTCATGGACAGGAAAAGTTAGAGGGAAATGAGCCAAATGCATGCAAATGGGACTAGCTCAGGAAGATATCTTGGGCAACATGGATGGCCTGCTTCCATGTTGTATAACTGCTTCTGAGAGTCTATAGAATACAATAGAACTTTATTGTCATTGGTCTAGTCAACAAGGTTGCAGTGCTACTCCAGTCCATGCAAAACAGATAGTTACAGTGTGTGCGTGCAGTATTCTTTTCAAGTTTAATTGTCACTGAACCAAATATGAATACAGCCAAACGAGACAGCATTACTACGTCAAGGTGTAAAGGCACGTTACCAACAATCACACACAGTAAGCAACACAAGATCACAATGATGTAATAGGCCCACCTTCCCCTCCCTCGCTCCCCCCACAATACGATGAACTCAAGTCAACGAACCCACATAGAATATCATTATAAATACAACGACACAGAATATGCATTTATATATAGTCCAGACCCCCAGCCCACCAATATCATCTGTCGAATGGCCCCCAATGCATGCTAGCCAACACCATGGCTTTGAGGCCCAGTTCTCCTCTATACAAGCACATCTACAATATCAATGCAACCTTTAAAATAAAAATGCAACCAGACAAAAATATACGTATATAGCCCAGACCCCTGAGTCCATTTTAAATCTTCAGTCGCCACAGCTGCGCTACGCTGGCCCCTGGTAGAGCAGGAAGGCTCTGACGCATCTCCTCCAGCGGCTGAAGATCAAGCAACCCTGCAGTTTGAGGCCCGAGTCTAATGAGTGCTGCTAAAAATAACCTGCAGTCGGCCACAACATGGCTTGTCTTCTGTCAGGTGAAACTCTGGGAGGGCAGGTCCGACTGCGTTCTGGACATCATGCCACACAGTACAATGCCCTTGTCCCCACACTCCAAGCTGCTACAAACAGGCAACACCACGGCTTCAGGCCTAAACCTTACTATGATCGAGGACCAGGCCCCCTCCATCTGTCACTAATTGCATCCAATAAATCAGCAAATCGAACATGTGGTGTACCAGATTAACAATGTCCAAAGGGGTCTTGTGATCACAAGAAAAGTGACCACGATGGCCACTCGCTATTTGTAAGCCTCCGTTGCTTGGCTGTCTGTTCAATCAGGCAGCAGCATGTTGCTCAGCTCCTTCATTATCTCCACCAGCGAGCAACTCGCTGATGATGTAGATCTGCAGTCTTTGAGTTCTTAATGTATAGCAGGATCTAACAATCCTGTATGTTTACGTAGGGCGGTAGAGCCTTTATTGACCCCGTAGAAGCTGTTGCAACAACTCATGCCATCATCTTGCCAGAAAATCTTTATGGCTTAATTTTTAAAAATTCCCATATTTACATGTAACAAGTGGCTTTGGTTGTCCACAACACTCGAAGGCCATTGGCAGCCGGGGTGTAGCATCATTCAGCTGTACAGCAACTCTCAGGAAGAAACTGTGTTTCAGTCTTGCAGTCTGTGTTTCTGTGTCTCCTACAAGACGGCAGGAGATTGAACGGATAGTGTCTGGGATGGGTTTGGGTGAGACGGCAGGAGATTGAACAGACTGTGTCTGGGATGGGTTTGGGTGAGATGGCAGGAGATTGAACAGTCAGTGTCTGGGATGGGTTTGTGTGAGACGGCAGGAGATTGAACAGGCAGTGTCTGGGATGGGTTTGTGTGAGACGGCAGGAGATTGAACAGACTGTGTCTGGGATGGGTTTGGGTGAGACGGCAGGAGATTGAACAGACAGTGTCTGGGATGGGTTTGGGTGAGACGGCAGGAGATTGAACAGTCAGTGTCTGGGATGGGTTTGTGTGAGACGGCAGGAGATTGAACAGACTGTGTCTGGGATGGGTTTGGGTGAGATGGCAGGAGATTGAACAGTCAGTGTCTGGGATGGGTTTGGGTGAGACGGCAGGAGATTGAACAGGCAGTGTCTGGGATGGGTTGGGTGAGACGGCAGGAGATTGAACAGTCAGTGTCTGGGATGGGTTTGGGTGAGACGGCAGGAGATTGAACAGTCAGTGTCTGGGATGGGTTTGTGTGAGACGGCAGGAGATTGAACAGACTGTGTCTGGGATGGGTTTGGGTAAGACGGCAGGAGATTGAACAGACAGTGTCTGGGATGGGTTTGTGTGAGACGGCAGGAGATTGAACAGGCAGTGTCTGGGATGGGTTTGTGTGAGACGGCAGGAGATTGAACAGACAGTGTCTGGGATGGGTTTGGGTGAGACTGCAGGAGATTGAACAGACAGTGTCTGGGATGGGTTTGTGTGAGACGGCAGGAGATTGAATAGACTGTGTCTGGGATGGGTTTGGGTAAGACGGCAGGAGATTGAACAGACAGTGTCTGGGATGGGTTTGGGTGAGACGGCAGGAGATTGAACAGTCAGTGTCTGGGATGGGTTTGTGTGAGACGGCAGGAGATTGAACAGACTATGTCTGGGATGAGTTTGGATGAGACGGCAGGAGATTGAACAGACAGTGTCTGGGATGGGTTTGGGTGAGACTGCAGGAGATTGAACAGACAGTGTCTGGGATGGGTTTGTGTGAGACGGCAGGAGATTGAACAGACTGTGTCTGGGATGGGTTTGGGGAAAACGGCAGGAGATTGAACAGACAGTGTCTGGGATGGGTTTGTGTGAGACGGCAGGAGATTGAACAGTCAGTGTCTGGGATGGGTTTGGGTGAGACGGCAGGAGATTGAACCGAGAGTGTCTGGGATGTGTTTGGCTCTGAGTACATGGGAATGAAAACAGATATTGAGAGTTTTAAAGGAAAACTGGCCTGTAGTATGTTTCAGAGTAGAACTCATGATCTGCCTCATTTTAGATTAATTGTCAATAAACACAAGATGCTTTGTGTATCTAAAAACAATTCCTATTACATATTTGAAATGCCAAAATTGCCAGCCATTGCTCACATCCCCTTAATAAATGAAATGTAAGAAAATTTACTTGAGATGGTTCTACAGTACTTCAACTTTGGCCTCCAGCACACTTATGATTTTTGCCACTCTGCCTTAAACTGGGCCTACAGCCCTCCGAGATTGCAGCAACGGAAATGATACTGCAAAACTTTGCACCTTTAATTTTGTCTGGTAGCACTTCACTGAAGTAGGCTATTATGAACAAGAGGTGTTATGTAAATCCAAGTGATTGTAGTTGATGAGTTGCTGGTTTTGTAATGTAGTCTCAGACAATGGTATCTGGCAGTAGATCGTACTGCCTAACTGAAAAAAGTACAAATTAAAAGACATGGACACTGTTTAATCAAACAGCCTAATTTGTGACTACAGAAACTTCATCCTGGCCGTCAAAGTGAAAAGGACGAGATGTAGGCTCCACACTTCTAGCATAGGGAGTTCAACTTTGTTTACGCAGTTGTAGAGCCTTTGCACATTGCGAGTGGGTGATCAATGGGTGAAGAGGGTGGTGTGTGTAGCCTGCAAAGATGAACAACTCTGCTTGATGCTTTTATTGCTGGAGGGATATATGGAAGCAGCCCTGACAGCTGAAATTAACATTTCAATGCATTTCTAATGTTGTAGAATGGAACCCATGATTTCTCTAATGGACACTTGCAACAAAGGGACAATGAAATTGAGGATCTGGACAATGTGGCTTAGAAATTTGAATTAACATGTGTCTGTGTAATGGCAGCTGTTCCTACTCCTCTTGACATGTTTAGTTTCACTGAAATCAGTGAGTTGAATCCAAATGATGACTAATATTCATTCACATGTAAACTGGTAACCAGAGGCAAATTTTCCCTCCCCAATGATTTGTCTGATATCAGTCTGCTACAAAATCATGAATGCATTTATAAATGAGAATTGTTAATTTGATTACATTTTTTAAAAATTTTGCATTGTAACAGAATGCATTTGACCAACTTTGCTTGGCTCCAGTTTTTGAAAAAACTCTCCCATTAGCTCACTTTGCACGCACCCCTCCCTGCCCCCTGTGAATGTTCCTGTAGGCTAAATTATTTAATCCTTTTGAAAGCTATATTGATGCTATTTCCATCATCTAACTCACAGCAATTCACCGTTAAAAAATATTCTCATGTTGCTTCTGACTCCTTGGCCAGTAACTCTGAACCCTCTGCTTCCTGGCAACAGTTGGCAAGTTTCTCCTTTCTTCGTCTATCAAAATCTTTAATAATTTAGAACAGCTCTGTCAAATCTCACCTTAATCCTCTTTGCCCTAAAACAAACAGTAACACTTTCAACAATCTCTGGAGGCCACTGAAGTTTTGCTTCCTTGATACTATTTAACAAGCTTCCAGATCCTCACTAAGTCTCTCTTATGAACAGAATCGTTTATTTAGAGTGATTAGATAGGCTCTATTATTATTACGTGTTTGCAATCACAATTTACAGTTGGGCCAATTGAGCAAAAGCACTGAATGGATTCTAATCCTGCCTTTGTTCTGCAATATTCTGCAATTTTCATGGGAAAATTGGAGACCACTTTCTGCCAATCTGTCTCTTATTCAATTCGTGGTCTCACCCGAAAACCATGTCTGAATTTCAGATGCTAACTTCATTGTTACTTCATTGGCACAATAAATCAAAATATTTTTTTGAACCAAGAAATTAGATCACATTATTGCTGTGTTGTTATGTGCTCTGTGGTTTAATTCCTGTCCATGGAAAAACAATATGAATGAGGGCTGAGGACTTGCAGCTTGGATCACAAAGTGCACAGTTTTAATAATTCAAAAATGTTCAAAGGTTCATTTTTATTGTCAAAGCATGCATGTACAATATAACTCTAATACCTATCTTCTCCAGATAGCCATGAACTATAGAAAAACCATGGAAGTTGTTGAAAGGCAAAGCCATCAGTCCGTCCCCCGACACGAAAAAGAAAAAGAAACAAAAACTTCGAAACTCCCAACCCCCTCCCTCACAAAAAAGCAAAAATAACATCAAATCTGTAACTCCCCTCGCAGAAAACAAAAGTGACAATCAAAGCCCCAACTCCTTCTCTCAAACACACAAAACTAACAGATTTGCCCACTCAGAAAAACACCAACGTCAGACCCCAAATCCCCAACTCCATCTCCTCCCTCACATAAATAGTAACGTATTGCCAATCGGCCAGAAGAAAGAAAACGATGAAAACTGAAGGAGACCAGTAGAAAGTACAGTCCACATAAATCTCTGGATATCAAAAACATCCTTCCATCACCTTTCAAGGAGAGCGACCATATGAACTCTGTCCGCCCGTGAAGAGCCACCTCCACATTGTGAATGCCGTTGACCCCGTTGACCTCCTCTGCATTCGCCTGGCTGCCAGATAAACTGAATGGTGGCCAATACATTCAAATGGTACACTCTGGATATTTGTTCAATCCAGAGAGCTCCATCCCTGACACAAAGCCTATTAAACCTGCCTCTGCATGACTTTGAGGGGACTCCTCTAGGCAGATACCAGCCTGTGAATGAAAATTGGCTCAAGTCGGTTCACCCGAAGTAACTTATCAACTAGTTCTCTCTTGCTAATGTGCAACGGGTGGGGTAGCCGATCTCCATGGTAGCTGGTGACACCCGACCAATCCAATTACCCTCCTCTCCTCCCATCCTTCCAGTCTGCTGCCCACTAGCCCTCCCACCCCTTCAACTGAAGGTTGCTCTCCTCTGTATTAGAAACATAGAAACATAGAAAACCTACAGCACAATACAGGCCCTTTAGCCCACAAGGCTGTGCCAAATATGTCCTTACCTTAGAAATTACCTCGGGTTACCCATAGCCCTCTATTTTTCTGAGCTCCATTTACCTGTCCAGAAGTCTCTTAAAAGACCCTATCGTATCCGCCTCCACCACAGTTGCCGGCAGCCCATTCCACACACTCAGCACTCTCTGCGTAAAAAACTTATCCTTGACATCTCCTCTGTATCTACTTCCAAGCACCTTAAAACTGTGCCCTCTCGCGCTAGCCATTCCAGCCCTGGGAAAAAGCCTCTGACTACCCACGTAATCAATGCCTCTCATTATCCTGTACACCTCTATCAGATCACCTCTCATCCTCTGTTGCTCCAAGGAGAAAAGGCCAAGTTCACACAACCTATTCTCATAAGGCATGCTCCCCAATCCAGGCAACAACCTCGTAAATTTCCTCCGCACCCTTTCTATGGTTTCCATGTCCTTCCTGTAGTGAGGCGACCAGAATTGATCACAGTACTCCAAGTGGGGTCTGACCAGGGTCCTATATAACTGTAACATTGCCTCTCGGCTCCTGGACTCAATCCCACGGTTGATGAAAGCCAATGCACCGTATACTTTCTTAACCACAGAGTCAACCTGCACAGCAGCTTTGAGTGTCCTATGGACTCAGACCGCAAGATGCCTCTGATCCTCCACACTGCCAAGAGTCTTACCATTAATGCTATATTCTGTCATCATATTTGACTGACCAAGATGAACCACCTCACACTTACCTGGGTTGAACTCCATCTGCCACTTCTCAGCCCAGTTTTGCATCCTATCAATGTTCCACTGTAACCTCTGACAGCCCTCTATACTATCCACAAAACCCCCAACCTTTGTGTCAAATTTACTAACCCATCCCTCCACTTCTTCATTCATGTCACTTATAAAAATGACGAAGAGTAGGGGTTCCAGAACAGATCCGTGAGGCATGGCATGGGTGACCAACCTGCATGCAGAATATGACCCATCTACAACCACTCTTTGCCTTCTGTGTGCAAGCCATTTCTGGATCCATAAAGCAATGTCCCCTTGGATCCCATGCCTCCTTACTTTCTCAATAAGCCTTGCATGGGTTACCTTATCAAATGCCTTGCTGAAATCTATATACACTACATCGACTGCTCTACCTTCATCAATGTGTTTAGTCACATCCTCAAAAAATTCAATCAACTTCATAAGGCACGACCTGCCTTTCACAAAGCCATGCTGACTATTCCTAATCACGTTATGCCTCTCCAAATGTTCATAGATCCTGCCTCTCAGGATCTTTTCCACCAACTTACCAACCACTGAAGTAAGACTCACTGGTCTATAATTTCTTGAGCTACCTCTACTCCCTTTCTTGATAAGGGAACAACATCCGCAACCCTCCGATCCTCCAGAACCTCTCCCGTCCCCATTGATGATGCACAGATCATTGCCAGAGGCTCAACAATCTCCACTCTCACCTCCCACAGTAGCCTGGGGTACATCTTGTCTGGTCCTGGTGACTTATCTAACTTGATGCTTTCCAAAAGCTCCAGCACATCCTCTTTCTTAATATCTACATGCTCAAGCTTTTCAGTCCACTGTAAGTCATCCACTCTGGGACATCATTCACAGGCAGTCAGTTCTCAGCTCAATTCCCTATTCCAGTCCTTATCCATGGATCTCTTTCCTGTATCACTCAACCCTTGAACTTACCTGATACCATTTATACATTCTACACTGGCACAGCGTCTGAAGGTATAGATGAATTAACGGCACTAGCCCAAGATTCCTTTCAGATGGTGCTGAATTTTCAAGTGATTCAGTCTGGCCTTTTGTAGGGCAATCGTTATGTGGGAAAGAAACTCTAGGCATTAATATTGACTAACTCACCTAAAGGGTGCAGACTGCTTCCAGAGGTAGACTTTAACTTCATGTTTAGATGAATGTTATCAAACATTTTTAATGCTGCATTTATAAAAAAAAATCTAACACAAATCAGATCAGAGAAATGGAACAGGAAGTAAATTAATCATCATTTAGCTCACAACTGAAACTCGTTTTTAAACCCAAGAAATTCTGCGGACGCAGGAAGTCCAAAGCAACACACACAAAATGCTGGAAGAACTCAGCAAATCAGGCAGCATCTATGGATATAGATAGATAGATATACTTTATTAATCCCGAGGGAAATTTGGTTTCGTTACAACCGCACCAACCAAGAATAGAGCGTAAATATAGCAGTACAAAAACCACAAACAATCAAGCAACAAAATGCAAACTATGCCAGATGGAAAATAAGTCCAGGACCAGTCTATTGAATCAAGGTGTCTGACCCTCCACGGGAGGAGCTGCACCTTCGATGGCCACAGGCAGGAACGACCTCCCGTGCCACCAAGTGTTGTATCACAGTGGAATGTGGCCGAAGTCCAACAGTAAAAAGTTCAATATCCAGTCTGCAAACATGTTCCTCGATCGTAATATTCCCCGGATTGCACTATCTGTTGTTAACCAGATTAGTAAGCACCCAACTCCTTTACGCTTACCGCTCTCAGTGCACTTCTGGTCAGCCGGAACGGTATTACCCACTGAACTCCTCTTCTCCATAAGTCTCTGTTGTCTCGACCCGGTCCTCTTTCCTTGACTTTGTGATCCCCCTCTGCATCCTCTGTGTGTTTTCCTCCGGATTTCAGCAGGGGTGTCCGCCGCTCTGCTCGCTAAACCAGCCGGCATTAGCTGGTTTCTGGAATACACAATGCGACCTTGCTTCTGTCCCGCGTGTCGGGATGTAACCGCTTCCAGCGCTAAAAAAAAACCCAAATAAAACTCTCTCTACCAGCATGTTAGAGAGGGTTCAGCTTCGACGTGTTACCGTGAGAAAAAAAATACAAAATATAATGTAAGTTAAGAAGTAAGAAGAAGAAAGTATGAACAAACTGTCGGCGTTTCAGGCCCAATCCCTTCCTCAAGACTGGAAAGGCTCCTTCCCTTTCTCCTATGGTCGTCTCTCCTCTCCTATCAGATTCCTTCACCTCTAGCTCTTTACTTTTCCCACCAATCTGGCCTCACCCATCACTTTGTAGCTATCCTTTTTCCCCTCGCCTACCTTTTTTATTCTGGTGTCTTCCTCCTTCCTTTCCAGTCTCGAAGAAGGGGCTCAGCCTGAAAACGTTGACTGTTCATTTCCACAGATGCTGCCTGACCTGCTGAGTTCCTCCAGCATTTTGTGTGTGTGTTTCTCTGTTTTTGCTTGTTTTTCCCCTTACTGTGAATAACACAGAAAATGGCCACAGAAGTGTGAGATGTTCAGGTCCTTTTGGGTTACTATGATATGGCAAGCAGATACTCATAGATTCATGCAGCATACAAATAAGCCCTTCTGACACTGAGTACCCATTTTCATTTATCTCATTTTATTCAAAAGTACATTTATTATCAAAGTATGCATGCAGTATACAACCCTGCGATGATTCTTCCCACAGGCAGCCCCAAAACAAAGAAAACCATGGAACTCCTTCAAAGAAATATATCAAACCCTCAACATGCAAAAGAAGAACAAATTGCACATAAGGCAAAATCAAAAGCAAGTGAGAAACACAGAATACAAAACACCGAATCATCAGAAGAGCCCAGGCATATTTAGTTTAGTTGAGTATAGCTCATTCTAGCGCTGTGCCATTCCCATGTTTCTGTTAAGTTCTCCCAGATTCTACCATGTCAACTTTAACTCTGCCTAAAGTTACATCTCTCACCATAATGTAAGGAAAAATAATATCTATTTTACCCATTTTTGAAGCAGCATGTAGTTAAAAAAGCAAGCTGTATTGTGGAAGTAAAAGACTGCACCACAAATACTTGACCAAAGGATCTTTTTCTTGCCTCTTGTTCTCATTGTCTTTTTAGATCTACTGAAACAAAATTTGAGGCTCAATATTGAGCCTGCCTTCCATTTTGCTATTCAGACACAGATGTCATAACCAAAACGGACACGCCTAATGTTCCTGACCATTACGGATTCTGTACTGCACAACCTCACGAGCTGTATGCTTCATCCTGTCTGACTGAATAAGCAACAATTTGATTTTACGTGAGATGTTAGACTTTGTGGACTGTTGGCACAGTAAAAGGGCTTGTGATGGCATTCAAAATATTGAACTAAATTCTCCTGGTACTCTGGGCGTAACTCGTCTTTCAATACATAAATGTGGATGGTATGAAGATAGGTAGAGGGGCAGGTAGTGTTGAGAAAGCAGAGAGGCTGTACAGATGGACTTAAACAGATTAGGGGAATGGGCCAAAAAGTGGCAGATGGAACACAGTGTCAGAAAGTTCATGGTCACGCACTTCGGTAGAAGAAATAAAAGCGTAAACTATTTTCTAAAATCCAAAAACCTGAGGTGCAAAGGGACTTGGGAGCCTTCGTGCAGGATTCCCTAAAGGTTAATTTGCAAGTTGGGTTGGCGGAGAGGAAGGCAAATGCGACATTAGCATTCATTTTGAGACGACTAGAGTATCTTATGGAACACACACAAAATGTTGGGGGAGCTCAGCAGGCCAGGCAGCATCTATGGAAAGGAGTACAGTTGACCTTTCAGTCTGAGATTTTTTTCTCCGATCTTGCCGAGGGGTCTCGGCCCAAAACGTTGATTGTACTCTTTTCCATAGATGCTGCCTGGCCTGCTGAGTTCCTCCAGCATTTTGTGTCATTTAGTCATACTAGTCGTACTTTATAGATCCCGAGGGAAACTGGTTTTCGTTACAGTTGCACAATAAATAATTAAATAGTAATAAAACCATACATAATTAAATAGTAATATGTAAATTATGCCAGGAAATAAGTCCAGGACCAGCCTATTGGCTCAGGGTGTCTGACCCTCCAAGGGAGGAGTTGTAAAGTTTGATGGCCACAGGCAGGAATGACTTCCTATGATGCTCAGTGCTGCATCTCGGTGGAATGAGTCTCTGGCTGAATGTACTCCTGTGCCCAACCAGTCCATTATGTAGTGGATGGGAGACATTGTCCAAGATGGCATGCAACTTGGACAGCATCCTCTTTTCAGACACCACCGTGAGAGAGTCCAGTTCCATCCCCACAACATCACTGGCCTTACGAATGAGTTTGTTGATTCTGTTGGTGTCTGCTACCCTCAGCCTGCTGCCCCAGCACACAACAGCAAACATGATTACACTGGAAACCACAGACTTTGTTTGGATTTCCAATATTTGGAGATCTTTTCTTGTTTGTGATTAGAACATGTTATGGTCTTATTGTTATCATAGGGCAGTTGGGTAACATTCTGTGAGCAAGCTTTTCTGTTTGTCTGGAATGTGTTACTTTGAGCAGTTTTGATAAGGTGCTATGTAAATGCTAGTATGTTCTTTCCCTGAAGGCAGTGTGTTAATACAAACTCATCTAATTCTTCATACAATATCCAGAAATTAAAGGGAATATATAATAGATCATTCTGTTCCTTGTCCAATATTCAATAGTAGTAGCAAAATAATGAGGGATCTTATGAGCCTGAAGCAGATGGAGGGATTGAAAAGAGCTTTTGTATTCAAGTTAGAACAAGATCCACAATTCTTTTGTTCACAGGGTTCAATTTGAAAATTCATAACCTGCAATTCACAAGCTAAGGGGCAGAAATTGCTTGGATCCAAAAATATTGCAGATACTGAAAATCCAAAATAAAAACAGACATGTTCGGCAGCAAACACACACACAAAGTGCTGGAGGAACTCAGCAGGCCAGGCAGCATCTATGGAAAAGAATAAACAGTCGATGTTTCCGGTGCTGATGAAGGGCATAAAACTTTGACAGCTTACTCTTTTCCATAGGTGCTGCCTGGCCTGCTGAGTTCTTCCAGCATTTTGTGTGTGTTGATTTCGATTTCCAGCATTTGCAGATGTTCTTATATGTCAGAAATATTCAGCAGGTCAGTCAACAGTTCCAGAAGGAGAAACAGTAAACACTTCAGGATTTGTTTTAATTTTAGAGATACAATGCGGAACAGGCCCTACTAGTCCACTGAGCCCTGTTGGCCAGCAACTCGATTAACCCAAGACCAATCACAGGACAATTTACAAAGACCAGTTAACCTACTAACCAGTACATCTTTGGACTGTAGGAGGAAACCGGAGCACCTGGAGGAAACCAACACGAACACAGGAAGAACGTACAAACTTTCTTACAGAGGACGCTGGAATTGAACTCTGAAATATGACGCCCAAGACGTAATGGCGTTGCTCTTACTGCTATGCTATCATGGCCCCTTTCTTCAGAGTGGGGAAAATTGAATATTCATCATGTTTTAAGTTGCAGGGAGAGGGAAGGGACGGAGAGAGGAGCGTGAATGTTTGCAATGCCGTGAAGACTGATGGATATAAATGCCTGATCAGCTTTATTTCCAGCTTTTTCTGTTATTTCAGATTTTTGACAACTGCTGTATTTTGCATTGCATGGTTTTTGCATTATTTTTCTCTCTCGCTGTCCTGATGTTTACATCTCTAGATTGAATATCTGTGATTAGCAACCCTTAACCACCCTCTCTGAGCTGATACACCAATATCTGCAGTATGATTTCAGTTCCTTCTGGTCTCTATGTCCAACATAACATTCCTTTTGTTTACTCCACTTATACACTTTTGCTGCAATTTAAAACGTAAGACCATAAGACGCAGGAGCAGAATTAGTCCATTCACTTCATCGTGTCTGCTCTGCCGTTTCACCATTTCCCTCTCAACCCCATTCTCCTGCCAATTCCCTGTAAGCTTTCATACCCTGACTAATCAAGAACCTATCAGCCTCTGCCTTAAATATACCCGATAAGCTGGCCTCCATAGCCACCTGTAGGAATGAATTTCACAAATTCGTCACCCTCTGGCTAAAGAAATTTCCCCTCATTTCCATTCTAAATTCATATCCCTCTATTCTGAGGTTATGGCCTCAGGTCCTAGACTAGCCCACCACAGGAAACATCCTCTCCACATCCATTCTATCTAGGCTTAGCTCCTCCCTCATTCTTCTAAATTCCAGTGGGTGCAGGTCCAGAGACATCAATCGCTTCTTATACAATAATCCTTTCAATCCTGGAATCATTCTCTTGGACCTCCTCCGAACCCTCTCCAATGACAGCTCATGCTTTCTTAAATAAGGGGCCCAAAACTGCTCACAGTACTCCAAGTGAGGCCTCACCTGTGCCTTATAGAGTCTCAGCATTACATCCTTGCCTTTATATTCTAGTCTTCTTGAAATTAAAATCACCTCCAACATCTTCCAACCACTGAGGTCAGGCTAACTGGCCTGTAATTTCCTTTATTCTGCCTCCCTTTCTTCTTTCAAAGGTTTCAAAGGTACACTTAATGTCAGAGAAATCTGTACAACATACATCCTAAAATGCTTTTTCTTTGCAAACATCCACAAAAACAGAGGAGTTCCCCAAAAGATGAATGACAGTTAAATGTTGGAACCCCAAAGTACCCCCCACCAAGCTCCCCTCCTTCTTGCCTGTAAGCGGCAGCAAGCAACCTCCATTGGCAAAAAAAGGCATTGGTACCTGCCAACGAGCACTCAAGCATGCAGCAAAAACAACAGTGAAGACACGGGCTTGCAGTACTCCAAAGACTACGCATTCACCCGGTATTTGACATACCACAGGCTCGCTCTCTCCCTAATGAGGAAGAAAGAGGTGTCTCCGTTTCACAGTGAGAGGGGAGACACAACAAACAACTCACTGGTTTACGATGTTAAAGGTCTGTTGCGTTGCTTTTACTGAGCTCTGTGCCCAAATATCTCGGGTTGCTGAGCACACAGCCGAAGATCTTCCAGCTCCCATGACACACCGGTCTGAGACACTGACCTTCGATCTGTCCGTCTTCAGAGCCCCGAGATCCTAGGCCTCCAAAGGCGAGCCGAACTCTTAGGCTGCGCCTTTGGCACATCGGATAACGGCCAGTTATGACACCCCGAGAGTGGGTCCCATTCCCGCAAAGAACCGAAGTCAGTGTGTAACTCCAGGTCAGGGTCTTCAAAAGAGCCCTGAAAGGGAAAAATAGAGATATTAAAGATGGAAATAGAACTGTTTCCAAAGATGCAAGCAAAGGAGTTGCCGTTTAGCGCCATCTCAACTAAGCTCCACCCTCTGCCCGCTGATTCTTGAAAAGTGGAGTGACATTTTCAATTTTCCAGTCCTCTGGAACCATGCCAGAATCTAGTGATGCTTGAAAGATCATTATTAATGCCTCCATGATCACTTCAGCTACCTCTTTCAGAAACCTGGGGAGTACGCCATCTGGTCCAGGTGACTTATCTGTCTTCAGATCTTTCAGTTTCCCAAGCGCCTTGTCCCTAGTAACAGCAACTGCATTCACTTCTACCCCCTGCCACTCTCGGACTTCCAGCATACTAGCTAGTTTCTTCCACAGCAAATACTGATGCAAAATACTTGCTCAGTTTGTCTGCCATTTTGTTGTCCTCCATTACTACTTCTCTAGTGTCATTTTCCAGCAGTCTGATATCTACTCTCGCCTCTCTTTTACTCTTTATATATATTTTTAAAAATTTGGTTTCCTGTTTGATATTATTGACTAGCTTACCTTCATATTTCATCTTTTCACCCCTTGTGTCTTTTTTGTTGCCTTCTGTTGTTTTTCAAAGGTTTCCAAATCCTCTAACTTCCCACTAGTTTCTACTCTATTATATGACCTCTCTTTTGCTTATATGTTGGCTTTGACTTCCTTTGTCAGCCACAGTTGCCTCATCCTCCCTTTAGAATACTTCTTCTTTGGGATGTATTTATCCTGTGCCTCCCGGATTGCTCCCAGAAACTCCAGCCGTTGCTGCTCTGCCATCATCCCAAAGAAGCTTCTCTCTCACGCCTCTGTAATCCCTTTTACTCCAATGAAATATGGTTACAGCTGACTTTAGCTTCTCCCTCGAAGTGTTGGGATGGACAGCAGTTTTTTGAATGACTCTGGATCATGGTCTCTTTGGGGGCTTTGCTGTTGCTTGCATGGTGGATGGTGGGGGGGGTGGTCGGTGTTTTAGCTGAAGCAAGGGGGAGGGGAGGGGAGAGGTTTAAAGCTTTTGCAGCTGCTTGTGCACGGGAGGGGGTTTGGATTCTTTTCTGTTTCTTGGATGTCTGCGAAGAGTTAGAATTTCAGGTTACATACTGTATACATTCTCTGATACTAAATTGGACCATTTGATTTGATCCTCTAAAGTTGCAGGGTGAAATCTATCTCATTATGATCAGTGACTCCTAAGGGTTCCTCTACCTTAAGCTCATTGATCAAACCCACTTCATTATAACACCCAATCCAGAATAACTGGTCCCCAAGTGGGCTCGACCACAAGCCGCTCTAAAAAGTCACCTCCTAGGAATTCTACAAATTCCTTCTCTAGGGTTCAAAGATTCAAGATCCAAAGATTTAAAGTACGTTTATTATCCTGACATTGCCGTTGAGACACGCCATTTCTATCTCCTGTTATAATTTGCAGCCCACATCAATGGCCACTGTTTGGAGGCCTGTATATAACTCCCATCAAGAGATTTATTTTCTAACATTGATTTTTCCCTTGAAGGGAAGTTGTTTCTGCTGGCTGAGACCCTATTTAATTGCCCATCCCTATTTGCCTCTGAGGGATGCCTTCTTGAACAGCTACGATCATTGAGGTGTGGGTATTTACACAATGCTGTTAGAAAAGGAGCTCCAGTGACAGTGACATAACAGTGATATATTTCAGGTCAGGCTGATGCATGGCTTTGAGGGAAATGTCCATGCGGTGATGTCGCCATGCTTTTGCAACTCTTGTCCTTTTCAATGGTGGAGCTCACAGGTTTGGAAGGAGCTCACTTGGTGACACGATGCAAGGCTCAACGTTCAAATTAAATTATTACTATCTAAGTATGTATATGTCATGGTATACTACCCCAAGATTCAGGTTCTTACAGGTGTTCACAGAAGAACAAAGAAATACAGTAGAATCAGTGAAATACTACACACAAGGACTGACAATCATTGTGCAAAAGAAGCCTGGTAGTAATAATAGATAAATAATACTGAGAACATGAGTTGTAGAGTCCTTGAGAGTGAGTCTATAGATTCAGTGTTGAGGTGAATGAAGTGATCACACTGGTTCAGGAGCCTGATGGTTGAAGGGTAATAACTGTTCCTGAACCTGGTGTTGTGGGACCTAAGACTCCTGTACCTTCTTCCTGATGGCAGCAATGAGAAGAGAGCATGGCCTGGGTGGTGGAGGTCGTTGATTATGGATGCTGCTTTCTTGTGTCAGTGCTCCTTGTAGATGTGCACCATGGCAGGCAGGGTTTTGCCTGTGATGGATGCGCTGTATCCACCAATTTTTGTAAGCTTTCTGTTCTTGGGTATCGATGTTTTCATACCAGGCTGTGGTGCAACCAGTCAGGATACTCCCCAGTGTGCATTTATAGAAGTTTGTCAAAGTTTTAGATGGCATATCAAATCAGTGCAAACTCCTAAGGAAGTAGAGCATTTTTATAGTTCCTCACTGAAGTTGTTTAACATCAATGACCAATGATAGTTCTATTCTCTTGAATGTTTGTGCAAGACTTTGATAGTTTGTCATATTTCTAAGTGGAATGTAATTCGCCCAAAAAAGTGAAATAATCTGCTGTAAATAAGCTCTACAGTTTTTTGTTCTCCCCTTCAAGATTGAGACTGTGGACTCCATGTCCAGATTCAAGTAAAAAACCACATCAGCACTTAAGTGCACCAAGTTCCTGAGAGCTTACATCATCAATGACCTCACCTAGTCCGTTAATACCACCTCCTTGAACAAGAAGGCACAACAGCATCTCCACTTCCTGAGGAGGTTAAGATAAGTGAGGCTTCCTGCCCCCACGCATCTTAACTGAATTTTACAGGAGCACCATTGAGAACGCCCTGACAAGTTGCATCTCCATCTAGTATGAGCAGAGCATCAGACCAGAAATCCCTACAAAGGACTGTGAGAATGGCTGAGAGGATCGTAGAGGTGTTTCCACCATCCATCGGGGACATTTATCTGGAGCACTGCATACGCAAGGCTGTTAGTATTGTTAAATATCACACCCATCTATCCAGCATCCTCTTTGACTTTTTACCATCAGGCAGGAGACTCTGAGGTATAAAGACAAGAACGGTCGAGATGGGAAACAGTTTCTTCCCTCAGGCCATTAAGACTTCTGAACTCCCTGCTGCATCATATTTGAAGTGCCACTGATTAATCTGTTCATACCTTACAATATTTAATTTATAGACTTTATTTTGTTATTTATGTGTGATTCATCTGTAGATTTTATCCTTACCTTTATAAATTATCATATGTCATGTGTGTTATGTGTACTACTGTGCGTTACATCCTGGTTCAAAGAAAAGTTGTCTCGTTTCTATATACAGTAAATGGTTAAGTATGTTATATATATGTACAGTATGTATATAGTTAAATGACAATAAACTTGACTTGAAATATCAGTTAGTCAGGGATATCAGAAAGAGATATGGGTGTGGAGCTGGTACATTGGATAAAATGTGCAGAATTAACTCCCAGATGAACTGGTTTTGTAGATGGGTCAGCTTGTGCTGTAATCACGTCTAACAACTGATTCCATTTGTTGCTTTCTTTTCATCATAGGCAGTATCATGTAACTTTGCTTCCACTCTAGCAGTGGTTCAAGTGCTGACAGATAAAGCGAATATGACACCCATAGACTGCCACAGGTCAGGCAAGAGGACTAGCGAGATGGAAGGCAGTCATATTCTCTCTCTTCAATCTTCCTGCCACTAACAGTCATAATGCTCAAAGTTCAAAGTAAATTTATGATCAAACTTTATAACTGTCACTATATATTACGCTGAGATTCATTTTTTTGCGGGCATTCACAAAGAATCACAATAGAATCAACAAAAAACAGCACATAAAGGCGGACAAACGACCCATGTGCAAAATGCAATGAATTGTGCAAATGCAAAAATAATCTAATATATTAATAATAAGCAGAAAATAAGTAGCAAGCAATATTGAGAACGTGAGTTGTCGAGTCTTTGAAAGTGAGTCCATAGGTTGTGGAACCATTTCAGTGTTGTGGTTAGTGAAGTTATCTACTCTGGTTCAGGAGTCAGATAGTTGAGGGGTATTAACAATTCCCAAATCTGGTGGTGTGGGACCAGAGGCTCCTATACCTCCTTCCTTATGGACGCTGCGAGAAAAGAGTCTGGCCCGGATGTTCAGTATCCTTGATGATGGAACTGCTTTCCTGTGACTGCACTCCTTGAAGATGAGCTCATTGGAGGGGAGGGCTTTACCTGCGATGGACGGGGCCGTATCCACTACTTTTTGTAGACTTTTCCACTTAAGGTCAATAGTGTCTTCCATACCAGTCACTATACTTTCCACTATGCACCCATAGAAGTTTGACAAAGTTTTAGATGACATGTCACAAACATCTAAGGAAGCAGAGGTGTTGCAGAGTCTTCTTTGTGCTGGATCGAGGACAGATCCTCAGAAATGGTAGTGCAAAGGAATTTAACATTACTGACCCTCTCCCCCACTGATCCCCTGATAAGGATTGAATCATGGACTGCTGGTTTCTTCCTCCTATAGTCAATAACCAGCTCTTTGGTTTTGCTGGCATTGAGTGAGAGGTTGTTGTTGTGACACCACTCAGCCAGATTGTCAATCTCCCCCCCATGTGCTGATTCTTCACCACCTTTGATTTGGCCAACAACTGTGGTGTCATCAGCAAACGTTAAAATAGTATTGGAGCTGTGCTTAGCCACACAGTCGATAGTATAAAGCAAGCAGAGCAGGGGCTGAGCCCACAGCCTTGTTTGCTCCTGTGCTGATTATAGAAGAGACGTTGAAGCTGCCTTTCTGACTGCTTCTGACACCTGTACTTGAGGTTCTCAGGCCATCTAGAATGTTCCTTCTCAACTTTGCGTGGTCTTTCATGACTGAAACTGAGCTACACTGATGCGGTAATGGACAAATTGTTTCAGTTTCTATGATCACCTCCTTAACGTTAACATTTGAAATACAGTCAGTAAATTTACAGAATTATATATTTACATGTCGCAACTAGCAGAACCCCTTTGAATATCCAATACTGGTGTCTGCTCCAAAGGTTTCTGAGTACAAATTCCTGACACTCAAAATATACCTATTTTGTTGGCATACTGGATGGCATCCCAGCGTGGGTACTCAGAGTGTGCACGGCACAACTTGCAGGTATGTTTACAGACAGTTTTAATCTCTCCCCTCTTCCTCTCCCTGCGTCAAAACATCCACCATTGTTCCTGTAGATAAAAAGACCAAGGTAACATGTCTGAATGACTGGTGTTCCGTCGCACTCACCTTACTAAAAAGCAAATGTTTTGAGAGGCCGGTCAAGGACTACATCTGCAGCATGCTACCACCCAAACTAGATTCCCTACAATTCACCTACGAACACAACCGATCGACAGATGACACAATAGCAACAGCTCTACACACCGTCCTTACACATCTGGAGAAGAAGGATGCTTATGTGAGAATGCTGTTCTTGGACGACAGTTCAGCATTCAACACCATAATTCCCTCCAGGCTCAACAAGAAGCTCGGAGACCTCGGCCTTGACCCTTCCTTGTGCAGATGGATCCAGGACTTCCTGTCAGATCGCCAGCAGGTGGTAAGAGTAGGGTCCCTCACATCTGCCCCTCTGACCCTCAACACAGGTGCCCCTCAGGGCTGTGTCCTAAGCCCCCTCCTTTACTCTCTGTATAACCATGACTGTGTCGCCACCCACAGCTCCAATCTGCCAATTAAATTTGCTGACGACACTACACTGATTGGCCTAATCTCAAATAATAATGAAGCAGCCCACAGAGAAGAAGTCATCACCCTGACACAATGGTGCCAAGAAAACAACCTCTCCCTCAATGTCACAAAAACAAAGGAGCTGGTTGTGGACTACAGGAGGAATGGAGACAGGCTAACCCCTATTGACATCAATGGATCTGGGGTTGAGAGGGTGAACAGTTTAGTTCCTCGACATAAACATGACCGAGGATCTCACGTGGTCTGTACGTACCGGCTGTGTGGTGAAAAAGGCACAACAGCGCCTCCTTCACCTCAGATGGTTGAAGAAGTTTGGTATGGGCCCCCAGATACTAAGAACTTTCTACAGGGGCAAAATTGAGAGCATCCTGACTGGCTGCATCACTGCCTGATATGGGAACTGTACTTTCCTCAATCGCAGGACTGGAGAGAGTGGTGTGGACAGCCCAGCACATCTGTAGATGTGAACCTCCCACTATTCAGGACATTTACAAAGATAGGTGTGTTAAAAAGGGCCCGAAGGATCACTGGGGGCCCAAGTCACTCCAACCACAAACTGCTGCAGCTGCTACCGTCTGGGACCCGGTACCACTGCATAAAAACCAGGACCAATAGGCTTCGGCACAGCTTCTTCCACCAGGCCATCAGACTGATTAATTCATGCTGACACAACTGTACTTCTATGTTATATTGACTGTCCTGTTGTACATACTATTTATTATAGACTACTCTAAATAAGGTAGTGGGTAGTGGCTCCATGAGTCACTACTACAGGGTGTGTCGACCCTGCCTTACACGAGTCCCGGCCTCAGCTGGCTCCGGCTGACAGTACCCGGTATGGGCTCCTATCCAGGGTTACGGATCCCACTGCCTTGTGGGTGTTTTCGGGAGAAGAGAAGGCTAAGGAGTAAACCCTACACAAATCTGGAGTGGAGCCCCTAAGGTGGTTGGATGACGTATCACGTCACCTCCCGGCAGCTCCTATAGCCAAGCTGATGCCAAATGTACTGCCTCGCATTCCTTCGGACCACATCCGCTAGGCCGAGGGGGGATCTTGATGTCTGGGCAGCCCAGGATCTCCATATTTATCGCCCAGGTCTGCGCCCTGGCATGGGCGCATCCATTGTCTACTTAGACAGACGGAGCCAGGATGATGATGACTCTAAATTGCACATTGCACATTTAGACGGAGACATAATGTAAAGATTTCTACTCCTCATGTATATGAAGGATGTAAGTAATAACGTCAATTCAATTCAATTTAAGGGAAAATCTGCAGATGCTGGAAATCCAAGTTAACTCTACTTTTCATCTTTTTTCTCCAGTCAGGCTGAAGGGTCTCAGCCTGAAACATCGACTGTACTCTTTTCCATAGACGCTGCCTGACCTGCTGAGTTCCTCCAGCAGTTTGGGTGTGTGCTGCTCTTTTGTTGGTGCTGCTGGATGACCCACGAATATAAAAATAACCAGCAGGTCAAGTGACAGAACTGATCCATGCTCTAAGTGGCAGGGATGCATCTTTAACAAAGTGCTAACAGCAGGAACGTTCATCTATTGTCTTCCCCCAAGGAGTTTCAATGGAACAGAATCAGCATGTCCCAAACCCAATGATTAATTTCTCTAGCCACAAAGAATCAATTGGAAATTAGATTGTGTACAGGTTTTATTTCCTGACGAGTGGTTCTCATTCTGGTTAATCTGTAATTATGTGATCCAACACTTCACCCTCCAAATTATGATCCTTAACTGTCATGAGCCGAGGGTTCTCAGCAGTGTAGGTGTTGCATTTTCTCATGCAGGCACTGAATCTTCTCCTTCGTCCACCTGGTATTCTCTTGCTCTGACAGAGTTTGGAATAGAATGTCTGGGGTCAGGCATACACACATCTTACCTTGGCCAGTGAAGCCAGATGATTGAAATCAGGGTGTCAACAGCTGGGAATGTTGGCCAGTGTCGCCACACAGTTTGTAAAAGAATATTGTTCAGAATCAGGAGGAAAACTGAATAGACTGTGATGGATTTCAGTGAAATATATAAGTGAAAGCATCTTGAAATATATAGGTGTTGTTCTTGTAAAACTTATAATTGCTTTGTTTACAGAAATTAAGAGGTATAAAAATACAATGAGTATATCTTCCCAAGATGTTCAAAAACCACGGTCTTTTACACGTTTGCCTCACATAAAGAGTGTCCACTGCAAACACTAAAGGTTCTTTGCGGTAACTACTGACGCTTAACAGTTCTGTCTAGTAGCCTGTTTACCAAGGATGTTTCTGCCCATTTTAGCTAAGGTGTGGTTCACTTCCTCAGCAGACACAGAACAGGGCTGCAGTCTGTCTCATATCCTGCCTGATCTAAGCTTACTTAAATTCTGCAGACCTTCATTATCTTTTCATTTCAATTAAGGCAAAATGACACGCTAAAATGCATTTTCTTTCCAAAAATAAAAGTGTGGAGACACAATAAAAAGGCTTCTTTGTACAAACTTACTCTTTCTTTACCTAAATGCAGAAAATACAGGGGGATATTTAACAGAACAATACTTAGTCCATTTCAAATCGTGTAGTCAAGCAGCTATTGAGAATGAATGGAATAATATGAAGTACAGGATGTGACCTGAAGTCATACATACCCAAGCAGGCTTCAGAAGTTCTTTATTTTCATATACTTGGGCCATACTAAGACAATGTCTTCTAGGTTAGATATTACAGTCTCAAGGAATAGCTGTAGTAGGGAAGAAGCCATTTAATCTTTTGTGTTCATATTGACTCTATACAATTGCAACCCAGAAGTACTTTATTTTCATTTATTCATACTAAGACAATGCCTTTTAGTCCTGATGAAGGGTCTTGGTCCGAAATGTTGACTGTTTACTTTTTTTCATAGATGCTGCCTGGCATACTGAGTTCCTCCAGCATTTTGTGTGCATTACTTTGATTTCCAGCACCTGCAGATATTTTCCTGTTTGTCTTTTAGGTTAGTGTTATGTTTTGTAAGATTCCACACACTAATTGATGTCTTAGTGTATCATTAAGACCATTATTGAATTGACAATGCCCAGACAATCTCTTCAATTCTGCCACACATGCGGAAATTGACTCCCCTTCCTTTTGATTCTGTTTATGAAACTTAAAGCATTTTGCGATTAACGACTTTTGTTCCAAGTATTCCTGTATTACTTTGACAATATCAGCAAAGCTCATTTCTACTGGCTTGGTTGGAGCAGTCAAACTTCAAAGCAAACTGTATACCTTTAAACCCAATGATCTCAGTAAAATTGACACTTGTTTCTCATTGGCTGTTTCATTTGCTTCAAAATACTGTTCCAATAGTTCAGTACCCACCAGTCAATTACCCATTGTGTAATCAAACATGTTAATCTTTCCGATATAGCTATCCATTTCTGCTCTTTTTTATGATTATTATCACCTGGTACTCGCTGTTTATGAACCCGTGAATTGTCCCATTTTCTACCTTTTTTTTAAAAAAGCTCTTATCTTGTTTTCTCTTTCAAAGGATTATATGCGTCTCTGTTTTGCCATTCCTTGCTGCATTAAAAAAAAACTTGAACGTCTTGCTGTGCTTGAACAGGTCAACAGCCGTCTCACGTTCATTTTAAAAATACCTCCTTGTTGCCAATGTTATGTTTGATAACTCCAATATATTAAACTAATTCAAAGTAAAATCCTGAGTTAGACCCATGTTCCCGGACTCCCGCGCTTTCCTCTGAATTGATCTAATATTTTGAAGTTACAGAACATAACAGCTAGGTATTACAGAATGGCTGAAACAGGGAAGAAGCCATTTAATCTTTTGAATTCATATTGGTTCTATACAATTGCAACCCAGAAGTACTTTATTTTCATATAATATGCGGTGTACAGAGACAATGTCTCCTCCTAGGTTAGATATTATGGTAACAAAGTATTACTGGAGCAGGGAAGAGACCATTTACTGTTTTGAGGTCACATTGGGCTAAAACATCTTTGTTGAGAATTCAGACACCCAGAACAGCTATCCTTTACCACAATATTGAGAGATGGCTCTCTTTGCAGACAATAATATGTATTCATGCTGATCTCCATGCCCTAGTTTGAAGACTGGTTTCCATTTACATTAATGAGTGTATCATCTTAAAACTTGGAGGATGTCCCACACCTAAGATGCTGGAGATGTTGGGTAAGGCCCTTTCATTTGTATGCCCAACACAGGCAGATGAAATGTAATGCTGTGAAATGAGAAAAGTTGCACTCTTTATAATTAGAGGCATAAATACAGGAATAAGAATGTCACAATGAACTTTACAGCAGTGGTGTGGCCACTGCTGGATTACTGTATTTAGTTCTAGGCAGCGCTCTTTAGGAATGACGTGAAGCCTTCAGAGGCACAGAAGTGATTTACTAAAACCATTCTGGGATTGAGGGACAATTCTGAGAGAAGATTTTGCTGAATAAGCTGGGGCTCTTCTCCATGGAACCAAAGTGATGAGATAGTCCGGTGGAGGCATTTAAGATGGCGAAATTGAGGGAAACTGTTCCCCTGGTGGGAGGGTGAAGATCTTGGAGCATTGAATTGGTAAAATAATCAAAAGCAATGTGATGTTAACCCTTCTTCATGCATCCAGTGGTTATGCTCTGGGAGGTGTCTCTAGGGTTAGCCATCGAGGCAAATTCAATTGTAGCTCTCTATATCTCCCCTTTGCTCTTCTCTCCATCTTTATGAATTGTTTTATATTTAAACCCAAAACTTTCCTTCTAAGCAGACGTACATGATCCAGTGGGACCAATCAGAGAAGACATAGGAATTTTCATGATATTCCTAGCCAATATTCACCATATAATTACTTTTTATTCATTTAACCATTTCAGCTCCTGCCTGAGGGAAGACTTGGATCTGTTCAAATTTGCCTACTGGAGCAGCAAGTCCACAGCGGATGCCATCTCATTCAGCCCAGTGTCTCACAGGTAAAGCCCTCCCAACCATCGAGCACATCTACATGAAATGTTATTGTAGGAAAGTAGCGTCCATCACCAGAGACCCCCACCACCCAGGCCATGCTCTCTTCTCGCTGCTGCCATCAGGTAGAAGGTACAAGAGCCTCAGGACTCAGGCCAACAGGTTCAAGAACAGTTACTACCCCTCAACAGGGATAACTACACTCTCTTGACCCATCACTGAGATTTTTTCTCACAACCAATAATCTCACTTTAAGTAATCTTAATCTTTATGAGATAATGCAATAAATAGCATTATTTATTGCTATTTATTTATATTTGCATTTGCACAGTTTGTTATCTTCTGCAGTCTAGTTGATCTATCATGACTCCTGTTATAGTTTTGCTGAGTATGCCCACAGGAAAATGAATCTCAGGGTTGTATATGGTGACATACCTGTACTAAAATTTACTTTGAACTTTGAAGTTTCCCACCACTGCCTGTAAGGAGTTTGTACGTTCTCCATGTGACCACGTGGGCTTCCTCCGGGTGCTTTGGTTTCCACCAGGTTGATAGGGTTAATTGGTCATTGTAAATTGTCCTGTGATTAGGCTAGGATTAAATCGGGTGATTGCTTGGCAGAGTAGCTCGAAGGGCTGGAAGGGCCTATTCCACACTGTATCTCAATAAATAAATTATGTGATCATTATCTTACTGCTGTAAATACTAAATTATTTGTAGCATTTCCCATATTACATCATCAACAACCTCATTTTGAGTTATCCCTTGACAATGAGGATCACCTGCTGCCATTCTGGTTTCCAGTTGGGAAATGAAGCTATTAAAGGAGCTGCAGTCTCTTCCGTAGATGGGGGAGGTTGAGTGTATAATTTATAAAGTGGTGCGCTACTCCAGTCGCTCAGGCAGGGCTTCTGTTTGCTCCTGCAGAATGGGATCTAGATTCCAATGCTCCTCATTTGAGTAGTCATGTGTCAAAAGTTTCCCTGGCGTCAGAGGGGTTGCTGAAAATTATAAGGATGCTTTAATTGCATCCTTGAACATTTTTCTGCACCCATCTAGGTAGCTCCTGCCTTTGCAGAGCTAGGAATAGAATATTTGCTTTGGAAGTTCATTTAAATGGTGTGGCCTCTTCCAGGCCAACAATCATGATTGTTGATACTCTCATTTGGCCACATTAGGCTAGCCACAACATAAACTTCACCTAAAACGTAGTGCTGAGATATTTTTACAAAAGTTATTTAGAGATGCAAGTTTACTTCATTTACTTTCACCTTCACAAGTATTTTCTACCTGTTCTTCCAGCATTACATAGTCAATCAAAATTAAGTACTTGTCTCAGTATGAACATTAAATAAGTATAGTCGATCTGCAGTGGCCACCTTTTTGTAATCACATTGAATCACTTAACGGGTCTCTCACTTAAAATGTGTTTTATTAAAAAGATATACATCAAGTGTTTGTACTTTTTATTGGTGTCCATGAACACATAAATTATAAAGATTAATATCAGCCTAGCATCTGAACAGATGGCTGTGGAAAAAACCCAAGGCAAATTAACAAAACAGTCTTGTAGTAATTTCCTTTTTTAAATGTAGGAAAGAGTGACTGGTGTTTTTAATGTGCTTGACAACATAATTTGCATAAAAATCGTTTGTTAAAGCTCTGATCAGTAACGTCTTTTAAACTGGAAATTAAAACCTCCATCGTTTTACAAAATAAATCACTTAATTGCAAAGTATACTTACAACTTTTATTGTCTTTTTTTAAACTCCCACCAGCTCCTTGGTTCTTCATCAAATTGAGGCTAAGTGCAAGTATCCACATTTGTTGTTTACTAAATAATCATCTCGTTTTTTCATTTGTGAAAGGATCCACCTTCTTTTCATGGAATTTTCTTTCATAAATATGGGATTCTAAGTTGACTTCAAGCAGAAGTAATAAACTTCTAAAGGAAAACTTTCTTCACTTTTACTTCTTTAGGTCAGAACTGAATTATGGTGTCCATGTAGAAGAATGTGTTTACAGGTACATTATGAAACACCTATGAAGCACCAGCCGACTGGTGGCGCAGTAACATCAGCGCCAGACTACGGAGCGAAGGTTCCCGAGTTCGAATCCGGTCGGGCCACTCCCGGGCACGCTTTCCATCTGTGCTAGGTTGAGTGTCAAGCTCGCAACTCGACCTCGTAAAAAAAAACAGTGCTGTGAGAAGGACGTGGGGAACCACTCACAGAATCTTTCCTCCAAAACAGCCACTTGAAAATGTGGTCACCGAGGCTCTGGCAGAGTATGGCACACAAAAAAAAAGAAGCACAAAAATTGGAAATTTTGTTGTTTCAGATTTAATTGTGGTATTTCTAAAGGTGAATGAACAGTAGGGTTCTGAAAGAAAGGTGTATTTTGAAAGAGTTCTTTTAACTGTTAACCTTCCCCCTTCACAAAGATAATTTGGTTTCCATTTCACTGCCTCACTACTGATGATCCAGATCAAGCTAAAGAGAAAAATTGCGGACTTTAAATGTTACTTCCAAGTTGTACGCACAGTCTGCAATATACCTTCCTTTGGCCAATGCTTCTGAAGAGGTTTGCTGGCAAGGTAGTTCACATGCATTAATAGCTTTGCCACCTGATTACAGTATGGATGTCAGGTTCCAGCATAGTCGATCGAGCCCTGAACTGCTCACCCAAATGGTCTACTGGTAGTCCCTAATCAGCTATGGTAAATAAATAAGTAAATGAACATAACAAATGTTCTCAGTATTATCTATCAATCAATCAATCTATATCTATCTACATACCTATTTGTCTATCTATCTATCAATCTATATCTATCTATCTATGTATATCTATCTACCTGTCTATCTATCAATCAATCTATATATGTCTATCTATTTATCTATCTAGCTGTCTATCAATGTCATTATCTATCGATCTACCTATCTGCCTGTTTGTCTATCTACCTACCTATCTATCTATTTATCTAACTACACAGTTTGTCTTCTTTCATACATTGGTTGTTTGTCAATATTCAAGGCATTCGACAAGTATGTGGAGAGCAAGAGGATAAGATGTGAAAGAATAGGACCAATCAAGTGTGACAGTGGAAAAATATGTATGGAACCGGAGGAAATAGCAGAGGTACTTAACGAATATTTTGCTTCAGTATTCACTACGGAAAAGGATCTTGGCCATTGTAGGGATGACTTGCAGTGGACTGAAAAGCTTGAGCATGTAGATATTAAGGAAGAGGATGTGCTGGAGCCTCTGGAAAGCATCAAGTTGGATAAGTCACCAGGACCGGATGGGATGTACCCCAGGCTACTGTGGGAGGCAAGGGAGAAGATTGTTGAGCCTCTGGCAATGATCTTTGCATCATCAGTGAGGACAGGAGAAGTTCCGGAGGATTGGAGGGTTGCGGATGTTGTTCCCTTATTCAAGAGAGGGAGTAGGGATAGCCCAGGAAATTATAGACCGGTGAGTCTTACTTCAGTGGTTGGTAAGTTGACAGAGAAGATCCTGAGAGGCAAGATTTATGAACATTTGGAGAGGCATAATGTGATTAGGAATAGTCAGCATGGCTTTGTCAAAGTCAGGTCGTGCATTATGAGCCTGAATGAATTTTTTGAGGATGTGACTAAACACATTGATGAGGGTAGAGCAATAGATGTAGTGTATATAGATTTTAGCAAGGCATTTGATAAGGTACCCCATGCAAGGCTTATTGAGAAAGTAAGGAGGCATGGGATGCAAGGGGACATTGCTTTGTAGATCCAGAACTGGCTTGCCCACAGAAGGCAAAGTGTGGTTGTATACGGGTTATATTCTGCATGGAGGCTGGTGACCGGTGGTGTGCCTCAGGGATCTGTTCTGGGACCCCTACTCTTTGTGATTTTTATAAATGACCTGGACAAGGAAGTGGAGGGATGGGTTAGTAAATTTGCTGATGAGACAAAGGTTGGGGGTGTTGTGGATTGTGTGGAGGGCTGCCAGAGGTTACAATGGGACATTGATGGGATGAAAAACTGAGCTGAGAAGTGGCAGATGGAGTTTAACCAGGAAAAGTGTGAAGTGGTTCATTTTGGTAGGTCAAATATGATGGCAGAATATAGCATTAATGGTAAGACTCTTGGCAGTGTGGAGGATCAGAGGGATCTTGGGGTCCAAGTCCATAGGACACTCAAAGCTGCTACACATGTTGACTCTGTGGTTATGAAGGCATACGGTGCATTGGCCTTCATCAATCTTGGGATTAGTTTAAGAGCCAAGAGGTAATGTTGCAGCTATTATAGGACCCTGGTCAGACCCCACTTGGAGTACTGTGCTCAATTCTGGTCGCCTCACAACAGGAACAATGTGGAAACCATAGAAAGGATGCAGAGGAGATTTACAAGGATGTTGCCTGGATTGGGGAGCATCCCTTATGAGAATAGGTTGAGTGAACTCGGCCTTTTCTCTTTGGAGCGACGGAGGATGAGAGGTGACCTGATAGAAGTGTTCAAGATAATGAGAGGCATTGATCATGTGGATAGTCAGAGGCTTTTTACCAGGGCTGAAATGGCTAGCATGAGAGAGCACAGTTTTAAGGTGCTTGGAAGTAGGTACAGAGGAGATGTCAGGGGTAAGTTTTTTTACGCAGAGAGAGGTGAGTGCGTGGAATGGGCTGCCGGCGATGGTGGTGGAGGTGGAAACGATAGGGTCTTCTAAGAGACTCCTGGATAGCTACATGGAGCTTAGGAAAATAGAGGGCCATGGGTAAAGCTTAGGTAATTCTAAGGCAAGGACATGGCCGGCACAGATTTGTGGGCTGAAGGACAGTATTGTGCTGTTGGTTTTCTATGTTTCTGTGTTTCTATGTCAGTCTTTGTGTATAGATTTTTTTTCATTGATTCTACTGTATTTCTCTGTTCTAATGAATGCCCGCAAGAAAAAGAATCTCTTGGTAGTATATGGTGACATATATGTACTTTGATAATAAATTTACTTTGAACTTTGTCACGTCTAACACCGTATGAAAAGTAACTGAGGGCAGTTTTTCTTTATTGTTTTCTTATTTCAGTTTATAGTTGTTTCACAGCCTATTTTTTAAACTTAAGCATTTCATTTGTTTATTAAATATCAATTAAATTCAAACATTTAAAAACATTGAAAATGCTTTTGACTAGGTTATCAAGAGAGCAGAGGTGTTATGGAGCATGGATGCATGATCTACTTTTGGAAAGTTGAGCCTTATCAACTTATTCATTCAACAGAAAAATACTGCTATTGATACCATGATTTACAATGCACATTATAAATAACCAGAGCTAGTCTGTTTCAGGGGCAATGTGAGGCTACTTATTTTTAAAATTGTTGTTAAAGGGAAATAGAAAATTGGTACCAGCTTGCACTCCTGATCATTTTCCAGTAATTTTTTCCTGCTTGCAATATAAATGCAAATTAGTCTAGTAGGTGTGATAGGTATTCACTTCTATCTCATATTTGCTAAACTTGCTTTCTAAATAACAGCTGCCTTTTGAAAGGTCACAAACACTTATAACTATATTGCTTTGTTTAATTTCGAGTCATAAATGGAAGTCAGTCTTCAGTTCTTAAATTATAAATTGAAAGCAGTTTCAAGTTTATAAAGCACTCTCTATAGAACAGCTTTGCAAATAGGTTTTGTATTTTGAAGACAATATCTGTAAAAAGTCACTGCACCTACTTTATTATTGCTCAACACTACAATATAAGAAAATGCGTTGTTTAATTTGGGTTGTTTCAAACAGTCAAGCTGACTCTTAAGTTGCTTACTTCAAGGAAGCTTGCAGAACCAGATGGATAATATCATTTAGCATTTCAATAACTAATGTGTTTATAGTTGAGAGGTTTATGTAATCAGAAGTTAGCTTTACAGCAATAATGGGAGGAAGCTAATATCTATGTCTCCAAAAAAATGTTTTTAGATAGTTCATGTTAAAAGAATATCTGAACAAATATAACATTATTGTGAAGGCACTCAAGTGGGAGTATAAGTGTAGAGAGCAGTTCTTGCTTATTAGGAATGGGGTAAAGAACATCAACAATCATGGAAGAACTAGAATCCAATCCATTCCCCCAGCTTTGGTTTCTGTGACAGACAACTTGTTTGTCTGCACCCTTGCTATGTCTTTTTAGTTTACACGAATTGCACCTGAGTTTTGAAAATGCTTAATCTTTTATGTTTTGGAAATGTTTTGTGCTTTGGAAATGATTAGTGCTTTAGAAATGGTTAGTAATTGGGAAATGTTTAAGGGAGAAATCCTCTGTGAATTTTAAATGTACTTTAAGAGTGTGGTTTGGATTTAAATACATATCAATGTAAATTAACTGTGTTTTAAATTACTTTGTTAGCTGGAAGCATCTTCTCCTTGGTGGGGACCAAAGACCTGTTCCTAAATCACATTGTGGTCTTTCCTTTCATCTAGAGGCTCAGTGCACACATCTTCACTGTGCAACAGCTGAAGGGACCCACCATTAGATTAGTGGGTATTGACAACGAAACTCACCATGGAGAATAAACAGGGAAGTAAACTAGTCTTTGAAGATTGGGTAGTTACAGTATAATCTCCCTTTAGTGAAGGTACTCATGGTTATTTATATCTGGCAGAGCTTAACGCCTTCGTCTGAGTTTAGAGCTTTGCAGTCAGTAAACCCAATACCATCACGTGGGTTGGCTCCACTCCAGCAAGAAGCTGTATGATGGTGATGTGTGGGCATTACAACCATAAAGATTGAAAACGTGTTAGATCAATGATAAGTTTTCATTGAGTCTTGTTCTGTTATTGATCCATTGGTTTGGACCATGGCTTACATGCCATCGTGAAGCCAGTGTAAAGTGGAGATGAATTTCTGCAGGCAGCCAAATTTGAGGAGGTTTTGCCATAGCCAATCTTAATTGTTAAAGGGTTTAATAAGGTAACAACAAGCTACTAATTTCTCTTGGAGCTGTTGCACAGTGAAGATGTGTGCACTGAGCCTCTAGATGAAAGGAAAGGCCACAATGTGATTTAGGAACAGGTCTTTGGTCACTGGGAGGAGGCAGTTGAAGATTTACCTTGTAACAGATAGTGGTGGGTAATTACCATAGTCAGATTGACCTGCTTTGGCTGCTTGGCAAATTGGCTCTACATTTATAGATAGAGTTTGTGTTGTTACTGTATACCCTTCGACACTTCACGTTGAACCAGCATTGGTATCTTAACCTGATGATAACATAGGGCAAGGAGCTTGCTTGGCCTTGACAGGGAAATATGATTCTGCTCCACAGGGATGCAGGTTGGTGCTTTTGCTGTCCTTGAATGGATTGCACATTTATGTTCCACAAAACTATTGGAACAAAAACGTGTACAAAATTATTAGTGTAGGATAAAACCTCTCCAGCAAGGCAGTCTCCACTGCCTTAAAAAAAGACAGATTTTTATTCATTGCAAACTGCCTGTCTCTCACACTATTATGATAGCTCCCAGTGATGGAGTTTCTGACTAGTCCTGAATAAGGAGGCAACATAAGCACTAACTTAACATCTCTCTTTCAGCATCCGAATGAAAGAGATTCGCATTCCCCTCAACGAGCTGAGAAGCAGTTCTATCAATTGGACTTGCTTTTATTAATATCTCAGTGTGAAATTCAGAAATGATACAAAACAGGAATAATTGCTTTTAAGTAATAATTGACATAAATTGTTACTTGTGAAGACCCTTGTCAACTGATTCAATCAGTGCTTATGCTATTTGTGTAATAGATCCTAAAGACAGTGGTTGGAAATTGTACACCAGATACAGAGCTAAGAGGCCACAATTCCTTTGCTATTGTTAGCAAGGAGGGTGGAACCTTATACATATCATTCCTAGGAATGGATTTTGGGGCGGTGTCTATTCCCATTGGATTGATGTCTATTTCTGGCCCCATTGAAATAGCCCAGTTTAGGTGTGAAAGCAGCAGTTTCCTCCTCTCCAGCAGTGCGCATTGCACATGAGAAATATTCTGGTTCCCATCATTTACACTTGTTATTGTGTGAGTGTAACCTTCCAGGATCAATTGACCAGCAGGCAGGGTGTGGTAAATGCCCCTTCCCAATTGGGACAGGAAATTTCAGTGGATGCAAAAGGGCAGAGGAATTCAGCCCCAAATGCATTCTTTAAAAATAACAGCCCTGGGTATAATTGCCAAGTGATTTGAGGTTTTAGGTTAGTGTGCAGGAACTGCTGCAGGTTATCAGATGTCCTTTGTGAAACACTATCTGAAAGGTGCAGCTCTTCCATCATTCCCTCATATATTCAGATTCTTTCTGGGGATTATTTGTACTTTGGCCCCATCTCTGCTCTCTCCCATTGGGCATTAGCAACAATCAACCTAATCATTAGTGAATCATAAACACAAGACATTCTGCAGATGCTGAAAATCTAAACCAATGCACGCAAAATGCTGGAGGAACTCAGTAGATCGGGCAGCATCTATGGAATGAATAAATTTTCGATGTTTCAGGCCAAGACCTCTCTTCAGTACTGTAAAGGAAGGGGGAAGATAGTAGAATAAAAAGGTTGGTGAGGAGAAGGAGGATAGCTAGAAGGTGCTAGATGGAACTGGGTGGGTAGGAAAGGTAAGGGGCTGGAGAAGAGGGAATCTGATAGGAGAGCAGAGTGGAGCATGGGAGAAAGGAGGGGCAGCAGGGAGGGAGGCCATAAGTACGTGAAGAGAAGAGGTAAAAGGGCAGAATGGAGAATAGAAGAAGAAAGGAGGTGAAGAGATTTTTTTAACCAGAAGGAGACATTGATATTCATGTCATCAGGTTGGAGGCTACCCATACAGAATAGAAAGTTTGGTCCTCCAACCTGAGGGTGGCCTCAATGTATCTCTAAAACTGTATCTTTAGAGTGCATTGCATTTCTAAATAAGTTTTTTTTTACAATTCAGGACATTCTTTCCTGAAATATGGGCATTATTGTGACATAGGGAAAGAGCAATCAACCCGCTCAAAAACAAATTCTCTTAAAAAACAGTGACTAGTAGCTGTTTAGTTCTGCATTATTAAGACATGAGCCCATAGGAAGTAATGTTATACTTGATGAATTCATGCAATGGATATTTGTCATCTTTCTGAGAAGGTAAATGGAGGTAAATATCTATCCTGAAAGTTCTAACCGAGGAGGAGACAGGATGAGAATGTGGGGGATGTGGGGGAGGAATTATGGAAGAAGTATTGGAAAACCACTTAGCAACAGTGGGGTGGAAGAGAGGCTAGATGGAGGAGGGATGAGGAAAGTGGGAGAAGGGACATGAAGGGTAGATGGGGGGTAGTTGAGGGGGAAGAGGTGAGTGGGATAGGGAGATGTTTACTTTGGAAGTGGGGATGAAGTACACCCACAAGAAAAAAAGCACAATCTAAATCTGAGGTAATCTGTGTTATTCTAATGTAACTGACTATTAAAAATGCACAACAGCTAGTTAATGAAGGGAGGGGGAAGGAATTTAAGGAGGGAGCAAAAAACAAAAGGAAATTGTTTTGTTGCCCAGTCAACCAGGAAAAATAATAGAGACGCCCATTCCTTTCAGAGACATTTCGGGTGGTATCATGTGATCTTTCTTTCCTCTCCCCCCCGCACCCCCCCGTGACAAAATGTTGTGATTCATTAAAGGTAAAGGCTTCATAAAACTTATGGTAAATGCATAAAATCTAATAACTACTAAAGATGGTATAACTAGAATCACATAAAAGTAGTAGAGTGAACGATCTATGAACACTACTCCGCTACTCCACTTTTGCTTTCTTTGTTTATTTGTAAGTTATATTTTCTATGTCTTGCACTTTACAGCTGCCACAAACAATGACATATGTCAGTGATAATAAACTTGATTCTGAATTTGAAAATATTCATCAAATATTCATTATTTTTCATCAGACAAAAAGCTCATTAAAAGTGACATCTTTTTTAATAAGCCATGAATTTACTGCAGATTTAGAAAAGTTTTCCTTGTTTCAATTAAAGTGTGATATCACTGCCACAAGCTGCTTTCGCATTCCTCTTCTAACCTGCCCATTATATCAGCTGAAAGTACTCTTGTCACTATGTTCTTCTTTCTTTTGTATGAAATTTAACATTTCAAAAATGACAGTTCACAAGAAACACTGAAAAAAGTCTGTAGTTGATATGGATAGCAAAACGGTGAATGTGCTAGAGTAATCTGTAGGAGTTCAGTAGGATCAAGTCTCCCTGAAAACATTTCCATTCTCTATCAGTCTCTAAATTCAAACAATAATAAAAAAACATTTCTGAAAACAGACAATTTTCTCATCCTTTTTTGTCAGGAATCATGTATCTACTCCTTAGTTCAAAGACTGCAAATATCAGCCTGCTGAAGCTTTTACTGTACTTAGTTCTGAAACACTCCATTAATACCAATAAGAAACAATTGTTGTACTGCATAATATATATAATGCATACAGGTTATTTTCAGAATTTTTTTCTTCTTATATACCATTAATAACTAAATCTCTACAGCAGAAGCTATTTTTGACAATGCATGAATTTCTAAAAGCAGGAAGTGGCTCCTTTGGTGTACCTATTGAACAAGCAGCTGCTGACTGCAAGAACTTAAAGCATCAAATCTTGTATAAGCAACACACACAAAATGCTGGAGGAACTCAGCAGGCCAGGCAGTATCCATGGAAAAAGTACAGTTGACGTTTCGGGCCGAGACCCTTTGGCAGGACTGGAGAAAAAACGCTGAGGAGTTGATTTAAAAGGTGGGGGGAGAGGAGGGAGAAACACAAGGTGATGGTGAAACCAGGAGGGGGAGGGGTGATGTAAAGAGCTGGGAAGTTGATCGGTGAAGGAGATACAGGGCTGGAGAGGGGAGTCTGATAGAAGAGGACAGAAGGCCATGGAAGAAAGGGGGTAGGAGTACCAGTGGGAGGTGATGGGCGGGCAAGGAGATCAGGAGAGAGAGGGAAAAATGGAGGGGGGATTGGTGAAGGAGGAGGGGGGCATTACAGGAAGTTTGGGGAGTCGATATTCATGCCATCAGGTTGGAGGCTACCCAGACGGAATATAAGGTGTTGTTTCTCCAACCTAAGTGTGGCTTAGACATATCAGAATGGGAATAGGAAGTGGAATTAAAATGGGTGGCCTCTGGGAGATCCCACTTTTTCTGGTGGACTACATGCTTAGCGAAGTGGTCTCCCAATCTACGTTGGGTCTCACTGATATACAGGAGGGCACACTGTGAGCTCCTAAACTCCATCTGCCAGAAAAAGTGGGATCTCCCCGTGGCCGTCCATTTCAATCCCACTTCCTATTCCCATTCCAATATATCCTCCTCCATGGCCTCCTCCACTGTCATGATGAGGCCACACTTAGGTTGGAGGAACGACACCTTATATTCTGTCTGGGTAGCCTCCAACCTGTTTACTTCATCCCTTCCCCTTCAGGTTTCACCTATCACCTCGTGTTTCTCTCTTCCCTCCTCCCAACTTCTAAATCTGCTCGTCAGCTTTTTTCCCCAGTCCTTCTGAAGGGTCTCAGCTTGAAATGTCAGCTGTACTCTTTTCCACAGATGCTGCCTGGCCTGCTGAGTTCCTCCAGCATTTTGTGTGTGTTGCTTGGATCTCCAGCATCTGCAGATTTTCTCTTGTTTGTAAGTGTTATATAACATTGGAAAAAAAGACACCACAGAAACAACTGTGTAGGTTATACTTATGTAATAGCAGCTGAAGACTGAATATTCATAACTAACAAGAGTTTGCCAAGTTATCAGAGACAAATTCCAGAATTTAGGTGGTTTCTCTTATAATCCTCATGAAATATTCATGGTAATAAAGTCTGTCAGTATTTCATCACTGCATACTACTATTGTCTTCAGAAGCAAACAGCAGTGAATCCAAGACAACATTGCATTTACAAGAAAATGAACCAAGATAAAAGCACTTCTATTAAGTTGCAAGAGCTTCACAGTAGTGTAGCAGTTAGTGTGACGCTATTACAGCTCAGTGCATCGGAGTTCGGAGTTTAATTCTGGCGCCGTATGTAAGGAGTTTGTATGATTTCCCTGTGACTCCATGGGCTTGCTCTGCTGTTTCCTCCCACAGTCCAAAAATGTACCAGTTAGTGCAGTAGGTTAATTGGTCATTGTAAACTGTCCCGTGATTAGGCTAGGGTTAAAAGTTGCAGAACCTGGGCCTCTGTACCTTCCTCTGCAATTGGATCCTGGACTTCCTAAATGGAAGACCACAATCTGTACGGATTGGTGATAACATATCCTCCTCGCTGACGATCAACATTGGCGCACCTCAGGGGTGTGTGCTTAGCCCACTGCTCTATTCTCTATATATATATGCCTGTGTGGCTAGGCATAGCTCAAATGCCATCCATAAATTTGCCAATGATACAACCATTGTTGGTAGAATCTCAGGTGGTGACGAAAAGGCATACAGGAGTGAGATATGCCAAATAATGGAGTGGTGTCACAGCAACAAACTGGTACTCAACATCAGTAAGATGAAAGAGCTGATTGTGGACTTCCGGAAGGGTAAGATGAAGGAACACATTCATAGGCATCCGTTAGTCTTGTGAGACCAAGGATTTGCGCCTTGGAAGGTTTCCAGGGCACAGGCCTGGGCAAGGTTGTATGGAAGACCAGCAGTTGCCCATGCTGCAAATCTTCCCTCTCTACGCTACCGATGTTTTCCAAGGGAAGGGCATTAAGACCCATACAGCTTGGCACTGGTGTTGCCGCAGAGCAATGTGTGGTTAAGTGCCTTGCTCAAGGACACACACACTGCCTCAGCCAAGGCTCAAACTAACGATCTTCAAATCACTAGACAAACGCCTTAACCACTTGGCCACGTGCCAACACAAGGACCACATACCAATTCTCATAAAGGGATCAGAAGTGGAGAGAGTGAGCAGTTTCAAATTCCTGGGTGTCAAGATCTCTGAGGATCTAACCTGGTCCTAACATATCGATGTAGTTATAAAAAAGGCAAGACAGCAGCTATACTTCATTAGGAGTTTAAAGAGATTTGGCATGTCAAAAACTTCTATAGATGTACCATGGAGAGCATTCTGACAGGCTGCATCACTGTCTGGCATGGGGGGTGGGGGGCTACTGCAGAAGACTGAAAGAAGCTGCATGGGGTTGTAAATCTAGTCAGCTCCATCTTGGGCACTAGATAGAGGGGAATCATGGCTTATCAAATTACTTTTGACTTATGTTTTGTAGAAGGAAACCATGTACTTGTCAGATGGTTAATATTTTTAAAAGGAGTAGATTTGAATGTCCTCAAGGTCCTCAACTGCAGCCTGTTTTTGCTTGACCAGAGCGAGATGCAGCATAGAAACAGAATAATTGGCCCACTCTTTATAACCTAATGGCATGAACATTGAACTCTCCAACTTCTGGTAAGCTGCTCCCCCTCTGTTCCTTTTCTCTTTCCTCAGTTACCCAGTTCTTCCTACCTTCACCCCAGCTCCTGTCACACACTTTCCTTCTCCCCATGCACCAATTCAATCTGTCCATCACTCATACAGTCCTCAAACTGCTTCCCCTCCAACACTGTCCCCATTTGCTCTCCCCGTGATTGCATACTCCACCTTCGTGTCCTCTCACATTCAATCACCTTTAGCCTTCTTGTTGCCATTGTGGGTGTTGCTCCAGATTACAACATCTGCAGTCTATTGTGCCTCTTTCAGCCCACTGAGTGTGTGTTGATAATCAACTATTCATTAATTCAGGGGTTCCTAACCTTTTTTATACCATGGACGCCTACCATTGTCTGAGGGGTCTGTGTACTCCTGGTTTGAACCCCTGAATTAATTCTACAATTTGTACTTTTGCCACATTCTCACTAATAACCCCCCACCCCTATAGATTCTACCACTCCCCTATGCACTAGAGGCAGCTTGCTAATTAACCTTCTCACCTGCAAACTTTTGGGATATGGGAGGAAACCAGAGTGCCCAGAGATCACAGAAAAAGATGTAAATTCCACATAGGCAGCACGTGAAGTCCGGGTAGAACCCAGGTTTCTGGCACTGTGATATGGTGGTTCTACATACTATGCTGACTATTTTGAATAATTTACGGGGATGGATGGTGATTAGGTTTTTCATAAGAATCCCAATGTTTCATGTTTTAGAAACATAGAAAACCTACAGCACAATACAGGCCCTTCGGCCCACAAAGATATGCTGAATATGTCCTTACTTTAGAAATTGCCCAGGGTTACCCATAGCCCTCTATTTTTCTGAGCTCCATGTATGTGTCCAGGAGTCTCTTAAAAGATCCTATCATATCTGCCTCCACCACCGTCACCGGCAGCCCATTCCACACACTCACCACTCTCTGCGTAAAAAAGTTACCCCTGACATCTCCTCTATACGTATTTCCAAGCACCTTAAACTGTGCCCTCTCGTGCTAGCCATTCCTGCCCTGGGAAAAAGCCTCTGACTATCCACATGATCAATGCCTCTCACCATCTTATACACCTCTGTCAGATCACCTCTCATCCTCCATCTCTCCAAGGAAAAAGGGCCAAGTTCACTCAACCTATTCTCATAAGGCATGCTCCCCAATCCAGGCAACATCCTTGTAAATCTCCTCTGCACCCTTTCTATGGTTTCCACATCCTTCCTGCAGTGAGGCGACCAGAACTGAGCACAGTACTCCTAGTGGGGTCTGACCAGGGTCCTATAATAGCTGCAACATTACCTCTCGGCTCCTAAACTCAATTCCACAATTGATGAAGGCCAATGCACTGTATGCCTTCTTAACCACAGAGTCAACCTGTTCAGCAGCTTTGAGTGGCTTATGGACTCAGACCCCAAGATCCCTCTGATCCTCCACACTGCCAAGAGACTTACCATTAGACCTACCAAAATGAACCAACTCATACTATTCTGGGTTGAACTCCATCTGCCACTTCTCAGCCCAATTTTGCATCCTATCAATATCCCACTGTAACCTCTGACAGTCCTCCACACTATCCACAACACCCCCAACCTTTGTGTCATCAGCAAATCTACTAACCCATCCTTCCACTTCTTCATCCAGGTCATTTATAAAAATCGCGAAGAGCAGGGGTCCCAGAACAGATCCCTGAGGCACACCACTGGTGACCGACCTGCATGCAGAATATGACCCTTCTACAACCACTCTTTGCCTTCTGTGAGCAAGCTAGTTCTGGATCCACAAAGCAATGTCTCCTTGGATCCCATGCCTCCTTACTTTCTCAATAAGCCTTGCATGGGGTACCTTGTCAAATGCCTTGCTGAAATCCATATACACTACATCTACTGCTCTACCTTCATCAATGTGTTTAGTGACATCCTTTCAAAAGTGCAAAATGTCCTGCATGGTTTCTTTTAATGTTACAAACATTGTAGTTGGCAAAGGCATATCAATGAAGAACAATGGTTTAGCCATATGGAAGGAGGTTCTACAGTCAGCGCATACGCTTTTATAAGTGTGTCCATTTTCATACACAAAATTTTATGGGTCATTCATACTTCTGTCTGATTATGCTGATTTTTCATCCTGCTTCCACATCTTCACCTTCTGAACTCCCTTCCTTTCACTACCTCTCAACAGCCCCATCCTTTCAAAACCCATTCCCTTTCTCTTTCGCGTTACACTGCATTTGCTGTCCTCCACTTTCTCTCACATCTTCCCTTCTTTCTCCACCACTCCACTCTCCATTTCATCCCTGCCACCCTCTAGAGACCCTCAGTTAGCAAATGTAGAAATTCACCACTATCTTCAGTACATCAGTGTGGCTTGTGGTGGATTAAGGAAAACAGTGTTTGAAGAGCAAGTCTTCACAGCTGACACCAAACTCTACCAAGCAGCAGAGCCTCTCAAATATAATCAGAAAATACTGTAAAAACTCAACATGTCAGGCAGTACCTGTGGAAAGAAGAACAGTTACGTGCAGGACCTGTTCTTTCAGTTCTTCCCTTCCCAGATTCCAGGAATATACGTAACTTTCCAAGTGCCGCAGTGAGTCAATTGCACTTCTGCCAATCTGTGTAATGCATTCAGTGTTCACAATGTGGCTTTCAATACAGTGGAGAAGCTTTGGGTACTTGCTTTACAATTAAGGCAGCACCATAGCATAATGGTTAGTATAATGCTTTACGGTGTCAGCTGTAAGATTGTGATTTGTAAAGAATTTGTAAAGTATTTGTATGTTCTCCCTGTGACCGCGTCGGTTTCCTCCTGGTGCTCTGGTTTCCTCCTACATTCCAAAGCCATATTGTTGGAAGGATCTGCCCCTTAGTAATAATGATCAGAGAGAGAGGCAGAGAGAATCTGTGATTACTGACAAGTAACCTTTATCATTTCAACTAAAAGCATGTGGGTTCGCAAACTAATAACCTGTGTGCACACCCACTAGGATTCCCTGACCTTTCATGAACAGTTAATGAAGAGAAAAGGTATTACCCAGGAGAAGAGTCTATGCTGGCCAGGCATTCCTCATGGTACTGGTCTCCACGTGTCCATGGGTTCCTCCTCATCTGCAATGGTTGGTCTCTGACTGGCTGGAGAGTTATTGCTCCCTTGTATTTGAAGCTCCTGACTCTTATAGTGTTCATCATCAGTTTAACTGATGTATTTCCATTCCATTGGCCTGAGGACACCTGGCCTACCTGGGTCACCTACTTACTTGCCCTGGTCCAAGGCTACAACCAGCATTGTTCTATAGTTTCTGCATGCCCCCACCCCTCCGTCTCATGCCTTTGTTCCTTTCAACTTTGACTGGTTCAGACCAGTTAAGCGAGGTGAACTAGACACTGAGTCCAAAGAGATTACATAAACACGAGGAAATCTGCAGATGCAGGAATTTCAAGCAACACGCACAAAAAATGCTGGTAAACACAGCAGGCCAGGCAGAATCTATAGGAAGAGGTACATTCGACGTTTCAGGCCAAGACCCTTCTCTTTGGCAAGCCTGCCACTTTACATCATAAATAGCTACTCATCTGAGAATGGTCTCAGATTTAGCAGGTCATTAGATGAAGCTCCTTGTGTCCACATTCAATTGCTCTGATTAGATTATCCCAGAGCAAGAATCAGGTCAGAGTTCACCAAATGGGATGGGGGGGGGGGGGAGCTGCAAGGACAGTCTCACAAAATGGCTGTCTCCATCTCCTTCAAGGACATGGCAAGAACAAATTCAAATGGTTTGTCTACTCCACTGTCCTTTATTCATCCAAATTATCTGATCTGTAGACTGTGGTTCTTTCTAGCCAACAGTATGGGTTTAAGGTTAATAATCTGTGGGCATGCTATATTGGCGTTGGAAGCCTGGCAACATTTACAGGCTACACGTTGCACATCCTTGGATTGTGTTGGACGTTGGCTTAAGTTATTCATTTTCACTGTATGTTTGGATGTTTTAAATGTACATGTGACAAATAAATCAAGTTTTTTTTCCCTTTCTAAACCTTTTTTCATCAGCTCCCCCTGCTTCCCCTTTGGCTTTCTTTTCTTCCATGGTCCACTTATTGAATTCCTTTTTCTTTGGCCCTTTAGCTCCTCCATCTACCATCTCCCAGTTCTTTACTTCATTTTCCCACCCCTACCCACCCATCTTCCATCTCACCTGGTCCCAGCAATCACCTGCCAGCTTGTACTCCTGCCCCTCTCTCCCCCTTCTTATTCTGGCTTCTACCTCTTTCCTTCCCAGTCCTGATGAAGGGTTTTGGCCCAAAACGTTGACTGTTTAATCCCTTCCATAGATGCTGCCTGACTTGTTGAGTTCCACCAGCATCTCGTGTGAGTTGTTCAAGATTTCCAGCATCTGAAGAATCTCCTGTGTGTTTCTGACTATAATCAAATAGCTCTACTGCACTTTGTCCTTATGCCTGTCACAGATAGAGATTTTCCATGTGGACAGAGAAGACATTGAGGATGACATTCTCAATCTTCCTTAAAAAAAACGTAACATCCTTATTGAGTTATGGCAGCTAAAATAGAATAAAGAAATATCCTTGAAAACAAAAGACTTCTGTGCATCCTTGGTGTTCCAATACTTGGGTATTTTAATGACAATTACACTAGGAGGATAGAATGGTGAGTAAGCAGAGAACATGGAAACATGTGCTATTAGGCAAAAGGAGGAAGAATAGGAGAATGTTCTCAGTAAAAGACTGTATCTGTTTAGTAAGGTCACAGAACAAATGAATCTCGGAAATTAACATAGTAAGATACTTGCATTTCCATAAAAAAAAAATCTTCAGGGAAGATTATCACCTATTCCAGCTGCACCTATAATGCAGAAAATTGTCAATACCACATGGTCAAGGTCTATCAGAATAACCAAAGGTATCAGCTCTTGTATTTTAGGGCAACCAGGGTGGACCTGGAGATATTTGTAGCAGTCTGCCATCTAGTGCTATGTGAGCTCTTTATTCAATGAAAGTTTATTCAGAGGAACTCGATTTTATTCAACCTTGCCAGATTGCAGCAAGCAGAAAGAGCACACAATTTACAACCATCTCAGGCATCCCTGAAGAGTGTATTGACTGGAGCATACTGTTGTGTGGACATTACATGTCAATTCTAAGAAGAGATGTGACTGGAAAAATCCCTCAGCTGATGGTCAGTGCTCAAGAAGCTGACAATTGTCGTGGTGCCTTTAATTAGGGGCCATCCATCATCTCATCTGCATTTTTGATACAAATCAAAGGGCATCAGATATGACTTGGAACTCTGGTGTACGTACAATCCATGCACATATACAGCTGTGTGATCACACAAAGAAAGATGTGACTGACCAATTGATTGACAGACTGAAATGAACCTACTGCATGGGTAATCCTGGAGTTGCTCTGCAGTTCTCTGGTGTTCAAGTCACTGTAGATAGATAGATATTTTATTGATTTCAAAGGAAATTATTGTGTTCCGGTAGCATTACATGTGCACAGTATAAATATTAGAAGAGAAGTAGAATTAATATAATATAAGTTATTGCAAACAGTCTAACAGAAGGGGCCATCACTTCTCCGGCTAAAGGTTGACTCATTATAGAACCTAATGGCCGAGGGTAAGAATAACCACATATAGCGCTCTTTGGAGCAGCGCAGTTGTACTAGTGTATTACTGAAAGTGCTTCTCTGTTCTGTCAAAGTGGCATGCAAAGGGTGAGAAACGTTGTCCAGAATTGCCAGGATCTTCGTAGGGTCCATTATTCTACAACAGCATCTAGTGTGTCCAGTTTGACTCCAATAACAGAGCCAGCCCTTCTAATCAGTTTATTGAGCCTGTTGGCATCACCTGTGTTGATGCCATTGCCCCAGCACACCACCACACAGAAGATTGTACTGGTGACAACAGATTAGTAGAACATGTGAAGGAGAGACCTGCATACTCCAAAGGACCCCAGTCTCCACAGGAAGTACAGGCAACTCTGTCCCTTCTTGTATACAACCTCTGTGATGTTGGTTCACTCAGGTCTGTCATCCAGGTCCACCCCCAGGTATAGTAGGTCCTCACCACATCCATGTCCTCATCATCAATAGTAACAGGAAGCAATGTAGGTTTAGTCTTCCTAAAGTCCATCACCATCTCCTTTGTCTTACTGATGTTGAGCTGCAGATGATTCAGCTTGCACCACTTGACAAAGTTCTCCACGAGGGCCCTGCATTCATCCTCCCGTCGTCCCTTTATGCACCCAACTATTGCTGAGTCATCAGAGAATTTCTGCCGATGACATGACTCAGTGTTGTATCTAAAGTTGTAGCAGCAGCTTCAGCTTATAGCATAGATGTGCAGGCTCCATTACTGCACTTAGGTTTCTGCATATACTGTAATAAGAACTAAGACATCAGAGTTTGGATGATTGGTGCACAAACTTTTCAAGATTCAAGATTGTTTAATGTAATCACCAGTACACAAATGTAAAGGAGAATGAAATAATTGTTACTCTGGATCTGATGCAGCAGAAGAAAACACACAATAAGATAAAGAACACAATAAAAATAGAAACATAATAAATATAAATACATGGGATAGCTTGTATACTGTATGTCCATAAAGTGCAGCTAGGAATGGGAGGATCTGTACATAAAGTGCAGGAAATGATACAACAGTGGTGATGGTGGTAGGGGGCGGGGTTGAGGTGGGTTAGTGAATGCAACTGTTGATTAGACTTACTGCTTGGGGAAGTAACTGTATTTGAGTCTGGTGATCCTGGTGTGGATGCTATGTAGCCTCCTCTATGGTAGGAACGGGAATACCCGTTGAAGAGCCTTCCTGTCTGCTGAAGTGCAGCTTCTGTACCATGCAGTGATGCAGCTCAATACTGCACATCTGTAGAAGGACATGAGTATAGATGTGTGTAGTCCAGCTCTCTTCAGCTTCCTTAGAGAGTGGAGACAGTGGTGAGTTTTCCTGTTTGTGTAGGATCTGTTCTGGGACCATGAGTTTGTGTGAGATGTGCATTCTCAGGAGTTTGAAATTACTTGCAGTTTCTACTGTTGTGCCGTCCATGTAGAGTGGTATGAGTTCTTCTGAAGTCGACAACTTTCTAATGGATTTGACTGCCATGCTGGAAAGAATAACTTCATACTCTGTGTTTTGGTGTATGCACAGTTGCCATACCATGTGTAGTTCTTAGCCCAAAAAATCATTCTGATACTATTTCTTCCCTTTGTTTTGTGTATTAAAATATTTTTTGTCTGAAAAAAGTTCTCTGGTTCAAATCAAACAGCATTCTTGGCTGCAAATTTTGTGACAATAATGGACTTTGTGTACTGTAGACACACATATTGCGAAATACTCACTTAGAGCATTACCAGGAGAAATTTGTCCATGCAGACCTGAAGCTTATCTGTCATTAGGTCCTCACAACCAAACTAAATTTTAATAAAGCTGCTATCTGCAAGGTAGAGTTATTAGTGGCCTCCCTGAGCAAGTCCCAGTCCCAGTCTTGGAACCCAACTCAGGGTCATTGCTTTTAACCATATAACCATATAACAATTACAGCACGGAAACAGGCCATCTCGGCCCTTCTAGTCCATGCCAAACGCTTACTCTCACCTAGTCCCACCGATCTGCACTCAGCCCATAACCCTCCATTCCTTTCCTGTCCATATAGCCATCCAATTTTACTTTAAATGACAATATTGAACCTGCCTCTACCACTTCTGCTGGAAGCTCGTTCCACACAGCTACCACTCTCTGAGTAAAGAAATTCCCCCTCATGTTACTCCTAAACTTTTGCCCCCTAACTCTCAATTCATGTCCTCTTGTTTGAATCTCCCCTACTCTGAATGGAAAAAGCCTATCCATGTCAACTCCATCTATCCCCCTCATAATTTTAAATACCTCTATTAAGACCCCCTCAACCTTCTACGCTCCAAAGAATAAAGACCCAACTTGTTCAACCTTTCTCTGTAACTTAGGTGCTGAAATCCAGGTAACACTCCAGTAAATCTTCTCTGTACTTCTCTATTTTGTTGACATCTTTCCTATAATTCGATAACCAGAACCGGACACAATACTCCATAGAAACCATAGAAAAACTACAGCACAGAAACAGGCCTTTTGGCCCTTCTTGGCTGTGCCGAACCATTTTCTGCCTAGTCCCACTGACCTGCACATGGACCATATCCCTCCATACACCTCCTATCCATGTATCTGTCCAATTTATTCTTAAATGTTAACAAAGAACCTGCATTTACCACCTCGCCTGGCAGCTCATTCCATACTCCCACCACTCTCTGTGTGAAGAAGCCCCCCCCCCGATGTTCCCTTTAAACTTTTCCCCCCTCCCCTTTAACCCATGTCCTCTGGTTTTTTTCTCCCCTTGCCTCAGTGGAAAAAGCCTGCTTGCATTCACTCTATCTATACCCATCATAATTTTATATACCTCTATCAAATCCCCCCTCATTCTTCTACGCTCCAGGGAATAAAGTCCTAACCTATTCAACCTTTCTCTGTAACTGAGTTTCTCAAGTCCTGGCAACATCCTTGTAAACCTTCTCTGCACTCTTTCAACCTATTTATGTCCTTCCTGTAATTTGGTGACCAAAACTAACCACAATACTCCAGATTCGGCCTCACCAATGCCTTATACAACCTCACCATAACATTCCAGCTCTTATACTCAATACTTTGATTAATAAAGGCCAATGTACCAAAAGCTCTCTTTACGACCCTATCTACCTGTGACGCCACTTTTAGGGAATTTTGTATCTGTATTCCCAGATCCCTCTGTTCTACTGTACTCCTCAGTGCCTTACCATTAACCCTGTATGTTCTACCTTGGTTTGTCCTTCCAACGTGCAATACTTCACACTTGTCTGTATTAAACTCCATCTGCCATTTTTCAGCCTATTTTTCCAGCTGGTCCAAGTCCCTCTGCAGGCTCTGAAAACCTTCCTCACTGTCTACTACACCTCTAATCTTTGCATCATCAGCAAATTTGCTGATCCAATTTACCACATTATCATCCAGATCATTGATATAGATGACAAATAACAATGGACCCAGCACTGATCCCTGTGGCACACCACTAGTCACAGGCCTCCACTCGGAGAAGCAATTCTCTACTACCACTCTTTGGCTTCTTCCATGAGCCAATGTCTAATCCAATTTACCACCTCTCCATGTATACCTAGCGACTGAATTTTCCTAACTAACCTCCCATGCGGGACCTTGTTAAAGGCCTTACTGAAGTCCATGTAGACAATATCCACTGCCTTCCCTTCATCCGCTTTCCTGGTAACCTCCTCGAAAAACTCCAATAGATTGGTCAAACATGACCTACCATGCACAAAGCCATATTGACTCTCCCTATTAAGTTCCTGTCTATCCAAATGCTTGTAGATTCTGTCTCCTAGTACTCCCTCCAAGAATTTACCTACTACCGACGTTAAACTTACCGGCCTATAATTTCCTGGATTACTTTTCGATCTTTTTTTGAACAACGGAACAATATGAGCCACTCTCCAATCCTCCAGCACCTCACCTGTAGACAGTGACATTTTAAATATTTCAGCCAGGGCCCCTGCAATTTCAACACTAGTCTCCTTCAAGGTCCGAGGGAACACCCTGTCAGGTCTCGGGGATTTATCCACTTTAATTTTCCTCAAGACAGCAAGCACCTCCTCCTTTTCAATCTGTAGAGTTTCCATGGTCTCACTACTTGATTCCCTCAATTCCATAGATTTCATGCCAGCTTCCTTAGTAAATACAGACGCGAAAAACCTATTTAAGATCTCCCTCATTTCCTTTGGTTCTGCACATAGCCGACCATTCTGATCTTCAAGAGGACCAATTTTATCCCTTACAATCCTTTTGCTCTTACTATACCTGTAAAAGTTCTTTGGATTATCCTTCACTTTGACTGCCAAGGCAACCTCATGTCTTCTTTTAGCCCTCCTGATTTCCTTCTTAAGTATTTTCTTGCACTTCTTATACTCCTCAAGCACCTTATTTACTCCCTGTTTCCTATACATGTCATACAACTCCCTCTTCTTCTTTATCAGAGTTGCAATATCCCTTGAGAACCAAGGTTCCTTATTCCTATTCACTTTGCCTTTAATCCTGACAGGAACATACAAACTCTGCACTCTCAAAATTTCTCCTTTGAAGGCTTCCCACCTACCGATCACATCTTTGCCAGAGAACAACCTGTCCCAATCCACGCTTTTTAGATCCTTTCTCATTTCTTCAAATTTGGCCTTCTTCCAGTTCAGAACCACAACCCTAGGACCAGATCTATCCTTGTCCATGATCAAGTTGAAACTAATGGTGTTATGATCACTGGAACCAAAGTGCTCCCCTACACAGACTTCCGTCACTTGTCCTAACTCGTTTCCTAACAGGCGATCCAATATTGCATCCCCTCTAGTTGGTCCCTCTATATATTGATTTAGAAAACTTTCCTGAACACATTTTACAAACTCTAAACCATCTAGACCCCTAACAGTATGGGAGTCCCAATCGCTATCTGGAAAATTAAAATCCTCTACCACCACAACTTTATGTTTCCTGCAGTTGCCTGCTATCTCTCTGCAGATTTGCTCTTCCAATTCTTGTTGATTATTGGGTGGTCTGTAATACAATCCCACTCATGTGGCCATACCTTTCCTGTTTCTCAGCTCCACCCATAAGGACTCAGTAGACAAGTTCTCTAATCTGTCCTGCCTGATCACTGCAGTAATATTTTCCCCAACAAGCAATGCTACTCCCCCACCTTTCATTCCTCTGCCTCGATCACATCTGAAACATCGGAACTCTGGAGTATTAAGCTGCCAGTCCTGCCCCCCCCCCACCCGTAGCCTAGTTTCACTAGTTGCTATAATGTCATAATTCCACGTGTCAATCCACGCCCTCAACTCATCCGCCTTCCCCGCAATACTCCTAGCTTTGAAATATATACACCTCAGAAGATTTTTACCACCACTCTCAACCTTTCTATTAGCGGATTTGCTTGAACTTTCAACATCATTTATTTTCACCCTGGCCACACTGTCAGCTCTGGCACTCTGGCTCCCATCCCCCTGCAAATCTAGTTTAAAGCCTCCCCAATAGCACTAACAAACCTCCCTGAAAGGATATTGGTCCCGTGGTAGTTCAAGTGTAACCCGTCTCTCTTGTACAGGTCCCACCTGCCGCAGAAGAGGTCCCAATGATCCTGAAATCTGAAACCCTGCCCCCTACACCAGTTCCTCAGCCACTTGTTCATCCTCCAGAGCATTCTATTCTTACCCTCACTGGCACGTAGCAGAGGTAGCAATCCTGAGATTACCACCCTCGAGGTCCTGCTTTTCAACTTCCTACCAAGCTCTCTATACTCACTCTCCAGGACCTCCTCACTCTTCCTTGCTATGTCATTGGTACCAATGCGCACCATGACATCTGGCTGATCACCCTCCCACTTCAGAATGTCATGCAAGCGATCAGAGACATCCTTGACCCTGGCACCCAGGAGGCAACAAACCATCCTGGATTCTCTGTCACGACCACAGAACCTCCTATCTGCACCTCTAACTATCGAGTCCCCTATCACTACCACTCTCCTCTTTTTCCACCCTCCCTTCTGCACTGCAGAGCCAGACTCAGTGCCAGAGATCCGGCTACTGCAGCTTGTCCCAGGTAAGTCATCCCCCCCAACAGTATCCAATGCGGCATACTTGTTGTTGAGGGGAACGGCCACAGGGGAACCCTGCTCTGCCTGCCCTTTCCTCTTCCCTCGCCTGACAGTGACCCAATTTCCTGTGCTCTGCTCCTTTGGCATAACTACCTCCCTGTAGCTACTACCTATAATCTCCTCATTCTCCCAAATGATCCACAGGTCATCCAGCTCCTGCTCCAGTTCCCTAACACGGTTTGTCAGGAGCTGCAGCTGGATGCACTTCTTGCAGGTGTCACTGTCAGGGACACCGGAGGGCTCCCTGATTTCCCACGTCCTGCAAGAGGAGCATTCCAACATTCTGCCTGGCATTCTCTCTACTCTAAACAATCTGAACAAAAAAACTTACCGGAACCTACCCTGGCCTCTGCCTGTCCTCGCCGAAGCCTGTTGAGCCAAAGCCGTCCCACTCTCAGTCCACTCCGACAATGGCCGCTGTATATGGTGGTCTGCTTTTAAACCTTGGCACGCTATGTCACGTGCCTGTGCAGTGCAGACCCTTCTCCCTGAGCAGTGTTTAAAAAAAAACAACTCTTTCTACCCAATTTCTTCACTCCCTTCTTCTCAGCTGCTTGCTTCGACTGAAACAAGAACTGTTGAGGATTTCTCTTTTTAAACCTTGGCGCGCTACGTCACGCACCTGCGCAGTGCAGACCCTTCTCCCCGAGCAGTGTTTTAAAAAAACGACTTTTTCTACCCGATTTCTTCACTCCCTTCTTCTCCAAATTTGGCCTTACCAATGCCTTGTACAATTTTAACATTACATCCCAACTCCTATACTCAATGCTCTGAGTTATAAAGGCCAGCATACCAAAAACTTTCTTCACCACCCCATCCACATGAGATTCCACTTTCAGGGAACTATGCACCATTATTCCTAGATTTTAATGAATATGTGAGCAAGAACATGACAGACATAATGTGGAAAGTGTACAGTTACTCACCTAGGAGCACAAATTAGAAACAAATTACTTTTTAAATGGTGTAATGTTGAGGTTCAGTAGTTTGCTTGTACACTTTATTGGAAGCCGACATACAGAGCTACAACACACAGATAGAAGGATAAATGGTACCTTGGCCTATATTACAAGATTAATTGAATACTCAGGATGAAGTTGTCTTAATGCAGGTTCACAGGGCCTTGGCAGAACTGCATATAAAGAATTATGAGGTAGTTTTAGTCTGCTTGCCTAAAATGGAAATGCTTGCCTTAGTGTAATGGTTTTAGGAATGGTGGATTTGGTTGGGTTGAGTTGTTCTCTGATCTTGGCAATCCATTTGCAAACCTTTCATCACCATATGAGGAGGCATCATCAGTGCACTGTTCACTTGTGGTATTTCCACCAAATACTTGGCGTTTATATACTTATCAATCAATTGATTGGTTGTCACGACGGAAGGGGGTCTCATCGCTGATTGGTTGCGTAGTGAACTGTGTGCGTTGTCTGGAATTTTGCCCACATTGGATTATAAATGAGATTGAGGTCTACATGTCAGTTTATAGAATGGTTTGCGAAAAACCATGCTTCTAGGAGTTCTTTAGCATGCCGCGTGTTTACTTGCACCATGACATTCACTGATGCCCAGTCAAATTTGTGTCCCTCTCGATCTTCATGGTGGATTTTTCATGAGTGGAGATTGCGTGGAATAATTCTATAAAATTTAGAAGAAAGGGGAGTTACAAGACTCCTAGGTCTGACAGTGTGGATGCAGGAAGAATGTTTCCTCTTGTTAAAGTATCCAGAACTAGAGGTTCACAGTCTCAGAAAAAAAATCAATGAATGTTTAGGACTGAGGAAAATATTCATTATTCAGAGGGTGGTGAATCTTAGGAATTTCAAGCCTGGAGGGCTGTAGAGGCTCAATCATTGAATTCATTTGCAATAGGTATGGATAGATTTTTGGATATGAAGGGAGTTATGAGATATGGAGATTGTACGGAAAAGTGGCATAGAGGTAGACCAGCCATGACATTGATGAATGGTGGTGCAAACCCAAAGAACCAATTGGACTACCTTAGGTACACCTGCTCATTAATGCAAATATTTAATCAGCCAATCATGTGGCAGCAACCCAATGCATAAAAGCATGCAGACATGGTGAAGAGGTTCAGTTGTTGTTCAAATCAAACATCAGAATGGGGAAGAAATGCAATCTAAGTAACTTTGCCTCTGGAATGATTGTTGGTGCCAGATGGGATGGTTTGGGTATCTCAGAAACTGCTGATCTCCTGGGATTTTCACACACAACAGTTTCTAGTGTTACAGAGAATGATGCATAAAACAAAAAAAATTCTGTGAGCAGCAGATCTGTGGATGAAAATGGCCAGACTGATTCAAGCTGTCAGGGAGACAGCAGTAACTGAAATAACCACACATTATAACAGTGGTGTGCAGAAGAGCACCTCTGAATGCACAACACATGAAACCATGAAGCAGGTGGGCCACAACAGCAGAAGACTATGGACATGCACTCAGTGGCAACTTTAGCAGGTACAGGAGGTGCCTAATAAACTGGCCACTGTGTGTATTTCTCCTTTTTTGTTACTTCCTCCAAACCCATTACAATGAGTGACCTCAACCCTTATCAAGCTCACTTGAAACATTCCTCCCTACAAACTGACCATCTGACAATAACCCAATCCAACCACTGACCTTCAGGCAACAGAAAATAGCCACTGACTCAGTTGACATGACCTAAATCACACTGGTGATTCAACTCAGTGACTCCTCTCTTCCTCCCTCCCTTACTGCACTGGAGTGGTGATGGCAGGCCTCACCAGCACCAATACTGGATGCTGACAGCCAGTCGTTGAAGCCAACAACCCCTATGATTTCTGAAAACCTCCCTCATACCAACTCTGTATTTCAATGCCTGCACAATACAGGCCCTTCAGCCCAATAAGTTGTGCTTACTACAGACATCCCACCCTGCAAAAACTCATTTCAGGGAGGTAGCACCCCGCCACCCCCCACCCGCAACCCAATAACACCCCCTCTCCCCCGGTCGACCTCCAAGGGTGTATGTAATACTTTGTTTAGTGATTTTGTCTAATCTGTAAACCAAGTTGGGTATATGCAGAAAATGTGACATTAAAATATGTACTTATATTATATTATCATGTTTATTCTATTACAACTTTAAGCAAGTCTACACAGAGTTTGACCTCATCACGTAGGACATCAATAGAGTAGCTCCTTAGCAGCTAGCCAGCTAGTTTAAATAACGTTAGCTATGCTAGTGAACAAATGACACCTGTTAAACTCACCTCAACATGTCTTTTACATTTTAACCCACCATGGGCAATAGAAAAGTCACTGTTGCAAACAGTGCAGTGAGCATCACTGTCATTATTTTTGAGGTCGACTGTAAAGCCCGCCCACAGAGAAAACTGATAGGTCTACTTAGCACGAAGAGAGACCAATCAGGATGCTCGCGCTCATTCTCGCTCTCAAAAAAAATTCTATTTCCGGGATATTGTATATAATTTCCAGGTGTGAGGGAGCCGCTATCAATATGCGGGAGACTCCTGGAACTTCTGGGAGAGGTGGGATGTCTGCTACTATATAAACCTACTGCACGGTCAAACCAAACCTTTCCTCCTTCACAGACCATAACCTCCATTTTTCTTACATCTATGTGCCTATATAAGAGTATCTTAAAGATCCCTATTGTGTTAGTCTCTACCACTACCCCCGGCAGTGTGTTCCAACCACATACCACCTTCTGTATGGAACAACTTACCTCTCACATTTCCCCTGAACTTTCCTCCACTCACTTTAAATGTATGTCCTCTGGTACTAGGTTAACATTTCCGATTGAAGACTGCTTTGAGAACTAGATAATAGTTCTTCCACTCTTGACTAAAAACAGAACTGATGAATCTCTAACAAGACTAAGGACTGATTTCTTTAGTACTAATTTTTGTTTGAATGGCTTCATTGCAAACAGCGTTCAGGATATGACTAAGTGACAGTGTTAAGTGTCAAACCATGGTTCAATTATCAGTGATGCAGTTAAATTACATCCTGAAGAAGAATTGAGATTGACACGCTTCCTGTTTGTTGTTGTACAAGACCAATGCTGAGCTGCTTCCCAATTATAGTCTTACCTGAATCATGTCTGATTCACTTGTGACCAGATAATATATTCCTATGTCTATTCGTACCATGTCCATAACAATTTTAGTAAAAGCTACAGGAGAGGTTGCTAATCATAAACACAAGAAAACCTGCATTTGCTGGAAATCCAGAGTAACACACACACAAAATATGGGAGGAACTCAGCAGGTCAGACAGCATTTAGGAAAAGGAATAAAGAAACGATATTCAGGGCCGAGACCCAAAGGGGTCCTGATGAAGGGTCTCATCTCAAAACGCTGACTCTATATTCCAGGAGAAATTGCTGCATGCCTACATAATACATAAAGCACTATCAGCAGATTCTTCTTGAAATGAACTAATGGCAATCAAAAGCAAAAGCTCAATGGGTAAAATGGCTTTCTGTGTTCTTAAAATAGACCTATCCCTTAGGATCTGAAATCAGCCTCTTTCACTTCAAATCTTTTCCAAAAAATGTAGATTTTAAATGTGAGATTAAATTCTAAATGCAAAACTAATTTTTGCTCTGATGAAGCGCCTTGGCCTGAAATGTCAGCTGTTTATTCCACTCCATAAACGCTACATGACCTGCTGAGTTCCTCCAGTATTTTGTGTTTGTTTTACTAAATTTTAGAATGTGATCACTCTGACACTTGTCCCCTCAGGCACTAACATTAACAACTTTTGTGCTCTGTTAAATTACGACAAGGAATGCCTACTGTACCATGTTCCATGCCCAGACTGCATTTTGGTAAATCTGATCACTTGGCTGTCCTTCTCTTACCTGCATAAGGACAACAGGTGACTGCAGAAAGCAGAGGAGCAGCTATAGGATTGCTCCGAGTTGTGTTCAAGGACTCAAAGGCTCTGAATGAATACATTACGGTTGTCACAGGCTTTACAAAAACAGTCCTAGGTGAGCGCGTCGCCACAAAATCATTCAGAGTCTTCCCCAGCCAGAAGCCCTAGATGAATCATGAGATCCACAATCTGCTGTGGAAACAACGGTTTAAGAACACCAACTAACGGTGGACACAGCTAGTTGAGTTCTGTCAAGAAAACCACCTCTGTATAATGAACACAATGTTTGATCAACATCCTCGGTGCAAATACACATGGACAGCTCCTGATGATAAAACCAGGAACCAGATTAATTATATCCTCACCAACAAAAGATGGAGATTAAATATTCTGAAATGCAGGACATATCCGGGAGCTTACTGTGATATTGATCATCAACTGCTGTTGGCCAAGATGGAGCTCAGGGTTAAGAACATAAAATGAGCAAAACCACCAGTCAGATATGGTCTCTCAGACACACCAAACTCTTTCAGCATAGAGGTTTGCAACAGTTTTGAAGCCCTGCTGAACTTACAAGAAGAGGTTGAACCAGAAGAACTTTGGAATGAAACAAGAGATGCATTGACAACAGCAGCAGAGAAACACATTCCAAAGCGACGCAAGCACAAAGGCGCAGAATGGATCACAAATGAAACGCTGTAGAAAAGAAGAGGTTGGTGAAAGGTCAGAACGGAACAAGTAAGGAATACAAGGAGCTGAGGCGTGAAGTACAACGATGCTGCAGGCTTGACAAAGAGGCATACCTACAACGCATCTGTTCCAACATGGAAAACAAGGCCAACAAAGGCAACAGCAAGATAGTTTATGCTGCAGTAAAAGAACTTACTGGTACCTTCACACCAAGAATTGGTACAATCAGAAATGATGAAGGAAAAATTCTGACAGAAGATGTAGATGTGAGGGAAAGGTAACTCGAGTACACCAAGAAACTCTATGAAAATCACAAGAATGAAAACCGCGACAAAGCCATTGACTGGACAACACTTGAAGGTGAATCAGAGCCACTACTGTCAGAAGTAGAAACAGCAATCGAGAAGATTAAGAAGAATAAAGCACCTGGTCCAGACAACATATCAGCAGAACTACTGAAAGCAACAGGCACCTCAATGGCCCACATCTTGCACCGCATTGTCTGTGCCATCTGGAAGACTGGCAAATGGCCAACAGACTGGTGCAAACCTGTCTACGTTCCAATTCCCAAGAAAGGGGACCTCCTGCAGTAATTACAGAACAATTGCATTGATATCACACGCCAGCAAGGTTCTACTCATAATTAACACACATCAAAGTTGCTGGTGAACGCAGCAGGCCAGGCAGCATCTCTAGGAAGAAGTACAGTCGATGTTTCGGGCTGGGACTCTTTGTCAGGACTAGCTGAAGGAAGAGCTAGTAAAAAAAACTCTTACTAGTTCTTCCTTCAGTTAGTCCTGACGAAGGGTCTCGGCCCGAAACGTCTTCCTAGAGATGCTGCCTGGCCTGCTGCGTTCATCAGCAACTTTGATGTGTGTTGCTTGAATTTCCAGCATCTGCAGAACTCCTCGTGTCTACTCATAATCATCTCTGAGAGACTAAAGAACTACGTAGATAGAGAAATTGCACTCGAACAGGCTGGCTTCAGGAGTGGCCGAGGTACCAGGGACCAGCTCTTCAACATGTGCCTAATAATGGAGAAAATGAGAGGTCAATACCCCCCTGTACATCTCCTTCATAGTCTACTCAAAGGCATTTGACTGTGTCCGATACACCAAACTGTGGACGACAATAATTCACCTGGGCATGGCACCACACCTAGTGGCTCTTCTAGACAGACTGTATGCTACGCAATCCTCCAGCCTTCAAACCACGTCTGGGGAGACTGAATCATTCTGCAATGGGAAAGGAGTCCGCCAAGGCTGCATCCTTTCTCCACACCTTTTTAACATCTACACTGAGATGATCATGAGACTGGCAATTCCAGACAACACTGGCATTAAAATAGGAGGAAGTACCATCATTAACTTGAGGTACGCAGATGACACAGCCCTGCTAGCCACAACAGAAGAAGACCTACAAGCACTACTCAATAATGTTGCAAAAGTCTCTGCCGAATTTGGATTGCTGATAAATAGCAAAAAGACCAAAGTTATGGTGATAAGCAAAACTGCAATTCAAGCTGACATCTACATCGGAAAGGACAAGATCGAACAAGTGTCCTCCTTTATATACCTTGGTGCAGAACTAAATGACACAAACGAATGCAGCAAGGAAATAAGGTGAAGGCTAGCAATGGCATGCACAAGCACTACCAAACTCTGGAACATCTGGAAAGATAGATCTGTGAGCACTGACACCAAGATAAGCCTCAGGAGTCTTGTCTGGCCAGTATCCCTATATGGCTGTGAAACATGGACCCTAAAAGCAGCTGATGGAAAGAAGTTGACAGCATTTGAGATGTGGACATACAGAGGGATCCTCAAGGTATCATACATTGAAAGGAGATCCAACCATTTCATCCTAAGAAAAGATTGGCACAAAACCAAAACTTTTGGAAACTGTTATCCAAAGGAAACTTCGCTATTTTGGACACATCTCAAGAACTGATGACACACTGGAACGCATTGTGCTTGAAGGCAGAGCAGAAGGAAGCCGCTCCCGAGGCAGACAAAGGACGACCTGGATTGACAACATCAAGAAGTGGACCAGCCTCACTGCCAGAGATCAGAGATGCAAGAGGTTTGACTGCCGACAGATCTCAGTGGAAGAAAGTGGTTGCCGAGGCTCTGGTAGAGTATGGCACATGATGATGATGATGATGATGACAACAATCTGCTGAGGGCCAGATCAGTGGTATTCAGCTCTATAGACTAAGTAAGATAAATAAGGCCTAGCTACAATCTCCAGAAAGCTATCTCACAGGCAAAGTGACAATTCCAGACCAAACTTGAATCACTCAAGGATGCTCAACAGCGGTGGCAGGGCTTAAATGCTATTACTTCTTACAAAGTGAAACCAAGCAACCTAGGTGACAAGGCTTCACTCTCAGGTGAGCTCAATGACTTCTATGCTCACTTTGACCATCAAAACATGGAGGAGCTTCACAAACTCCCTCAGCTCCCAATGACCCTGTGACTTCAGTCTCTGAGGCTGACATAAGAACATCCTTCAGGAGGGTGAATCCAGCCTAAACGTGGTACCTGGCCAAAAACTAAAAGACCTGTGTTGACCAACTGGCTGGTGTGTTCACTGATATATTTAATTTCTCGCTTTGGCGGTTTGAACTGTTCTCATAACCTATGGACTCATTTTCAAGGGCTTTTCATCTCATGTTTTTGATATTTATTGCTTGTTTATTTTTCTTTCTTTTTGTATATGCACAGTTTGTTATCCTTTGCACACTGGTTGCCCACTAGGTTGTTGTGTCTTCCATTGGTTCTATTTTAGTTATTGGATTTATTGAGTATGCCCGCAAGAAAAAGAATTTCAGGGTTGTTTATGGTGACATATATGTGCTTTGATAACAAATTTACTTTAAACTTTGAACTGAAGTACCCACCAGTTTCAAGCAGGCTTCAATTATACTGGTGCCTAAGAAGATCGTGGTAAACTACCTCAATGATTATCATCAAGTAGGACATACATCCACTTTGATGAAGTACTTTGAGGGGCTGGTGATGAAGCATATCAACATCTGCCTGAGAAGCAACTTGGATCTGCTCCAATTTGACTACCAGCACAACAGGCTGCAGCAGTTGCCATTTCATTGGCTCTTCACTTAATCCAGGAACATCTGTACAGCATCACGTTGCTCTTTATCAACTACAGCCTGGTATCAAAGACTATCACCCCTTCAAATCAATAAGCCTCGAGACCTTGGCCCAATTTCTCCTTGTTCAATTGGATTCTTGATTTTCTCACTTGCAAACCCCAGTCAATTCATACTGGTACAGCATCTCCTCCACAATCTCTTTTAGCACAGGTGTACCACCGGGCAGGTGCTTCGCTCCCCTCCCCACCCAACTCTACTGGCTTTATCCTTATGACTGTGAGGCTCAGCACAGTTCCAATGTCATATTCAAGTTTGCTGCCAACATTCCTGTCATAGGGCGAATCTGGCTAAGTAGTGTAACAGCAACCTCTTAATGTTAGCAAGACTAAGAAGCTGATTATTGTCTTCAGTGGATACCGGAAGTTCATGAGCCAGCCCTAATCAGGGGATCAGAGGTGGAGAGTGTCAGCAACTTTAAAATGCCTAGTGTTACCATTTCAGGGAATCCGTCCTGGGTCCAGTACATAAGTGCAATTATGAAAAAAGCACGACAGTGCCTCTGCTTCATTAGAAGTTTGTGTAAATTCAGCATTTCATCAAAAAAAATGACAAACTTCCATAGATGTGTGGTGGAGATTATATTGACAGTTTGCATCATAGCTTGTTACAAAAACACACATGCCCTTGAATGGAAAATCCTACTAAAAGTAATGGATACAGTCCGATCCATCACAGGTAAAGCTCTCCCACTACTGAGTACATCCACGCAGAGCACTATTACAGGAAAGCAGTAACCAATATCAAGGACCCCACCACCCCCACCACCCAGGCCATGCCCTCTTCTCGCTGCTACCATCAGGAAGAAGGTACAGGAGCCTCAGGGCCCAAACCACCAGGTTCAGAAACAAGTAACATCCTACCCTGATGTCTTTCACATCTTTGCCCGTTCAATCAGACCAGTTTGAAGAAATCTCAGTCTAATTACCATCGGCACATCGTCTGCAGCATCAGGGTTCCCAACAACCTTGACCACTGCTGCACTACCATGAGGAATGCCTACCATTCCATCCTGAGATCGCTTTTTGGGAAATCTGATCATCTGGCTTTCATTCTCCTGCCTGCCTACAGGCAGAGGCTAAAGAGCAAAGCACCGGAGGTAAGGACAACAAAGAGGTGGTTGTGAAGGCAGAGAAGTGGTTAGAAGATTGCTTTGAGTTGGTGGACTGGGCCACGTTCAAGGATTCATCCGAGGACCTGAATGAGTACGCCACAGTGGTCACGGATTTTATAAAGACACTTGTGGATTGCCACAAATGATTTAGTCCTCCCCAACCAGCAGTCCTGGATGAACCAAGAGATCCACAATCTGCAGAGGGCTAGGTTGATGGCATTCAGGTCTGCAACCAAGGAATGTACATGAGGTCCAGTATGACCTCCAGAAAGCCATCTCACATCTGAAGTAGCAACTCCTGACCAACCTGAATCACAGATGGATGCTCGACAGCTGTGAGAGCTGGGTTATCACCTTCTATAAAACAAAGCCAACAATGTTTTGCTCCCAGATTAGCTCAATTTTTTTATGTTTGCTTTGACTGACAGAACTTGGAGGCAGCTTAAAGAAATCCCACAGCCTCCAACAACCTTGTGATTTCAGTCTTTGAAGCTGATGTGAGAGCATCTTTCAGGAAGGTGGAACGCATTTGCCCCAGATGGTGTACCTGGCCAAGTACTGAAGACCTGTGCTAATCAAATGGCTCCAGTGTTTACTGCCATCTTTAACCTCTCACTTCGTTAGTGTGAGGTACCCATCTGCTTCAAGCAGGATTCAATCATATCAGTGCCCAAGAACATGGTAATCTGCCGCAATGACTATCGTCCATTGGCAATTACACCCACTGTGATAAAGTGCTTTGAGAGGTTGGTCTTGAAACATATCAACTCCCGCCTGAGCAGTGACTTGAATCCACTCCAGTTTGCCAAGAGTCACAACAGGACAACAGCAGCTGCCATTTCATTGGTTCTTCACTCTGCCCTGGAAAAACTAGACAGTAAAGATAAATACATCAGGATACTCTTCATTGACTACAGCTCAGCATTCAATATTGTCATCACTTCGAAACTAATCAAAAAGCTCCAAGACCTAGGCCTCGATACCTCTTTTGCAGCTGGATACTCTACTTCTTCATTTGCAGACCCCACTCAGTTAGCAACAACTCCTCCACAATCACCATCAGCACAGCTGCACCACAAGGCTGTGTGCTTAGCCCCCGGCCCTACTCGCTTTATACTTATGTCTGTGAGGTTAAGTTCAGCTTGCCATATTGGAGGGGCAGATGGATATAAAGGGGAGTTGCTGAGCATTCTCACAATTCCTTGCCACGTGGGAAACCATTCAGCCCATTAAGTATATGCCGGGTCTCAGAGCAATTCCATTAGTTCCTTTCCCTCAATTATCTCTCTGAAATTTACTTTTTTTCTCATGTGCACATCAACTTCCCTCAGTTTTCCTGTCACTCACTTACACATTTACTCATTTGCAGGAACACACTCACTTGTCAGCAAGTCACTGGGATGTGGGAAGAAACCGGAACATGCAGGGGAATCTCACACAGGAGAAATATGCACACTCCATACAGGCAGCACATGAATGTCAGAATCAAACCCAGGCACTGGAATTGTGTGGCTGTATTACTGTGTCCTCCTAGGTATGTGACACAAAATACGTTGCTGGGACACAGAGAAATGTGACTGGCAGGATTCTGCTAGCTTTCATACTCACTTGCTTTACCTACATACTAGACTATTGCTAAATTTACAAAATCTCTGCCCCTTTCTATAATTGTCTTGATGAAATGGACAATTTCACATTTTTCCCTTTTATGTTCCTTTGCCTCTCCTAACCCAATTATATCCCTCTGTAACCTCATTATGTCAAAGTGCATTTTCATTATTCCAGTCTCTCTAGCATAAATGAAACTTCTCGAGATGCTGACCAGAACTGTGTCCCGTGCCTCCTTGCATTGCGTGATATGCAGTTAATGGGTCATTGTAGATTGTGCTGTGATTAGACTGGTATCAAAAAGGTGGATTGCTGGGTGCTGTGGCTCATTGGCCCAGAAGGGTCTCTAGGCACGATATCTCTAAATAAATAAATGAATACGCATTTCATCTCTAATTTGGAATTAAAAACATCCTAAACATCACCAGCTCTCATGGAAATAGGATAGCACTGCCACAGCAAATTATCTCAATTCTAGAGCTGATCAGATTCCAGCTATGTGTCACTTTATTTACAATAAATTCCTATTTCATGTACATTTATATTCCCTTTTCCAGATCAACTTTGGTATAAAGAAGAGATGTGGTGCAAAATTCCCTTTTTTAAATCAAATAGCAGTATCTACGGTAATTTGCAAACCCCGATGCCTACCATTTCTTTTGCTTTCCCCTGGGGCTTTTAGACAATTTGCTGCTCTGAAACAATTCTGATAAACTTCCCACAATGATGGGGTAGGGTTTCCTGAGCGACCAAGATAAAGCCTTTATGTCCTCATTCAGTTTGACAGTACGAAGCTCCACTTACGAGGTTTTGCAGAATAAGATGTCACTTTTTCTTCGGTACCCCCAGAGACACTGACACGCTTTTAATGTAAAGGTCATTGCTGACTCTATCAGATCTTGAACACTATTGGAAGATTTCCTGTCTTTCAGTGATGGGTGGAAAACTAATCATGCATTTATTCCTACTTTACTTCAATTAAACTGATAAAGTTACCAGGTTAATTACAGAACAGCAAGGGGAAACTATATGTTCTGCATTAAATTCATGGCACTAAATAACCAATAAACCAATAGGATCAGAAGCAGTCAACATGCATAGTCCTTCACTTATTATCATAGCTGATCTTTACTTTCCCACCCAGTCCCCAATTCCCATAGTATCTAACGGTCACAGAATTCCCCATGATTCATCATTTGGGTGAGGAAATTTCCTGTCATTCAATCCCAAATAACCTGTCACTCCAAGGCGGTGACCACCTACTCTGACTCTCCTGCTATGGCAACATCCTATCAGATGCCCTTTTATTAAACCTTCTTGCAATTGTATAGATTTTATTGTGATACCATCTCAGTTTAGTAAAAGAGTCTGAACCCTCCCATTCAATTCCTCATAAAACCATCTTATTCCAGGAACAATTTAGACAACATTCGTCCCATTCTCTAAGGAAGTATTAGCTTAAGAATTCAGAACCACTTTGCTATTTTCCAACAGCCCCTGCCACCATTACCATTTGATCCTATCCACCCATCTCACAACTCAGATCTTGGCTGCTCCCAGCAATCTCATTGATCTTTCACATGGTTCCCTTCCAATTTCAATCAGCCAAGCCCTCCACTTCTCAAATGGCCAAGGCATCTACAAAAACTTATGGGGGTAAGACCAAAACACAGACATCCCACCTCTCCCGGAAGTTCCGGGAGTCTCCCGCATATTGATAGTGGCTCTCTGATGCCCGGAATTTATATACAATATCCCGCAAATTGATTTTTTTGAGAGCTCTCTTCATGCTAAGTAGACCTATCAGTTTTCTCTGTGGGCGGCCTTTACAGTCGACCTCAAAAATAATGACAGTGTTGCTCGCTGCACTGTTTGCAACAGTGACTTTTCTATTGCCCATGGTGGGTTAAAATGTAAAAGACATATTAAGGTGAGTTTAACAGGTGTCATTCATTCACTAGTGTAGCTAACGTTATTTAAACTAGCTGGCTAGCTGCTAAGGAGTTACTCTATTGATGTCCTACGTGATGACGCCATACACCCAGCAGACTTGCTTAAAGTTGTAATAGAATAAACATGGTAATATAACTACATATTTTAATGTCACATTTTCTGCATGTACCCAACTTGGTTTACAGATTAGACAAAATCACTAAACAAAGTATTACATACACCCTTGGAGGTTGAGCGGGGGTGGGTGGGTGGGTTATGGGGTTGTGGGGGGGGGGGGGTGCTACCTCCCTGAAATGAGTTTTTGCAGGGTGGGATGTCTGAAAACAGAATTAACAGACCACTGCTACTGTGCCTGATGCATAATTGAAACTACATTGAGACTTCTAGGCCTACATTCTCTCTTAGGGAACAAGACCAAAAATGTCTACCTACTCCGTATCTGGTTTCATAGAGGGCCTACACAACTGGCAGTTGTTTCCAACTTTCATCTTTTTATCCACTCAGTTAATCATTTGAGAAGGGGTTTACATTCTGCATTACTTTTTTTTAAATCATACTGCTACACAATAGGTAAAGGGCACATTTGCTCTTTTAACATATCCACTAAAAGGCCTGCAGTCAGATTGACATTTTTCTACATTTGTTTTTGTTCATCCTACACCATTAAGATGATGCTCTAATTGTAAACACAAGACATTCTGCAGATCTTGAAATCTTGAACAACATACACAAAATACTGGAGGAAATCAGCGAGTCAAGCAGCATCTATGAAGGGGAATGAAGAGTATACATTTTGGGCTGAGACCCTTCATCAGTGCTGCACTAAATAGATTCTTTGAATCAATTAGTTAGGACAAGGGCTCCCAACCCCTTTTATGCCACGGACCAATACCATTAGCATTAAGCAAGAGGTCCATGGACCCTAGGTCAGAAAGCCGTGGAGATAAAGAAGGGCCAAGATCGTCTGTTTCCGTGCTGGAATTGTTATATGGTTATAAAGCGATCAATGGTATGTTACCAATGAGTTCCTCATATAACATTATATTTAGAGAATGTTCATCCAAGTTTAGAGATAGTAGACTAAGATGTACACTATATTTTGTAGGTAGAGACCTGTAACTGGTAAAATCTGTGCAACATGAAAACCAATTGCAGTTATTCACTGTGGATCGGAAAAAAAAGAATTTGCATATTTTCTAAATGCCACAAATCATAGACTTGTGAGAAACCAAAGGATTTGTACATCTAAATAAAGAAATCATTGAAAACTTGAAGAGAATAAAGACAAATGAAACACTGGTCTTTATCATAAAGACAGGACGAGTAGTTCAGCAATTGTTGCGCAGAGTTTTGGTTAGATCCCACCTGGACTGGTATGCAAAACAGTTTTTCCATTGATAAATTGGCCTTGGAGGGAGGAAACATTATTAACTTTAAAATGCTGCTTGCATTAAATCAATAGGCAAGATTAGGAAAATAACTCATTCAGCTATTCATGACCAATCTCTGGCTTAATATAATTTACCCATTTTTGCTTTACACCCTCCGTTATCAAAGAATGTTTCCATATTTTGTGTTGGTATCAGTATAATCACAGCCAAGTACGTTATTATGCTGGAGTAAAAGAGATGCCAGAGCCATATTAATTCACCAGCCTACGTAGAATTACAGAACCCGACAACACAATGAAGGCCAACAAACTACAACTGGCCTTTACAAAAATAAAACTGCGCAACTTGCAATCTAACGATTCCCCCAACTTTCCGGTGATTACTAAGCAGGATTCTCCGGGCTGTTGAGCTTCCGAAGGGCACATACCACGGACCACAACTGGAGCGAAGGCCCGAAGCACCCGTCGCCATGGCAACAGCGGAAGCCAGTCCCAGTGCAGGTCAAAGGGCGCGTTCGCGTCGGTTGCCATGGTGACGGGACGCTGCCAAGTTTGGCAGACCGGCGTCCTCGCTGCTGTGGAGCGAAATGGGCGAAAGGACGTACTGCTCCTCGGTGCTGCTCCATAACTGGTTTGAGGACGTCGCCTTGGATCAGGTGAGGAGCCGAGCCCTCCCCTCTACTCCCGTTAGTTTATGACGAATCTTGAGACGATTCCCCAAACTTCATCCCAACGGTAATTCACTCACCTCTTACTCTGTACTCTTAAATCTAACTTTTAATTTGCCAATCCAATTCTTTCCTCCGATTTAAGAGTGTCACACTATTGCAATGAATCTATCATCTCCAGCCACATCTCAATCTGATTTTTTTCTGAACTATGTGCTGAATCTAACCCCAATTTTTGGTTCATAATTCTAAATTTATGGTTAATGTCCAACCTGATGGCATGAACATTGACTTCTCTAACTTCCGTTAATGCCCCTACTCCCCTTCTTACTCCATCCCTTATTTAATTATTTATTTACTTTTTTATTTTTTCCCCTTCTCTCTCTCTCTCTTTTCTCTCCCTCTGTCCCTCTCACTATAACTCCTTGCCTGCACTCCATCTTCCTCTGGGCTCCCCTCCCCCTTTCTTTCTCCCTAAGCCTCCCGTCCCATGATCCTCTCCCTTCTCCAGCCTTGTGTCCCTTTCGCCAATCAACTTTCCAGCTCTTAGCTCCCTCCCTCCCCCTACTGTCTTCTTCTATCATTTCCCACTTTCAAATCTCTTACTCTCTCTTCTTTCAGTTAGTCCTGACGAAGGGTCTCAGCCTGAAACGTCGACTGTACTTCTTCCTATAGATGCTGCCTGGCCTGCTGCGTTCTACAAGCATTTTTTGTGTGTGATATTTTGCACAACTTATTTAATTATATAAATATTATTGTAATATATAGTTTTGAAAATTATGTATTTCAATGCACTGCTGCTGCAAAACAACATATTTCACAACACATGCCAATAATATTAAACCTGATTCTGATTTCCCCTGATTCATACCCAGATCTCTCAGATTCAGTTCTCTCCCATAAACTCTACCTCTGAGACTTATCCATTAACCCGGGTTTGTCTCTGTAACCTTATTACCTTAATTTGTACTCTTCCTAATCCTGTAAAATAACCCCATCTCTAACATTTTATCTCTAACTTGGTGCAGTAGTGTCCATGGATTCAATGTCCATTCAGAAATCTGATGTCAGAGGAGAAGAAACTGTTCCTGAATCTTTGAGTGTTTACCTTCAGGCTCCTGAATCCCTTCCCTTATGGTAGCAATGAGAAAAGGGCATGTTCTGGGTGATGGTGATCCTTAATGATGGATGCTGCCTTTCTGAGGCACTGTTCCTGGATGCTGGGGAGGCTGGTCCCCATGATGGAGCTAACGTAGTTCACAACTTTCTGCAGCTTATTTCGATCTTGTGCATTGTCCGCACCTGCACCCCCCACACCAGATGGTGATGCAGCCAGTTAGAATGCTCTCCACAGTATGTCTGCAGAAATTTACGAGTATCTTTGGTGACATACCAAATCTCCTCAAACTCCTGATGAAATATAGCTGCTGTTTTGCTTTCCTTGTTGGGCCCAGGATCCTCAGAGATGTTGACATCCAGGAACTTGAAATTGCCCATAAAGATGATGATAAATTACCAACATTAATAAATAGTGCAAAAGAGGAGTAGTAGGGTAGTGATCATGCATTCAGAAATCTGATGGTGGGGGAAGAAACTGTTCCTAAAATGTTGAGTGTGGGGCTTCAGGCTCTTGTATCTCCTCCCTGAAAGTAGTAATATGAAGGGGTCACGTGTCAGAAGGTGAAGGTCTTTATTGATGGATGTCGCTTTCTTAAGGCACCACCTTTTGAAGATGTCCTCAGTGGTGGGGAGGGTTGTGCCTGTGTTGGAGCTGGCTGAGTCTATAACATTCTTCAGCCTCTTTGAATCCTGCACATTACAGCCTCCATAGCAGGCAGTGATACAACCAGTTGCAGAAGCCCAGGATAGATCCTCTGAAATGTTGATGCCCAGGAACCAAAAGCTGCTCATCCTTTCCAAAACTGACTCCTCAGTAAGACTGACCTCCCCTACCTGAAGACCATAATCAATTTCTTGGTCTTGCTGATGTTGAGTGCAAGGTTATTAAGATGACACCACTCAAACAGTTGATCCTTCTCACCCCTGTATGCCACTGCATTGCCATTTGAGATTCTGACAGCCACTGTGGTGTCTTTGGTAAATGTACAGATAGCATTTGAGCTGTACCTAGCCACACAGTTATTCGTGTAGAGAGAGTAGAGGAGTGAGCTAATCTTGCATCTTTGAGGTGCACCAACTTTGATGAGAAGATGTGATTACCAATCTGTACTGACTGTGGTCTCCTGACAGGGAAGTCAAGGATCCAGTTGTAGAGGGAGGTACAGAGGCCTAGGCTTTTGAAGTTTATTGATTAGTTGTGAGGGAATGATGGCTTTGAACATCAAGTTGCAATCAATAAATGATGAATATATTGCTATTGTCCAGGTGCTACAAAGCTGAGTGGAGAGCCAGTGAGATTGTGTCTGCTGAAGATCCGTTTTGGCGGTAGGCAAACTGCATTGGGTCCAGGACCTTGTTCAGGCAGGAAATGCAACATGACCAAACTCTCAAAGCACTCCATCACAGTAGATGTGTGTTACCAGGCAATAGCTGTTGAGACAGCTCACCCTGCTCTTTTTGGGCACAGATATGATTGATGCCTTTTATGAAGCAGGTGGGAACCTCCGAATGTTGTATTTGAGGTTAAAGATGTCCTTGTATACACGAACCAGTTATTCAGCACAGGTTGTCAGGGGATTTGGCTTGTCAACTAAAACACTTGAAAACTTCTACAGATATACTGTGGACAGCATTCAAACTGGCTGCATCAGCGTCTGGAATTGGGGGAGGGGTGTGGTTACTGCACAGGATCGAAGTAAGCTGCAGAGAGTTGTAAACTTAGTTAGCTCCATCATGGGCACTAGCCTCTGTAGTATTCAGGACATCTTCCAGGAGTGGTGACTCAAAGGTCATACCTTGTTCCTGTTGCTACCATCAGGAAGGAGGTACAGAAGCCTGAAGACACACACTCAATGATTCAGGAACAGCTTCTTCCCCTCTGCCATCCAATTTCTGAATGGACATTGAACCCATGAACGCTACCTCACTACTTTTTAATTTCTATTTTTGTACTAGTTTTTAAATTTACCTATATATATATTAAAAATTCACCATTTTCTCTTTTATTATATATTACATTGTTGTTGTTGTTCGTCCTTCGTAGTTGAAGATGACCATGGCTTCAAAGTCAAATGGGAGATTGGTGGCTGTGGGTCCGGAGGTGACTGATGAGGCCAATCCGGGCCCTGAAGGCTCGCCCACATGTGGGACACAAGTGGGTGGGTGCTGTCGTGGCCGTGGATGCTGCTCGGGCCTTGCGCACAGCACGCTTTCGTTGTGCCTCGATGATGTGCCTGACTTCAGCTGCACGGGCTCCTGTGGTGATCTTGCTGCGCCAAGCTATTACATTGTACTGTGCCACAAATTCAACAAATTTCATGACATACACTGGTGATATCCCAGAGTGCTTAAGGAAGTAGCCCAAGAAATGATGGATGCATTAGTGATAATTTTTCAAAACTCTTTAGATTCTGGACTAGTTCCTGAGGATTGGAGGGTGGCTAATGTAACCCCACTTTCTAAAAAAGGAGGGAGAGAGAAACCAGGGAGTTATAGACCGGTTAGCCTAACATCGGTGGTGGGGAAACTGCTGGAGTCAGTCATCGAAGATGTGATAACAGCACATTTGGAAAGCGGCGAAATCATCGGACAAAATCAGCATGGATTTGTGAAAGGAAAATCATGTCTGACGAATCTCATAGAATTTTTTGAGGATGTAACTAGTAGAGTGGATAGGAGAGAACCAGTGGATGTGGTATATTTGGATTTTCAAAAGGCTTTTGACAAGGTCCCACACGGGAGATTAGTATGCAAACTTAAAGCACACGGTATTGGGGGTATGGTATTGATGTGGATAGAGAATTGGCTGGCAGACAGGAAGCAAAGAGTGGGAATAACTGGAAACAACAGGAATTCTGCAGATGCTGGAAATTCAAGCAACACACATAAAAGTTGCTGGTGAACACAGCAGGCCAGGCAGTATCTCTAGGAAGAGGTGCAGTCGACGTTTCAGGCCGAGACCCTTCGTCAGGACTAACTGAAGGAAGAGTGAGTACGGGATTTGAAAGTTGGAGGGGGAGGGGGAGATCCAAAATGATAGGAGAAGACAGGAGGGGGAGGGATGGAGCCAAGAGCTGGACAGGTGATAGGCAAAAGGGATACGAGAGGATCATGGGACAGGAGGTCCGGGAAGAAAGATGGGGGGGGGGACCCAGAGGATGGGCAAGGGGTATATTCAGAGGGACAGAGGGAGAAAAAGGAGAGTGAGAGAAAGAATGTGTGTATAAAAATAAGTACCTAGTCAGTTCCCCTCTACCACCACTCTGCTCCGTCTAGCGGAATTAGTCCTTACTCTTAGTAATTTCTCCTTTGGCTCCTCCCACTTCCTCCAAACTAAAGGTGTAGCTATGGGCACCCGTATGGGTCCGAGCTATGCCTGCCTTTTTGTTGGCTTTGTGGAACAATGTATGTTCCATGCCTATTCTGGTATCTGTCCCCCACTTTTCCTTGGCCACATCGACGACTGCATTGGCGCTGCTTCCTGCACGCATGCAGAACTCGTTGACTTTATTAACTTTGCCTCCAACTTTCACCCTGCCCTCAAGTTTACCTGGTCCATTTCCGACACCTCCCTCCCCTTTCTAGATCTTTCTGTCTCTGTCTCTGGAGACAGCTTATACACTGATGTCTACTATAAGCCTACTGACTCTCACAGCTATCTGGACTATTCCTCTTCTCACCCTGTCTCAGCAGAGTGGTGGTAGAGGGGAACTGACTAGGTACTTATTTTTATACACACATACTTTCTCTCACTCTCCTTTTTCTCCCACTGTCCCTCTGAATATACCCCTTGCCCATCCTCTGGGTCCCCCCGTTCCCCCGTCTTTCTTCCCGGACCTCCTGTCCCATGATCCTCTCGTATTCCTTTTGCCTATCACCTGTCCAGCTCTTGGCTCCATCCCTCCCCCTCCTGTCCTCTCCTATCATTTTGGATCTCCCCCTCCCCCTCCCCCTCCAACTTTCAAATCCCTTACTCACACTTCCTTCAGTTAGTCCTGACGAAGGGTTTCGGCCTGAAACGCCGACTGCACCTCTTCCTAGAGATGCTGCCTGGCCTGCTGCGTTCACCAGCAACTTTTATGTGTGTTGTTGGGAATAAATGGGACCTTTTCAGAATGGCAGACAGTGGCTAGTGGGGTACTGCAAGGCTCAGTGCTGGGACCCCAGTTGTTTACAATATATATTAATGACTTAGACGAGGGAATTAAATGCATCATCTCCAAGTTTGCGGATGACACAAAACTGGGCGGCAGTGTTAGCTGTGAGGAGGATGCTAAGAGGATGCAGGGTGACTTGAATAGGTTAGGTGAGTGGGTAAATTCATGGCAGTTGCAATTTAATGTGGATAAATGTGAGGTTATCCACTTTGGTGGCAAAAACAGGAAAACAGATTATTATCTGAATGGTGACCGATTAGGAAAAGGGGAGGTGCAACGAGACCTGGGTGTCATTATACACCAGTCATTGAAAGTGGGCATGCAGGTACAGCAGGTGGTGAAAAAGGCGAATGGTATGCTGGCATTTATAGCAAGAGGATTCGAGTACAGGAGCAGGGAAGTACTACTGCAGTTGTACAAGGCCTTGGTGAGACCACACCTGGAGTATTGTGTGCAGTTTTGGTCCCCTAATCTGAGGAAAGACATTCCTGCCATAGAGGGAGTACAAAGAAGGTTCACCAGGTTGATTCCTAGAATGGCAGGACTTTCATATGATGAAAGACTGGATTGACTAGGCTTATACGCTCTGGAATTTAGAAGATTGAGGGAGGATCCCTCCTACCCCTCCTCACAGTCCCCCACCCTGCTCTCATGACTATACCCCTTCCCCACACGAAACCACCACGGTGGGCTTCACAGCTGAACAGGTGAGAAGACAGCTGAAACGTCTCAATCCAAGCAAGGCTGGAGGATCGGATGGTGTCAGTACCAGAGTGCTCAAAGCCTGTGCCCCTCAGCTATATGGAGTACTTCACCATGTATTCAACCTGAGCCTGATGCTCCGGAGGGTTCCTGTACTGTGGAAGACGTCCTGCCTCGTCCCTGTGCCAAAGACGCCGCACCCCAGCGGCCTCAATGACTACAGACCGGTGGCATTGACCTCCCACATCATGAACACCCTGGAGAGACTTGTTCTGGAGCTGCTCCAGCCTATGATCAGGCCACAGTTAGATCTCCTCCAGTTCACCTACCAGCCCTGACTAGGAGTTGAGGATGCCATAGTCTACCTGCTGAACCGTGTCTACGCCCACCTGGACAAGCCAGCGAGCACTGTGAGGGTCATATTTTTTGACTTCTCCAGTGCGTTCAACACCATCCGCCCTGCTCTGCTGGGGGAGAAGCTGACAGCGATGCAGGTGGATGCTTCCCTGGTGTCATGGATTCTTGATTACCTGTCTGGCAGACCACAGTACGTGTGTTTGCAACACTGTGTGTCCGACAGGGTGATCAGCAGCACTGGGGCTCCACAGGGGACTGTCTTGTCTCCCTTTCTCTTCACCATTTACACTTCGGACTTCAACTACTGCACAGAGTCTTGTCATCTTCAGAAGTTTTCGGATGACTCTGCCATAGTTGGATGCATCAGCAAGGGAGATGAGGCTGAGTACAGGGCTACGGTAGGAAACTTTGTCACATGGTTTGAGCAGAATTATCTGCAGCTTAATGTGAAAAAGACTAAGGAACTGGTGGTAGACCTGAGGAGAGCTAAGGTACCGGTGACCCCTGTTTCCATCCAGGGGGGTCAGTGTGGACATGGTGGAGGATTACAAATACCTGGGGATACGAATTGACAATAAACTGGACTGCTCAAAGAACACTGAGGCTGTCTACAAGAAGGGTCAGAGCCATCTCTATTTCCTGAGGAGACTGAGGTCCTTTAACATCTGCCAGATGATGCTGAGGATGTTCTACGAGTCTGTGGTGGCCAGTGCTATCATGTTTGCTGTTGTGTGCTGGGGCAGCAGGCTGAGGGTAACAGACACCAACAGAATCAACAAGCTCATTCGGAAGGCCAGTGATGTTGTGGGGATGGAACTGGACTCTCTCACGGCGGTGTCTGAAAAGAGGATGCTGTCCAAGTTGCATGCCATCTTGGTCAATGTCTCCCATTCACTACATAATGTACTGGGTGGGCACAGGAGTACATTCAGCCAGAGACTCATTCCACCGAGATGCAGCACTGAGCGTCATAGGAAGTCATTCCTGCCTGTGGCCATCAAACTTTACAACTCCTCCCTTGGAGGGTCAGACACCCTGAGCCAATAGGCTGGTCCTGGACTTATTTCATAATTCACTGGCATAATTTACATATTACTATTTAACTACTTATGGTTTTATTACTATTTATTATTATGGTGCAACTGTAATGAAAACCAATTTCCCCCGGGATCAATAAAGTATGACTATGACTATGACTATGACTATGATCTGATTGAAACGTATAAAATTCTAAAGGGAATGGACAGGCTAGATGCAGGAAGATTGTTCCCGATGTTGGGGAAGTCCAGAACGAGGGGTCACAGTTTGAGGATAAAGGGAAAGCCTTTTAGGACTGAGATGAGGAAAAACTTCTTCACACAGAGAGTGGTGAATCTGTGGAATTCTCTGCCACAGGAAACAGTTGAGGCCAGTTCATTGGCCATATTTAAGAGGGAGTTAGATATGGCCCTTGTGGCTAAAGGGATCGGGGGTATGGAGAGAAGGCAGGTACAGGGTTCTGAGTTGGATGATCAGCCATGATCATACTGAATGGCGGTGCAAGCTTGAAGGGCCGAATGGCCTACTCTTGCACCTATTTTCTTTGTTCCTATGATATTAAACCTGATTCTGATTCTTACAGAAGTAATGGCATGCAAACTGTGCTGTACCTTTTGTGGCTATGATTACATCTCTAACTTCACTTGCCTTTTCACTCTCACTATGACCTGGACCATACTCAGATCCAAACTCTCATTCATGGAATTATTTTGGCAAACCGCTTGAGTACTGTGTCTCAACCTTTTACATCATATCTGAGCTGTGATGACCAAAACTAGACGATGATCCAATTGTCCAATTGTGGTAGAACCCGTGTTTCTTCATAACTTGTTTACTCTTGTACTCTGTGGCTCTATCTATAAAGATCAGGATCCCTTGTTTTTTTAACCGCTGTCAGCCTGAACTGCCACTTTAAATGAACAATGCTCACCTGCTCTCAGATTCTGTACCCATTTTAGGATTCTGCATGCTGGTTTACATTGCATCTTGACATTCTTCCTACCAAAATACTTCACAATTTTTAACATTTAAATTTTGTCTGCCACATACCTGCCCATTTCACATCACTATTAGAATCCTCCTCATAGTCCATCATATGGTAGGTCCATGTTTTATAGAAACAGCAGTTTTGTTCTTCCAAGTCACGCACCTTAAGAAAAGCCATAATCAATAATCTTGGGAAACTTCATTGTACATTTGTCTGCAGTCCAAAAACATCTTTGTAATGCTTTCCTCTTTTTTCCTGTTAATTAGACAATTTTCTTTCCTTGCTGGTGCAGGCCCTTTAATTCTGTGGGATTAGTCTTAATGACAGGCCTATTATCTGGCACAACAAAGAAGAAGCTGCAGGATTTCAGTGGGTCAGGGAGAATCTATGGAGGGAAATGGTCAGTCAATATTTCAGATAGGGATCCTTCATCTGGACTGGAATTTTCATCTGGACAGATGCTGCCTGACCTGAGTTCTTCCAGCTTTTTGCTTGTTACTCCAGATTCTAGCATCTACGGTCTCCAGTGTCTCTGTTATTTGACACCTTTTAAGGAGCGTTTTAGAAGTCCATATCACCTGAAGTTTTTTCATTAACTCTCTTTATTACTTCATCAACAATTCCATAAAACTCACCACCCCAGAATTAAACTGCAGTTACTGGATTTATCCCAAAATACTTCTTTCAACAGGGATTGAATTTGAAATTTTATAGTACTCAGGGACATTTGGCCAATATGGCAACATCTCCAATTTTCTTTTTTACTTCCCTCAGTAACCTGGATACTTTCCAAATGGACCAGTTGATTTCTTCAAATTATATGTAGCTCCTCTTTTTGGGTGCCTGCATTTTTATCATTTATAGTCTCACTCCTAATCTGTACAGCATTTTCCTTTCCTGAGATACCAGCAGTAATCCAATTTCCAAATCCCCAATCCTAACACCTGTTCTAATTTTAAACTGGTGATATTTTTTTAACTGCCAACATTACATCACCAATTGTATAGATTGTATAGGTTAACAAAAGTATAGGCTTGGAACAGTCCATGTTCCAAGCCTATACTGGTATCCGCTCCCCACTTTTCCTTTGCTACATTGACGACTGCATTGGTGCTGCTTCCTGCACACACGCTGAGTTCGTTGATTTCATTAACTTTGCCTCCAACTTTCAACCTGCCCTCAAGTTTACCTGGTCCATTTCCGACATCTCCCTCCCCTTTCTTGATCTTTCTGTCTCTATCTCTGGAGACAGCTTATCTACTGATGTCTACTATAAGCCTACGGACTCTCACAGCTACCTAGACTATTCCTCTTCCCACCCTGTCTCTTGCAAAAGTGCCATCCCCTTCTCGCAATTCCTCCATCTCCACCGCATCTGCTCTCAGGATGAGGCTTTTCATTCCAAGACGAAGGAGATGTCTTCCTTTTTTAAAGAAAGGGGCTTCCCTTCCTCCACCATCAACTCTGCTCTCAAACGCATCTCCCCCATTTCACGCACATCTGCTCTCACCCCATCCTCCCACCACCCCACTAGGGATAGGGTTCCTCTTGACCTCACCTACCACCCCACCAGCCTCCGGGTCCAACATATAATTCTCCGTAACTTCCACCACCTCCAACGGGATCCCACCACTAAGCACATCATTCCCTCTCCACCTTTCTGCTTTCCGCAGGGATCGTGACTCCCTTGTCCATTCGTCCCCCCCATCCCTTCCCACCGATCTCCTTCCCGGCGCATATCCTTGCAAGTGGAACAAGTGCTACACCTGCCCTTACACTTCCTCCCTCACCACCATTCAAGTCCCCAGACAGTCCTTCCAGGTGAGTCGACACTTCACCTGTGAGTTGGCTGGTGTGATATACTGTGTCCGGTGCTCTCGATGAGGCCTTCTATATATTGGTGAGACCCAACGCAGACTGGGGACTGTTTTGCTGAACACCTACGCTCTGTCCGCCAGAGAAAGCAAGATCTCCCAGTGGCCACACATTTTAATTCTACGTCCCATTCCCATTCTGATATGTCTATCCACAGCCTCCACTACTGTCAAGATGAAACCACACTCAGGTTGGAGGAGCAACAGCTTATATTCTGTCTGGGTAGCCTCCAGCCTGATAGCATGAACATTGATTTCTCTAACTTCTGTTAATGCCCCTCCTCCTCCCCCTCATACCCCATCCCTTATTTATTTATTTGTTTGTTTGTTTGTTTATTTATTATTTCCTTTTTTTTCCTCTCTTCTTTCTCTCTCTGTCCCTCTCACAATAACTCCTTGCCTGCTCTCCATTTTCCTTTGGTGCTCTCCTCCCCCTTTCTTTCTCCCTAGGCCTCCTGTCCCATGATCCTCCCCCTTCTCCAGCCTTGTATCTCTTTTGCCAATCAACTTTCCAGCTCTTAGCTTCATCCCTCCCCCTCCTGTCTTCTCCTATCATTTCGGATCTCCCCCTCCCCCTCGCACTTTCAAATCTCTTACTATCTCTCCTTTCAGTTAGTCCTGATGAAGGGTCTCGGCCCAAAACGTTGACTGTACCTCTTCCTATAGATGCTGCCTGGCCTGCTGCGTTCCACCGGCATTTTGTGTGTGTTGCTTGAATTTCCAGCATTTGCAGATTTCCTCGTGTTTATGTATATAAATACAAATGCTTTTGCTCTGATTGGATATTTTTGCTCCAATGTTTTATTAAAGAGCTGCATAATGGAAAGTCTTAGTGTCCTTCATTAAAAAAGGAACAGAATAAGATATACCAAACCAGGAAAGGAGAATTTAAGAAGAGCTTGTTTAAAGGTTTAAGTTTTGAAAAGTTTTCTAAAGGTAAATGGAGCTGTAGAAATCTAAGGTAGGACTTCTGCCTTCAATGAAGAAGAGAATATGCAGATGTTGTATAGATAAGACCTGTCCACTCACAACAGCATTTTAAGTGATTGTTTCTGACTTTATTGAAATAGCTGGTCGTTGCCGGCGTACCTGTCCTACGTAGAAAAGTTCTTCCAGGAGAATGCCTTTGACCACAGGGCCATCAGGCAGTGGTCGGCACGTAATGTCCTGCAGGCACTGCAGGAGAAGGACGTGATGGACACAGTGGGGTGGTTCCCTGAGCAGACCGTCCAGTTCATCTGGCAAAATGCCTCATCGCCAGATCTCACCAACAGGCACCAAGACCTCGCCTGGCTGGTGGTGAGAGGGGCCCTCCCGGTCAGAGCCCTCCTGTACGCCCGGAACGTCGTCTCTGCACCCCACTGCCCACGGGAGGACTGCAGTGAGGAGGAGTCTGTGACCCACCTCTTTGCACACTGTCAGTTTGCAAAGAGGGTGTGGAGGAGAATGGACGGGCTAGTGTCACGTTTTATCCCCAGCAGCTGCGTAACAGAGGACTCTCTGATCTACGGGCTGTTCCCGGGGACGCACACGGAGACCAACATCCGGCGCTGCTGGCAGATCATCAACTCAGTGAAAGGCGCTCTTTGGTCAGCCCGAAACTTGATGGTCTACCAGCACATGGAGATGTCCGTGGGAGAATGCTGTCGACTGGCACATTCTCAGCTGCAGGAGTACGTGCTGAGGGACGCACTGAAATTCGGTGCAGCCATCGCAAGGGCCCGGTGGGGAAGGACCACAGTATAGGTTTCTTCACCCGCGGGAGTGGGAGGGGTTGGGTGGCGGGGAGTATTCCCCTCAACAATGATGTGGTAAGGTGAACAACTGGAGTGCCACGTGGGTGGCCATAAGTACGGATACGTACTGACTATAATGGGAACGTATGTAAAGGATGGAAAGTTATTGAATGGTGTATTGTATATAATTTTATTTCTGAATAAGGTATATTTTGAAATTTTAAAAAATGCCATAAAGTCCCCAACAGACAGTGACAATATAGAGGAAGGGGATTCAATGGCAAAATAACATGTTCTTTGCCTAGGCCTCTATCAATGTTCATAACAGGTAATTTTAGCTTATTCAGAAATGTAGAGGAACTTCACTGCCTTTTGCACTATCTAAATTGAATAAACAAATTTTCAATCCTATAGTTAAACACACATTGCGAATATGGTTTCAATTTCATAAATTTTTTGGTCTGAATGAATTTATGTTATCAAGCCCTATTTTATCTAATTTCTTTTTCCAACCCTCAGTAATGGACCAAGCCTCTTTGATATGGAAAACGAAAGGTAAAATATGTTTTCGTGATCTATTTCTGGATAACTGCTTTATGTCTTTTGAGCAGTTATCTGAGAAATTTGATTTGCCTAGATCCCATTTTTTTTAGATACCTACAAGTAAGAAATTTTTTAAATACTATGTTGCCTACCTTTCCGACTTCAAATCCTTCTGGCATTTTTGATAAAATTTTAGGTTTTAATCCTTTGCAGAAAGGATTAATAGCAATAATTTATGATATAATTATGAAATTACAGCCAGATATATCTGATAAAATCAAAAATGAATGGGAAAGGGAACTTCAACTTTCCCTACCCATAGAGAAATGGGAAAGAATTTTTCAATTAGTTAGTACTTCTTCTACATGTGCTAAACATACATTAATACAATTTAAAGTAGTACACAGAGCTTATATGCCCAAAGATAAACTAGCTCGTTTTTATTCCCATATAAACCTTACTTGTGATAGATGTCACTCTGAAGTGGCTTCTTTAACTCATATGATTTGGTCCTGTCCTCTTTTGGAAAAATATTGGAAAGACATTTTTGATATTATTTCAACTGTTCTATGCTTTGATTTAAAACCGCATCCGATTACGGCAATCTTTGGATTGCCAATGGTAGAACATAGATCTTTGTCTTCTTCAGCCTGTCGAATGATAACTTTTGTTACTTTAATGGCGAGAAGATCTATTTTGTTGAACTGGAAGGAAACTAATCCTCTAACTACATTCCAATGGTTTTCTCAAACCGTATTAAGTTTAAATTTAGAAAAAATTAGAAGTGATATTTTTGACCCTTCGGTTAAATTTGAAGAAACTTGGAAACCTTTTATGCAATATTTTAATATGATGTAATCTGACCTTTCTGAATCTTTTTTCTAAACTTAAATTATATGATGAGAGGAGCGGAGTTAATGACATTATTGAACGTGTCTGATACAAGCCGTTGGTCTGCCCTGTTTTGCTTTTTTTGGGTTTTATTTTCTCTTTTTCTTTTGGGTTTTTTTTTTGTTTATAAATTTTTTTTCTTTTTATTTCTTTTTTTAATGATTAATCTCATTATGAGTTTGGAAGTCTTTTATATCTATGTTACTTAAAATTCATTTTATATATGCTGATGAACATTTTTCTAATCTCTTTGTACTAACTTTGTTATTGAGTTTATAATTTTGGAAAATTAATAAAGAGTTTTAAAAAGGAAAGAAAGCAATGTAGAGAAGTATGCTGACAACATGAATCAGATTCAGGTTTAATAACATCGGCATTAGTCATGAAATTTCTTAACTTTATGGCAGCAGTACAATGAAATACATGATAAATTAATATATAGAAAAAAACTGAATTGCAGGAAGTTTATATATCTATTAAATAGTTAAGTTAAAAAATAAGTAGTACAAAAAAAACAAATAAAAAAGTAGTGAGGTTTTGTTCACGGGTTCAATGTCCATTTAGGAATCGGATGGCAGAGGGGAAGAAGCTGTACCTGAATCGCAGTGTGTGTCCCTTCAGGTTTCTGTACCTCCTCTCCGACAGTAACAATGAGAACAGGGCATGTCCTGGGTGATGCGGGTCCTTAATGATGGATGCCGCTTTTCAGATGCCACTCCTTGAGGATGTCTTGGATATTATGGAGGCTAGTACCCATGATGAAGCCGACTAATTTTACAAGTTTCTGCAACTTATTTCGATTTTGTGCAGTAGCAGCCCCCCCCCCCCCCATGCCAGATGGTGATGCAGCCAGTCAGAATGCTCTCCACGGTACATTTGTAGAAGCTTTTGAGTGTTTAGTTAACAAACCAAATCTTCTCAAACTCCTAATGAAGTATAGCTGCTGTCTTGCCTTCTTTATAGCTGCATCAATATGTTGAGTTCAGGTTAGATCCTCAGAGAACTTGAAATTGCTCACTGTCTCCACTTCTGATCCCTCTATGAGGATTGGTTTGTGTTCCCTCATCTTGCCCTTTCTGAGGTCCATAATCAGCTCTTTGGTCTTGCTAATGTTGAGTGTAAGTTTGTTGCTGCGACACCACTCCACTAACTGATATATCTCGCTCTTGTACGCCCTTTTGTCACCTTCTGAGATTCTGCTAACAATGCTTGTATCTTCAGCAAATTTATAGATGGTACTTGAGCTATGTCTAGTCACACAGTCATAGGTGTAGATAAAGTAGAGCAGTAGGCTTTGCACACATCACTGTGGTACACCAGAGTTGATTGAGTGAGGTGGAGACGTTATTTCCAATCCACACAGATTGTGGCCTTCCAGTTAGGAGCTGAGGATCCAGTTGCAGAGGGCGGTACGGAGGCCTAGATTCTGTAGCTTTTCAAGCAGAACAGAAGGAATAATGGCGTTAAACGCTGAGCTGTATTCAATTAAGGGGAAAGTTTGTTGACATGTAGAATTGGGAAGAAGAAGTAATTACTTCAGCTGTTTTTCAGCAGTTCTATTGAGCATGAGGGTGCTTGAAGGAAAACTATATATAGGTTCAACACTAGATCAGTAAGGAAACGAAAAAGTGACAATGTACAAGGAAAGACTCAATGGATGATAACTTTAATTACAAAGAAGAGTACAGCTCATGGTGCTTGCGATGTGGATATGGAGCAAGTACTTGGATGGAATGAATTAAAGGGGATCTTATTTACTAATGAATAAATATCTTTACATGATCATTTTTGACATGATTACTATCCTTAATTGTTTACTTTGAGTTTTGGTAATCATCTAATTCAATTCACTCTTAACACAAAGCACATTGTTAGGAGTATCAATAAATATTTCACTTCTTCACTTTGTGTTAATGGAAGTTTGAATTAAATGAGAAGCAGTTGTTTGTGTACCAGCCACAATGAATAATAGGGGCACACCTATGTTCAATTCATCAAATTCCCCAATGATTACAGAAACAAGAGCATTTAGTAAATTACAAAACTTCAGTCTATAGTCATCTGTCTAAGATTTTTTTATATTTTGAATTTTGGTAAAGTACATAATCAATGTCTGAGGGTAACTTCCTGTAGAGTATTTGTGATGTTTTACTGATTGTAGCAGTTGGTGTAAAATTGTGCAGAACCTCGTGAAACCAGGCCAAGTGCTCACAGTGAGTCTCTTGGAAGATCTTTGTGAGAGTTTCTTCTTTTCCATGCCAATGGCAAGTGAAATGCTCCATTTTATTCCATAATTATTATAGCATGGTCTGTGATAAAGACTATTCCTTTTTCCAGTGAATAATTGGTCGTCAATCCACAATTGCTACCAGAGGTGGAAATCTTCCACTAGACATTACTTTAGTTTACAGAGGCCGGAATTCTTTTTGTTTGCTTGTCACTGTTATTTTATTTGCTTGCAAAAACGTATAACCTTTCATTTTGGAAGGGGAGAAGCCTACCACTGAGTGAAGATACCTTTCACTGAGCCTTAATGGCTGTTGTTCTTATCTTTAAAATAAAATTAACACTTCATATATGTTTCCTTGTGAATAGTAACATTTAATATCCTCAGTTTCCTTAGCCTACAGACTATTTAAATTGTTTCATATACAGCACTATTAATCTGGAATCTGATGATTAGTACACAGACTCCCTCTAGTGGTTGATGCTTTACATCAAGTCATTTATAAAGATTCTAAGTATCATAGGAGAGAACGTAACCCTTTTATTAGTTTTATTTCATATTTATATTATTGACATTCAATATTGGGGTGGGAGGAAGTGATTGGTTGCAAGAGGCTGATCAAAGAAAGGAACTGGACAGGAGAGAGGACAAGTGAATGAGGTCAGCGGGGTAAACTGTTGGGATGATCAGTTGTTGAATAGACCAAGGACATCAGTGGTATGATGGGGCTAATATTTATCGAAAGATCTACGTGGAAGAATATGAAAGTTTTGGTCTCCATAGGCAGCACCCTTGGTCCAGGAACTGGCACCTGTTAGATTACTGATCGCTGTCTAATCCACTCTTTTATGCCTATTAGCCTGGACACAGAGCATAAGTATCAACAGAAACATTGCTGCAAGAAAATCAATATTAAAGCTCTCAAGCACCCACAAAGGTAGCTTATTCAGATAGTGGTTTACAGACGATCTGTCAATTTTCAGTCAACAGAAGCTGCAGAAAGTCAAAAACTAATGTGCTGTTCAGGTTCACCATAATTGTCATCTCTGAAGAGAGTCTTGGCGTCTGTGGACAACTTCTCAAGCAAAATGAAGGCAGAAAACCCATGACCTAAATGACAGATAGCAGGTAGAAAGATTGTAGAAAAGAAGTTACTCACTGATATCCATGACATGCATAGGTCCTTCAGCACTGTTGAAGACATTTATCTCCAAATAGTAAGACCCCACTCCATTGAATGCCAAGAATGGAGGTGAACTTATCAAGGGCAGAGGAGGTAAATGATTGTAGGAATGAACATTTCAAAAATCTCAATTGTAATTTTGTTCTCAAAGTGAGCACTCCAACTTAATCCCATAGTAACCTCTTCAGTCCAGTCTTCTGACCAGCAAGCAATTGAAAAGGCCACATCCCAACTAAAGGTCAAGACTTGAAAGGCACTCTAGTTGAACTACTTGAAAATTTCCCAGAATTTCAGTCTTAAATCTGCATCCTCATCATCCACATCTGGGAAGAGGAGAATATAACAGGGGATTTCACAGACCTCACTAACAGCACTGACTGCATCAACTGAGAGAAACTTTAGAGTATCCCCTTCAAATTTGGCTGACCACAGAAATTTATTTCCATCTTTTATGATGGCATGCAGGTCATGATAGTAACAAATAAATCTACAACAGAGTAAATCTCAGTGAAGACCCCCTGTCAAAAGCTTAATGTAGTTTCAAGTAGCTCATCTTCTTTCTGGGTATTGTTATTCCGACTCAACCTTGAGTTCAACTATTTCAACTAATCAGCATTTTTATCTCATGTTTCTGCTATTAATAATGGTTTTCTTTGGTAATTTTAGATAATGATTCAGTTTCTCCAATTTATGCAGTATCTCCTCTAAAATAATATTTAATGTTTTCATTTGATCTATTACCACCCCCTTTATGATATTTAATCTCCAGCCTTCTACATTACAAACCTACTTTATTATTCTGTGCACATTAAAACCAATCTATCTCTACTTTTGATTAAGGTTTGCTAACCTAAAACCTTAACTGATGCTATCTGACTTCCTCAACATTTCCGGGATTTTCTATTCTTATCCAACCTAATTCCAGTTTTTAGCCCTTAGTTCCTGGATTTGTAAGTTATGACGCTTCAAGTACACCTTCAAATACTTTTAAGATATAATCAGGCTTTCTACTTCAATCACATTTTCTGGTATTGACTCAAAAAAAATCTCCTCAATACCTTAGATTTATAGTCCTCAGTTATTGACCTGTCATTTCAAGAAAATAGTACAGTATTTTCAAATCTATTCTGCCTAGGTCAATCAAAATATCATATATCTCAATTAAGTCTTTCTACGGCCCCATGTTCCGAAGAACATAACTGATTCAGTCTTTTCTGTAGTGCTACCAACATTGCCGCAAATCTCTCTCCAGCATGATTACACTTTCCTGTTTTGTGTAAAACTCTATGCAAAACTGATGTCTTATACAGTTGCAATATAGTTGTTTTGTAATTATATTTATAACTTAGTTATTACTGGAAAATATACCATATACCTTTTTTATGACCTGTTGGGAATTGTGAACTCCAGAGCTGGCTTCATGATTCAGTATCATTTATTGTGAATACCCTTTATTATTTTGATTTTCTACACACACTAGTCAGGATTAAATTCTGTTTACCACCTATCCTCCAGAGATATCTTCCTGTCATGTCCAGATCTTTTAATCACATCAGATACAGAGACCTTTTTTCTACAGGCTTCTTAATCATAGTCTCTGGAATTGTCGAAATCATTCATGTATACCAAACAGGACTTGGAACTGTGTCTTCCTTCACGTCTTTTGTGCTAATGGCAGCTGGCACCTATCGGGAAGGTGCAATGGTGCCCCCTACTGCAATGGTATATGAAGGGAGCCATCATGGGTCAGATCCTACCTCCCAAACATGTTTAATTAAAAAGTTCATCAGGGCCCTACACGACTTAACCATCCCTGCTTCAGGTGTCAGAATATCCTGCAAACTAGGCACCCCAGATCGACCCAAGAGTTGCCTAAACAGCCTCCCACATTCCAACAAATATCTGTGGCACACCAAGATCACATGTTCCACCGTCTCTGGGACCTTACAAAAATCACACCACCCAATCCCATGCTTACCACCAAGTGCTAAAGTGGAATGCAAACCCATATGTCCAAACCTTGGACCCGCCAACCACACAACTTCCCTCCTATTCCTTCCCAAAAGGCGCCTCCCCTGAACTGACGGACTGTGTCCTTCCTAGTGTTCCTGCTTCCCAAGTGCATTTCTCTCATAATTACGTCCATTGACGACCCCCTCACCTTGATCCACCTATCACCTGCCAGCTTTTGCTTCACCCCTCCCTTCCACCTTTTTATACTGGCTATCACCCTTTTTCTTTCGATGAAAAGTCTCGATGAAAATGTTGATCCTCCAGTTCTCTCCACTGTTGCTGCCTGACCTGCTGAGTTCTTCCATCCTTTCATGTGTTGCTTCAGATTTCAGTTTTTTTGCAGACCCTTGTGTCTCCATTGACCATTACCGCTGTTCTTCTGTCATCAGACCAGTTTCTGATCCAACTTGTCCTTTACTTTGGGCATTGTGAATTTGATCTTACTGACTAATCTGCCATGAAGAAACTTACCAAAAGCATTGCTAAACACCATCTGCTGAAAGGTTTCGGCCTGAAACATTGACAGTACTCTTTTTCATAGATGCTGCCTGGCCTGCTGAGCTCCTCCAGCATTTTGTGTGCATTGCTTGGATTTCCAGCATCTGCAGATTTTCTCTTGTTTGTGATTAGACTACATTAAATATGCTTGCATTTCTCATTCTTCAATAAGTTTGAGTTGGTCATATTCAACCTGCCCTTAAACTCATGTTGATTGAGCTCAGTACATGTTAATGATAATAAATCAAGTTACAAATTAAACTATGTTGATCTATACAATGGTTAATAGTATTCTGAATAAATGTTTCTAGTAATTTTCTTTCAATTACTAATATAATGCTGACTAGCTTGTAAAACTTCGTTGAGTGTTATAATGTAAGCAGTTGTCTGCTCCTTGAACACTGTCTGAAATTAGTGTCAACTGGAAATTCTTCATTATATGTTCCGTCAGTTTTCTTAACAGCCTAAGCTAGGTTTCATCTGGGCTCTATGACTTACTGGTTTTCAAAAAATAGTGAGTCATTGATTCTGAATGATTCTGTCATTTTGTTTTATCCTGTCAAATGGGTGCCATGGTAGTGCAACAGCTAGCACGATGCTATTACAGCTTGAAGCACTGGAGCCTGGAATTCAATTCCAACGTTATCTGTAAGGAGTCTGTACATCTTCCCTGTGGAATGTGTGCGTTTTCTAGGTTCCTCCCACAGGCCAAAGAGGTACCGGTTAGTAGGTTAATTGGTCATTGTAAATTGTCCCATGATTAGGCTAGGGTTAAATTGGGGGTTGCCGGGTGATGCGGTTGGAAGGGTCTATTTCGCGCTGAAATCTCAACAAATAATAAAAAAAACCGTGCAGTCCCTCCTCAATACAATGTCTCTGTTCTCTCTCTCTCTCTCTCTGTGGCAATCTCCACCAAATGTTTATTCAGAATATCTTCAGCTTTCACACACATGTAACCTTTTCGGGATGAATCTTCCTTTAATTAGTTCTAAAGAGGCAACTAATTCATAGATCAACGAGATTGTGGATGTTCAGTGTAATTGTTCTGTTGAAAGCATTCCTGGTTGCTTTCTCAGAAGCTAGCGTGTCTTTCAACTACCTGCCTTTAGTTTTCTTGCATGATAGAACTCTTAAAATAATACTCTGTAATCCTAACAGTTTATAATCAATTACTTCTCTTCCTGTGGCCTATAGGTTAAAATTGGGACGTATTATTATACATAATTGCATCAGTTGTTTGTTAGTCATTAAACTTTATCCAATTGTTGTGTAATAGCAACATAAATGATTCCATGTGATTTGAATCCTCACCAAAGTCCAATTTTATCTCACAGGATTTTCTGTGATTTGGAGAGACAGGGGCTAATTTTACAGGTCTTGGAATGTCTTTAAAAGTAATTTCACATCACGTTATGCTTGCAATGTTAATAAAAAATGAAAGTGACTTCTCCCTTAAAAACAAGTATTATTGAACATTAAACAAGCAGACCCTTGTGACAGCAATGTTAGTCTTTCTTGAGTGTTGTTAAAGGCTGGCACTGGCAGAAATGTCAAAACAGAAAGAAATAAGGATCTGAATGAAAATAATTGAGTCATTTCCCAATTGACTTTGGCATGGTGTACAAGGAATGGACTACTACCAACATTATCCTGTAATACAGTACAGTATCTGAATGAAAGTGAGTGGTAACTTAGCCTGGTCACCTTTTGTGAATTCTTTATATCTATATTGCCCTTCGCAGTGATTGGTTTTGTATCGGCTGTTTCTATGCTTTTTTTCTGTAACTCTCGCCTCGGCTAGCGGCTTAATATAGGGGGTGATAGCTCCCCGGCCCAGCCAAACTTAAGAAATCTCATTTTGGTGGATGCTGTGCGATGTGTCCCCTGTTACAAATCAGTACTCCGGAATAACAAACAGTACACAATATGCGATTAAACAATTAAGCTTTATCATTCTTACTTTGACTATATGGTTAGTAAAGAAAATGAGAAAAAAGAAAAAGGGCCCAATCTTATGAAACAGTCTATTGCTCAGTGTTGGAACTCACTGATAAGCCGGTTGTCGACTATCGACCTCCTCCAATCGTCACTGCCCTTCGGACCCTCGCTCCAAATCCACCCCGTCCGGCGGTCTACCAACTCTTTCCATTCGCGCCTTCTCTCCTCATCTCTCCCTGGCAAAGACTGCAAAAATCTCTCTTCCAAACTCACAAGAAAGGACAACAGCATTCCAAACCCCGCTATCTCTAGTCATAATCCAAACATTGCTGCTACAGAGAGTCCATTACGTTATCAGTGAAACCTTACAGCATGTTACATTTCAGACAGCCAGCAAATCTTTCTCTAGTGCATTGGAAAATTTGAGGTATCTCTTCAGCTGTTCAAAATTTTTGAGGTTGCGGTTCATTCTATCGTTTGCCTAAGAACAACAACGTCCTTAAAATAGTTGCTGAACCTGCTAAAGAACATGCCATAAAGATATCTGCCTCCCTCTCAATCTCTCCTGTCATCTCCATCCATGGTAAGCTAGCAACGTAGTTTCCCACTTTCTAGAAGGAAGTTGTAAATGGACATGTGTTTTGACTGATCTATCACCTATTAATAAGATAGGAGTTAATGCCTCATGTGAGAAATTGTCTCTGGTGACCTATAAAAGACCTATTAAAATGTATCTTGCAGGATGTTATTAAAGACTTTATTAAGAAGAAAGAACGTGGTGAGCTTTTAATGCAGAAGCTTGGATCCTTTAAAGATGATCTGCTGAATAAGGTGAATAATTCTTTTTAAGTGTTAACATTTTTATCTCAAGTGGTTATTTTTTGGTAATTGAGTGCAGGTTTAGAATCATTATTATCTCTAATAATTACAAGACAAATTATAAATTTCCTCTGTATCTTCCAGTTTGCTTTAAATCTGCCTTACTCACTTAAATAATTTACTGTTTCAATCTATTTGCTTTGGAGGTGATAAAATGGTCATTACATATTAATTAGCATTTATAAACAAACATTTCATGGTATTATTGTTTGGAAGGGCCATGTTCAATGCTCAGTGTTTAAAACCAGCTACGTCTCACCTGGAGTGATGGGCCGAATAACACATCTGTTACTATTTGTATTTCCCAGCAACAGCTTTATTTTATGTTCACAGCAGAAAGCAAAATGCACGAAAGGCCATGTAGATTACTCCAAAAGGTGTAATACTGCACAATAAAAGGAACTTTATTTATCCTATGAGTTTGTGGCATTTCTACTAATTGGAAGAGTTTCTATTTATTTTATCTATGCCCTTCAAAATTTTTTTTACCTCTACCAGGTCCCCACTGCCTGCTCTGTTATAAGGAATAAAAAAGCAAGCTGTTTAGTGTCTCCTCATAAATGAAACATTTCATCTTAGGTAACTTTCTTTGCACTCCTCCAGTAAAATCACATCCTTCCTTAAGGGCCTGTAATGTGCTGTAGATTTCTATGTTCCCATAGCTTAGCAACCAGAGTTTTAAACAATATTCCAACTGTGGCATAACCAATGTTTTATAAAGACGTACTAAGCCTCCCTGGTGTTGTGTTCTGTGCCCCAGCTAATATAGGCAAGTATCCAAGTTCCTACTGTTCATCGTGTATGCCCTACTCTTATCAGTCCTGTCAAAGTACATCACCTCATACTTATATTCCATTTGCCTTTGACCTTGGCATTGAAGTCCACCAATATCACAGCTCAGTGGATTTTGACATCTCTGCAATTTCACCACAAATTTGCTACTCAATATCCTTCCCATTCGTTGGCTACTTAATAGAATAGTGGCAGAGATGTAATTGCATCTTCTTTGTTAACTCAGAAATATTCTGTCCTTGATTGTTTCAGCATACTAGCAGTGAAATATTCTCCTTAATCAATATTGCCATTCACCACCTCCCACCTCAGACACTGAATTGACTCAGATGAATGAATTATAAATTCAGAAGCTGCAATTGACTTCAATACCTAATTATTTCATGGAGGAATAGTCAGCTTTAGTGTACAGGCAAACTTTATCACCCTGCTCAAAGCCCTGACTATATGTGATAATTGTCATGTGAGATCTTTTAGTTATGTTATAAGACATAGGAGCAGAATTAGGCTATTTGGCCCATCGAATCTGTTCCAACATTCGATCATGTCTAATGTATTTTTCCTCTCATCCCCATTCTCCTGCCTTCTCCCCATAACTTTTGACACCCTTACTAATCATGAACCTATCAACCTCCACTTTAAACATAGCCAATGGTTGGCCTCTATGGCATAGAATTCTTCAGAGTCACCACTCACGGCTAAAGAAATTCCTCATCTCTGTTCTAAAGAGACATTTTTCTATTTTGAGGCTGTGCCCTCTGGTCCTAAACTCTCCCATTATTGGAAACATCCTCTCCCTTGCTACTCTACCTAGGCCTTTCGATATTCGGTAAGTTTTAATGAGATCTCCCCGTCATTCTTTCAAACTCTAATGAATACAGGTCCAGAGCCATCAGATGGTAACCCTTTCATTCCCAGATCATTATTGCAAATCTTCCCTGGATTGTCTCCAATGCCAGCACATCCTTTGTTAGATATGGGGACCAAAACTGCTCACAATACATCAGCATTACATCCTTGTTTTATATATTCTAGTCCTCTAAAATAAAAGCTAATTTTGCATTTTCCTTCCTTATGACTGCTTCAACTTGCAAGTTAAGTTTTAGGGAATTTGGCAGTAGGACTCCTAAGAGACTTTGTACCTCTAATTTCTGAATTTACTCCCTGCTTAGAAAATAGTCTACGTTTTTATTCCTTCTGTACACTGTGTTCCATCTGCCACTTCTGTGTAAGTCCTTCTGCAGACCTCCTGATTCCTCTGTGCTACTGCCTCTCCGCTATGCATTATTCTCAAACTTGGCCACAAAGCCTTTAATTCTGTCATTCAGATCATTAACATATAATTTGAAAAGTAGTGGATCCAACACCCACCCCTGCAGAACACCGCTAGTCACTGGCAGCCAACCAGAAAAGGTTCCCTTTATTCCCACAGTTTGCATTCTGCCAGTCAGCCAGTCGTTCCTGTAATACCATGGGCTCGTAGCTTTTTTTAGCAGTCTCGTGAGGCACCTTGTCAAAGACCTTCTGAAAATCCATGTAAGCACCGTCCACCGACTCTTCTTTGTCTATCCTGCCTGTTATTTCCTCAAAGAATCCCAACAGTATTGTCAGACAAGATTTTCTCTTAAAAAAACCTTGCTATTTTATCATGTGCCTCCAAGTACCCTGAAACCTCATCCTTAATAAGGGACTCTAACATCTTGTCAACCATTGAACTCAGGCTAAGTTGCCTACATTTTCTGTCTTTTGTCTCCCTCTCTTCCTTTGTAGAGCGGAGTGACATTTGCAATTTTCAGTCCTCTTGTCATGCTACAATGTGATATCTTTTCACAGTTTTTATATATGGGTTTAGAGCTGGGAATGAACCTGGATCTGTACTTGAGCCCAGATGGGAATGGCCTTAAGTGGGTCTCGTGTCTGATATCTGGATATCACATCTTTAGTTCCTGGTTCTAAGTTTGTATTTGGACTAGGTGCCAAGTTGGGCCAGGGCTAGGTAACAGGAATGCCACACAGACTGGGCAAGACATCAGGGAGAGTCAACTTCCAGCTTCATTCTTCAGTCACATTCTCCAAGAGCTCTTTCTTGTCCCGATATACTTGCCCTCATGATGTCACTCCCCTTTTGGAGTGGACGCTGTTCCAATCATTCCAGGAACTGTTGGGAAATCTTCAGTGGGCAGATAAACTTTTGAGAACCCAGAACAGTCAGAAGTGAAGGGTCAAAGAAAGGTGAGTATAGACTTGTCATACCTATGCCATGGGTTGGGTGTTTTGAATACTTCTTATTTGTGTTAAGGTGCCAGTGGTTCAATGTTCTCTTTTAGCTGACAGTTAAATGAGCAAATTCCATGATCACAGCTATCAGAATTATGTTCGTTATAACTACTTTATATGACATGAAATCTGTGGCTTTGTAGCAGCAATACATAAAATTACTAGAAATTACAAAATAAGTAAACATGCAAATAAAGTGTTCATGGGTTTATGTTTGTTCATAAATCTGATGATGGAAGAGAAGAACCTGTTCCTGAATCATTGAGTGTGGGTCTTCAGGCTCCTGTACCTGCTCCCTTAAAGTAGTAATGAAAAGAGCGCGTGAACAGAATGTGAGGGTCCCCATTGATCAATGCCGCCTCCTTGAGGCACCACCTTTTTGAAGGCGTCCTTATCTATGGGAGGGTTGTAGGGTTGTGCCCATGATGGAGCTGACTGAGTCCACCAGCCTCTTCAGCCTCTTGTAATCTTTTACATTGGAGCCTCCATACCAGGCTGTGATGCAGACAGGCGGAATGCTTCAATAGAAATTTGCAAGAGTCTTTGTGACATATTAAATCTCCTCAAACTTCTAAAGAAGTGGAGCTGTAGGTGGGCCTTCTTCACGATTGCATCAATGTGTTGGGCCCAGGCAGATCCTGAAAGATGTTGACACTCAGGAACTTAAAGCTGCTTACCATTTCTACCACTGACCCCTCAATGAGGACCAGTGCATACTTCCCTGACTTCTCCTTCCTGAAATCCACAATGAGTTCCTTGGTGTTGTTGATATTGAGTGTGCGGTTGTTATTGTAATGGCCAGGTTTGGTGAAGATGCACCAAATGGCTGGAGGGCCAGTATCAGGGGTCACAGACTGACCCCCGTCATTTAGACCAGAAATCAAGAGAACTTTTCAGTCAGGCAGAGATTAACCTGTGCAATTGACTATCACAGAAGGCAGTGGAAGCCAAGTCTTCAAGGAGAAGATTAGTGCTTAATGAATAAGGAATTAAGCCATATAGAGAGAAAGTTGGAAGAGGTACTGAAGTGGCTGATCAGCCATGATTGTATTGAAGGATAAGAGTTGGATGAAGGGGATGCGTTGCCTACTTCTGCTCCTTTTTTTAGTATTTCTATATTTCTTGTAATAAATTCCGGACAGTTCTTATTTTAGCTTTGTATCATAATTGACAACATTGCTTGCAGTAACAAGAAGTTTCTTTCCTAATTTTTAGACTGAGCTTTCCAAGAGTACTGATGGATATATTCACTTTGGTGACCAGGTATTACTTATTAATCCTGGCACAGAACAAAGTCATTTGCCTCGAGCCCCCATGACATTAACGATGAATGTTGATGAAAACAGATTTATGACAAGTAAAAAAGTTGATTCACCATGTGAAGTGTGCAGCAGCAGGAACTTAACACCCTGTGTCAGGAATACTTTTGTCATTACGAGGTAAGAGAGGCTTTGAATTTGTGTTAATAAAGTTCCTTTGAATCAATGACAGGTATAGCAAAAATGGTTGTTTTACCAGTGGCTAAATTTTATATTGAAATATTTGTGCACAAATAATTATGGTTAAAAATTGCAGTTAGAACTTTGAAATAAAAACAAAAATGCTGTGGATATGTACTCTACAAGTCAGGCTGCATCTGTGAAAAGAGAAACAGAGATATCACTACAGGTTGAAGACTTCTCCTGAACATTGGTTGTTACTATCATCTGCATTTAATTCAAAGTTGCTGAATTTCAATTAATTATAAATGAAAATAATGAAAACAGTCACATTTGCTGTGTTAAAATTATGTATTTTTTCCTTACGTATTTTAGTTGGATCTTGAACAAAACCAATCCAGAATCTAGAACAATTGGAAGTAGTTTATTATTGTCACATGTGAAGAGATACAGTACAATGAAAAGCTTTTCTTGCCTACTGTTCATCCAGATCAGATCATTACATAGTGCGTTGAGATAGAGCAAGCGAAAAAAATAGCAATGAAGAATAAAGTGTAACAGCTACAGAGAAAGTGCAGTACAAGTAAACAATAAAATGCAATATCATAACGAGGTAGATTCTGAAGTCTAGAGTCCAACTTATCTACAGGGGAAGACTAGTACTGTTATATAAACCTCTGGTGATTCAATCACATCATAGAGCTATAATAAGAATGCAAAGTATGCCAAAGACACATTCTGAATATGAATACTGGTGTTGTAACCATGGAAAACATGAACATAAGTCAATGTATGATCACAGCACGTACTTAGTTAAATAAATGGAGGAAAATCCAGACTACTGTTGATGCTCTAATTTTGACCTTTACAGCTCGAAGATAAAGAAAGCCATAGAAAAGAGAAAATCTGCATTTTCTGGAAATCTGAACAACACACACAAAATGCTGGAGAAACTCAGCAGGTCAGGCAGCATCTAAGGAAAAAGTTCAGACCAAAACCCTGCAGCAGGACTGGAGAAACAAAAAGCTGAGGAGTAGATTTAAAAGGTGGGAGGAGGGGAGAGAGAACCATCAGGTGATAGGTGAAACCTGGATGGGGAGTGATGAAATAACTCATATCGGCATACCTTGACTCTGTTTTATCCCCCCTAGTTCAGTCCCTTCCTACCTACATCCATGACACCTCACACACTCTTGATCTTTTCAAGGATTTCAAGCTCCCTGACTGCCATCAGCTTATTTTTACTGTGGATGTTCAGCCCATTTACACCTCCATTCCCCACCAGGAAAGCCTCAAAGCTCTCCTTTTTTTTCCTGAACACCAGACCTAACCAGTTCCCCTCCACCACCACTCTCCTCTGATTAGCGCAACTTGTCCTCACTCTCAATAGTTTTTCCTTTGGCTCCTTCCACTTCCTTCAAACAAAAGGGCACTCGCATGGGTCCCAGCTATGCCTGCCTGTTTGTTGGCTACATGGAACAACTTATGTACCAAGTCTACGCTGGTGACCATCCCGCACTTTTCCTATGCTACATCGACGACCAGATTGGTGCTGCTTCCTACAGCCATGCTGAACTCATCGACTTCATCCACTTTGCCTCCAACTTCCACCCTGCCCTCAAATTGACCCGATCCATTTCCGATACCTCCCTTTCTTTTCTCGATCTTACTTTCTCTATCTCCGGAGACAGTTTATCCACCGATGTCTATTACAAACCCATGGATTCTTACAGCTACCTGGACTATACCTCATCCCACCCTACTACCTGTAAAAACGCCATCCCCTTTTCTCAATTCCTCCGTCTCCGCCACATCTGCTCTCAGGATGAGGCTTTTCATTCTGGAACGAAGGAGATGACCACCTTTTTCAAAGAAAGAGGCTTCCTCCACCATCAACGCTGCTCTCAACCACATCTCTTCCATTTTATGCATGTCTGCTCTTACCCAATCCTCCTGCCACCCTACCAGGTATAGGGTTCGTCTTGTCCTCATCTGCCACCCCACTAGCTTCTTTGCACAACACATAATTCTCCGGAACTTCCACCATCTCCAACAGGATCCCACCACCAAGCATGTCTTTCCCTCCCCCCACTTTCTGCCTTCACCAGGGATCATTCCATATGCAACTCCCTTGTCCATTTATCCCTCTCCACTGATCACCCTCCTAGCACTTATCCTTGCAAGTGGAACAAGTGCTACTCCTGCCCCTACACCTCCTCCCACACTGCCATTCAGGGCCCTAACAGTACTTCCAGGTGAGGCGACACTTCACCTGTGAGTCTGTTGAGGTCATTTGCTATGATCGGTGCTGCTGGTATGGCCTTCTGTACATTGGTGAGATCCGACGTAGATTGGGAGACCGCTTCACCAAGTACTTATGCTCCATCCGCCAGAACAAATGGGATCTCCCAGTGACCACCCATTTTAATTCCACTTTCGATTCCCATGCCAAAGATATCCATCCATAGCCTCCTCCACTGTCATGATGAGGCCACACTTAGGTTGGAGGAACAACACCTTATGTTCTGTCTCGCAGCCTTCAATCTGATGGCATGAACAACATTTTATCAAATTTCTGGTAATGCCCCCCAACCCCCCCCCTTCTCCATTTCCCTCTCTCACCTCATCTCCTTACCTGCCCATTGCCTTCCTCTGGTGCTCCTCTCCATTTTTCTTTCTTCCATGGCCTTCTGTCTCCTTCACCAATCAACTTTCCAGCTCTTTACTTCATCCCTCCCCCTCCAGGTTTCACCTATCGCCTGGCTCTGCTCTCCCCTCCCCTCCATTAAACTACCCCTCAGCTTTTTTTTTCTCCAGTCCTGCCAAAGGTTTTCGGCCCAAAACGTCAACTGTACTTTTTTCCATAGATTGCTGCCTGGCCTGCTGAGTTCCTCCAGCATTTTGTGTGTGTGTTGCTCATAAAGAAAGCCAAGTTGCTTGGCGAAAATAATCAGCAACAATGCCATCTAAAAAAGACCAAGAGGAGCTCTACAAACAGAGGTTTAAGGGCAGTTCACCAAGCATTCCTTGGACAGGGATGACACTTAAAAAAAGAATACAATGTTATTTCTCAAATTAAGATTTTAGACACAATGAATAACCTTCAAGCAAAGAAACCTAGTTCTACCCATATAATTATTTTAAAAATAATTCACACTTTGTTAATTGGAACTTCTGTTTCAGTTGACTCCAGCTGAAATAATTATTCTTTAGTACTCTTGTAAATTACAAAGATTCCAATAGACTTACCAACTTTAGGGGACAGCTGATGCTTCATTTTGCAAAGGAGTGTCAGACTTTGAAAGACTGAAATATAGTTGCACGTATGTCATATCATCGGAGTCAATATTGGCTGGATAGGTATAGAAAGATCACAGCACAGAAGGACACAGTTTCGCCCATCATATCTGTGCTATCTCTATCAGGGCAACTTACTATTTCAACCCCTGGCTCTTTCTCTTTAATCTTGCAGACCGAAGTGTACATGGTTACTACAGTCAACTGGCAAACCAGATAAATTAAGCTACTTTATGGATTTGTCCACCATAAATAATTTGCATTGTAATTTTTAAAAATGAAAACAGGTGTGCGATTTCAAAAATTGGAGATGTTCTCATTTGGATAATAATATAATTTCTAATTATATGAGCTTATTTATATCTAATTATATTAACTTAAAATCCTAAGCTAATTGATAAAATGCATTGCAAAATTACATTGCTGTTATTGGCTTGATTATTGCTTTGTTCATTTTTTTGTGTTTCTCACCAATATTTTATTTCCAATCAGTGTTGATGGTAGTTGCAATGGTGATCCACTTCGATATGGACAAAGCTTTGCTCTCAAAACAATGGAAGGAATTGCTGGACAGGTACTTTAAAGCCAGATGGCAATCGTTTTCTGATGTTTCCAAAATATTTGTAATAAAGCAATTAGAAACTGGAAGAAAAGGTAAGGGAAACAACATAAACAAAATTGTGAAGGGGTATAGGTAGGGTAAGTGCAAGCAAGCCTTTTCCACTGAGTTTGAGTGGGAATACAATTAGAGGTCATGGGTTAGGGGTGAAAGGTGAAAAGTTTAAGAGGAACTTGAGGGGAAACTTCTTCACTCAGAGGGTTGTGAGAGTGTGAATCAAGCTGCCAGTGCAAGTGGTGCATGTGAGCTCAATTTCAGTGTTTAGGAAAAATTTGGATAGATATGTATGGTAGGGGTATGGAGGGCTATGGTCCCCGTAGAGGTTGATGGGAGTAGGCAGTTCAAATGATTCGGCAGTGATGGGCCGAAGAGCCTGCTTCTGTGCTATACTTTTCTATGACTCTCTGACTCTAATTGTGACTGCTTGCTTTATTATGTGTTCTCATGATTATTGCTCTAAGCTGCAAATGATTTTCCTTTTACAGCTATATCTGACAAGTGATATGAAATTATTTCTGAAATATGCCAAAAAATCTCGGAAGCAGCTAGTGAACCTCACAGATCAGCTTTCCTTCCTGACTTGTTGGCAGGTCTTGTACTTTGACCCGCAGATGCGGCTTGAGTACGATGGATACCCAGTGCAAGTAGGAAATTTTAAAATTGTGTTGGATTGAGATGTATTCCTTAAATTTAACTTTATAACCTCCATTTAATATTGTGATGAGTAAAAATGTCCACAATTTAAATTTTAGACCAGATTTGTGTAAGGTTTTCAAGTAAGTTATGTTATAAGTTAGCCTACTAAGCTATGCTGTCTCACAGGTTCAACCCTGCATGCACGTTCTTCCTACGATGGTTTGGGTTTCCCCTGAGTGCTCTGGTTTCTTTTTATATCTTAAATATATGTTGGCTGATATGTTAATTGATGATTGCGATTTACCTCTGCAAGTGAGGGTTTGGAGAATTGGGGAGAGTTGATGACATGTGAGTGAGAATAGATTACAGAGAAAATATTTGGGGAAATGATGGTATTACTCTGAGAGACAGCATGGACTTGATGAACCAAGCTTCCTCCTCCTATGTTATAAGAAATACAATGGAATTATCATAGACAATAGACAATAGACAATAGGTGCAGAAGTAGGCCATTCGGCCCTTCGAGCCAGCACCGCCATTCACTGTGATCATGGCTGATCATCCTCAATCAGTATCCAGTTCCTGCCTTATCCCCATAACCTTTGATTCCGCTATCTTTAAGAGCTCTATCCATCTCTTTCTTGAAAGCATCCAGAGACTTGGCCTCCACAGCCTTCTGGGGCAGAGCATTCCATATATCCACTACTCTCTGGGTGAAAAAGTTTTTCCTCAACTCCGTTCTAAATGACCTACTCCTTATTCTTAAACTGTGGCCTCTGGTTCTGGACTCACCCATCAGCGGGAACATGCTTCCTGCCTCCAGCATGTCCAATCCCTTAATAATCTTATATGTTTCAATAAGATCCCCTCTCAGCCTTCTAAATCCCAGAGTATACAAGCCCTGTTGCTCCAACCTTTCGACATATGATAGTCCCGCCATCCCGGGAATTAACCTTGTGAACCTACGAAGATAGCAAGAATGTCCTTCCACAAATTTGGAGACCAAAACTGCACACAGTACTCCAGGTGTGGTCTCACCAGGGCCCTGTACAGCTGCAGAAGGACCTCTTTGCTCTTATACTCAATTCCCCTTGTTATGAAGGCCAGCATGCCATTAGCTTTCTTCACTGCCTGCTGTACTTGCATGCTTGACTGATGTACAAGAACACCTAAATTTCGTTGTACTTCCCCTTTTCCTAACTTGACTCCGTTTAGATAATAACCTGCCTTCCTGTTCTTACCACCAAAGTGGATAACCTCACACTTATCCACATTAAACTGCATCTGCCATGCATCTGCCCACTCACCCAGCCTTTCCAAGTCACCCTGCATTCTCATAACATCCTCCTCACATTTCACACTGCCTCCCAGCTTTGTGTCATCAGCAAATTTGCTAATGTTACTTCTAATTCCCTCATCTAAATCATTAATATATATTGTAAACAGCTGCGGTCCCAGCACTGAACCCTGCGGTACCCCACAGGTCACCTGCCATTCTGAAAGGGACCTGTTAATCGCGACTCTTTGTTTTCTGTCAGCCAGCCAATTTTCAATTCACGTCAGTACTCTACCCCCAATACCACGTGCCCTAATTTTGCCCACTAATCTCCTATGTGGGACTTTATCAAAGGCTTTCTTAAAGTCCAGGTACACTACATCCACTGGCTCTCCCTTATCCATTTTCATAGTTACATCCTCAAAAAATTCCAGAAGATTAGTCAAGCACGATTTCCCCTTCGTAAATCCATGCTGACTCGGACTGATCCTGTTTCTGCTATCCAGATGTGTTGTAATTTCATCTTTTATAATTGATTCCAGCATCTTTCCCACCACCGACATCAGGCTAACCGGTCTATAATTCCCTGTTTTCTCTCTTCCTCCCTTCTTGATGAGAGGGACAACATTAGCCACCCTCCAATCCACAGGAACTGATCCTGACTCTATAGAACATTGGAAAATGATTACCAATGCATCCACGATTTCTAAAGCCACCTCCGTAAGTATCCTGGGATGCAGACCATCAGGTCCCGGGGACTTATCAGCCTTCAGACCCAACAGTCTATCCAACACCATTTCCTGCCTAATATAAATTTTCTTCATTTCATCCATTACCCTAGGTCCTTTGGCCACTATTATATCTGGGAGATTGTGTCTTCCCTGGTGAAGACAGATCCAAAGTACCTGTTCAACTCGTCTGCCATTTTCTTGTTCCCCATAATAAATTCACCTGTTTCTGTCTTCAAGGGCCCAGTTTTGGTCTTAAATATTTTTTTTCCTTTTCACATACCTAAAGAAGCTTTTACTATCCTCCTTTATATTCTTGGCTAGTTTACCTTCGTACCTCATTTTTTCTCCATGTATTGCCTTTTTAGTTACCTTCTGTTGCTCTTTAAAAGTTTCCCAATCCTCCGGCTTCCCACTCGTCTTTGCTATGTTATATTTCTTCTCTTTTATTTTTATACTGTTCATTACTTCCCTTGTCAGCCACGGCCTCCCCTTACTCCCCTTAGGATCTTTCTTCCTCTTTGGAACGAACTGATCCTGCACCTTCCGCGTTATTCCCAGAAACACTTGCCATTGCTGCTCCACTGTCATCCCTGCTAGGGTATTGTTCCATTGAACTTTGGCCAGCTCCTCCCTCATAGCACCATAGTTCCCTTTGTTCAACTGTAATACTGACACTTCCGAGTTTCCCTTCTCCCTCTCAAATTGTAGATTAAAACTTATCATATTATGGTCACTACCTCCTAATGGCTCCTTTACCTCGAGGTCCCTGATCAAATCCGGTTCATTGCACAACACTAAATCTAGAATTGCGTTCTCTCTGGTAGGCTCCAGTACAAGCTGTTCTAAGAATCCATCTCAGAGGGACTCCACAAACTCCCTTTCTTGGGGTCCAGTACGAACCTGATTCCTCCAGTCTACCTGCATGTTGAAGTCCCCCATAACAACTGTAGCATTACCATAGAGCAGAATTTCATCTACCTCATACACGGAACATTATATGGATCTAGTGCAGGGGTTGCCAACCTGGGGTCAATGGATCCCTCACTTAATGGTATTGGTCTATGCCATTAAAAAGTTTGGGAACCCCTGATCTGATGGAAGGCATTCAGTGCAATAACGTACTGGCCCAGAATTTGTGGTCATTGACAACATAGAAGAGCCTGTTGTTGTGACAGAACATACAACAATCTAGTAATCTCTCCTTTTCTCCAAAGTTTGCTGTTTCCACATATCACTTCAATAGATCCCTGGCATTATGAATGTCTGCTGTTATCAAGCTAGCCAACCAGTAAGGAATTCTTACAGGCATCTTCACCGGGTGCCAAAAACACAATTTTAAGTAATCTTTTAAGGATTATTCAACCTCCAATATTCATGACAACTGTAATACAAAATGTAAGATTATTGTTTGGGGTCTAATGGTTTATAAATTATTAAGCTTGCCTTGGTATGCCATCAAGAGAGCTCATGTGATCCGTGAGAAACAAAATGTAAGATTTCATTGATTTTGTGTTTCTTTGTGTAGCTTAAGTTCACATTAAGTGATTTTCCAATTAAATAATTTTTCTTGTTTCCAGTGGAGAACATTGATAAATTTAACACAATCTGTGGTATTGTATCAAAGCTTAATCTATGTCAAAGCAATCTAGATCTAATAAAACCATAATAACTAGAAGACAGAGTGGGTCACAAGACTGCACAAGCTTTCTCCATTTTTTAGAAAGGTCATTTTCTCATGCCATTAATGCTTTAGTGCCCAAAATGTTATTTATCTGAATCATTAATACACACACCATCCGAATCTATGCAGTTGTCTGTGGATAGAATTACAGAGCTTTTCTGCGCTCTGAATGAGGAAAGTTTTAATCTCCTTTCTAAACAGTCTCTTAATATGAGGTCATGACTCTAGCTGTTTTGCCCTCAACAAGGGGAACCAGCATCTTCCTGCAGAACCCAGTAATAATTTTGTGTTTCAATGAATATGTTTCTTGTTCTTCTGCACTATAAGAAATGTGGGGCCAATATTCTGCCTATTTGATAACCATGCCAGAAATCAATCAACTGAGTCTTCATTCCACTTCCTTTAAGATACAGTATTCTTGCTTGGATAAAGCCACACACAGTGCTTTGACCAGAGTTTTTTATTATAAGACATAAGACCATAAGACATAGAAACAGAATTAGGCCATTTGGCCCATCGAGTCTGTTCGCCTTTCAATCATGGCTGATCCTTTTCTCCTCTCCTCAGCCCCACTCCCCGGCCTTCTCTCCGTAACCTTTGATGCCGTGTCCTATCAATAACCTATCAATCTCTGCCTTAAATACACCCAACAACTAGGCTTCCACAGCTGCCTGTGGTAATAACTTCCACAAATTCACCACCCTCTGGCTAAATAAATTTCTCCACATCTCTGTTTTATATGGACGCCCCCTCTATCCTGAATCTGTGCCCTCCTCTCCCAGACTCCCCCACCATGGGAAACATCCTTTCCACATCTACTCTGTCTAGGCCTTTCAACATTTGAAAGGTTTCAGTGAGATCCCACCTGCCCCCCCCACATCCTCCTAAATTGCAGCGACTACACACTCAGAGCTATCAAACGTTCCTTGTATGATAACCCTTTAATTCCCAGAATCATCCTTGTGAATCTCTTCTGAACTCTCTCCAATGCCAGCACATCTTTTCTTAGATGAGGAGCCCAAAACTGTCACAATACCTAAGGTGAGGCCTCACTAGTATCTTATAAAGCCTCAGCAGCACATCCCTGTTGTTGTATTGTAGACCTCTTGAAATGAATGCTACATTACATTTGCCTTCCTCACCTCTGACTCTATCTGCAAGTTAACCTTTAGTGTGTTCTGCACAAGGACTCGCAAGACCTTTTGCATCTTAGATTTTTGGATTTTCTCCCCATTTTGAAAATAGGCTACACATTTATTTCTACCATCAAAATGCAAGACCATGCATTTTCCAAAATTGTATTTCGTTTGCCACTCTCTTGCCCATTTTCCTAATCTGTCTAATTCCTACTGCAGCCTACCTGTTTCCTCAGCACTACCTGCCCCTCCACCAATCTTTGTATCATCTGCAAACTTGGCAACAAAGTCATCTATTCCATCATCTAAATCATTGATATACAGCATAAAAAGTAGTGGTTCCCAACACCAACCCCTGCAGAACACCACTAGTCACTGGCAGCCAACCTAAAAAGGATCCTTTTATTCCCACTCGCTGCCTCCTACCAATCAGCCAGTGGTCTAACTATGCCAGTAACTTTTCTGTTATTGGGGAGGATTTGAACTCATTTGGTACGGGGATGGGAACTGGAGTGATAGGGCTGAGAATGGGGCAGTCTGTGTACAAGTAGATGCAGCATGTAGTGAGACTGAGGAAGGACAGGCAGATGACAGGGTAGAAATGCAGTCAGTGGGATGAATTGAAGTGTAATATGGGAGCAAGATCAAAAAGAGTTATGAATAAAGGACCAAGGGTGTTATATTTCAATGAACACAGTTTATGGAATTGGGTAGATGAACTTGTAGTGCAGTTAGAGATTGGCAGGTATGACGTTATGTGCATCACTGAGTCATAGCTTAAAGAAGATCATAGTTGGGAGCTTAACATCCAAGGGTACACGTTGTATCGAAAGGACAGGCAGGTAGGCAGAGGAAGTGGGGTGGCTCTGTTGGTAAAAATGAAATCAAATCCTTAGGAAGAGGTGACATAGGATCAGAAGATGTAGAAACCTTATTAGTAGAGTTAAGAAACTGCAAGGGTAAGAAAACCTCGATGGGGAGTCATTTACAGGCTTCCGAACAGTAGCCAGGATGTGGGCTACAAATTACAACAGGAGATACAAAAGGCATGTAAAATGTGCAATGTTATGATGGTAATGTGGGATTTCAATATGCAAGTAGGTTGGGCAAATCAGGTTAGTGCTGAATCCAATGAGATGGAATTTGTAGAGTTTCTACAAGTTTTTGGTTGAGCCCACTGTGGGAAAGGACTTTCTGGATTGGGTGTTGTGCAATGAGCAAGATTTGATTAGGGAGCTTCAGGTAAAGGAATCATTAGGAGGAAGTGATCACAATCTGATAGAATTCACCATACTATTTTAGAGAGAGAACCTAAAGTCAAATGTATTACAGTGGACTAAAGGGAATTACAGAGGCATGAGAGAGGAGCTGGCTAAAGTTAATTGGAAGGGGACGCTAGCAGGGATGATGCCAGAACAGTAGTGCTGGAGTTTCTGGGGACAATTTGGAAAGTGCAGGATAGATAAATCACAAAGATGAAGAAGTATTCTACAGTGAGGATGAGAAGGAAAGTCAAAGGCAGCATAACAGCAAAAGAGAGGGCATATAATATATATAATATGGCAAGAATTAGTGAGAAATTAGAGGATTGGGCAGTTTTTAAAAAAACAAAAAAAGGCAAAAATGCCACAAGGAGAAGTAAAGTAAAGATGAAATATGAAGCTAAGCTAGCCAATAATATCAAGAACATACCAAAAGTTTTTTTAGATGTATAAAGAGTAAAAGAGAGCCAAGAATAGAAATTGGACTGCAGGAAAATGTTGCTGGAGAGGTAGTAATGGGGGACAAAGACATGGCAGACAAACTTACTAAGTATTTTGCATCAGTCTTCACTGTGGAAGACTCTAGCAGTATAACAGAAATTTGAGAGTGTCGGCAGAAGAGAGTGTACTTGTCACTAAAGGAGGTGCTTGGAAAGCTGAATGATCTGATGGTAGGAAAGTCACCTGGAGCAGGTGGATTACATGCCAGGGTTCCGAAAGAGATAGCTGAAGTGATTGTGGAGGCTTTAGTAATGATCTTTCAAAAATCACTAGATTTTGGAATGGTTCCCAAGGACTGGGAAATTGCAAATGTCACTCCATTCTTTAAGAAGGGAGGGAGGCAGAAGAATGGAAATTTAGGCCAGTTAGCCTGACTTCAGTGGTTGGGAAGATATTGGAGTCCATCATTAAGGATGAAGTTTCAGTGTACTTGGAGGTACATGGTTAAAAAGTCAGCTTGGTTTCCTTAATGGGAAATCTTGTCTGACAATTTTTTTGGAACTCTTTGAGAAATAACAGGAAGGATAGACGAAGAGTTGTTAATTTAGATTTTCCAAAGGCCTTTGATAAGGTGCCACACATGAGGCTGGTTAACAAGATAAGACCCGTGGTATTACAGGAAAGATACTAACATGGATAGAAGTTTGGCTGACTAGCAGGAGGCAAAGAGTGGGAATAAAGAAGGTCTTTCTGGTTGGCTGCCGGTGCCTAACAGTTTTGTAGGGGTTTGTGTTGGAACCACTTATTTTCATGTTATATGCCAGTGATTTGGATGATGGAATTGATGGCTTCCTGGCCAGGTTTATGGATGATACAAAGATAGGTGGAGGGCAGGTAGTGTTGAGGAAGAAAGGAGTCTGCAGCAGGACTTGGACCGATTGAGAGAATGGTCATGCACTTTAGCAGAAGGAATAAAGGCATGGACTACTTTCTAAACATGGAGAAAATTCGGAAATCAGAGGTACAGAGGAATTTGGGAGTCCTTGTGCAGAATTCCCTAAAGGTCCACTTGCAAGTTGATTCAATGATAAGGAAGGCAAATATGCAACATTAATTTCAACAAGACTAGAATATAAAAATAAGGATGTAACACTGAAGCTTTATAAGGCATTGGTCAGACCACACTTGGAGTATTATGAGCAACTATGGACTCCTTATCTAAGAAAAGATGTGGTGGCATTGGGTATGGTCCAGAGGAGGTTCATGAGAAGATTTACTGAATTAAAGGGTTAACGTGAAGAGCATTTTGATGGGCTCTGGGCCTGTACTTGCTGGAGCTTAAAGAATGGGGAGGGGGCAGCTGATTGAAAACTATTGAATATTGAAAAGCCTAGATAGAGTAGATGAGGAGAGGACGTTTGCTATAATGGTTTAGTCTAGGACCAAAGAGCACAGATTGAGGGATGTCCATTTAGAACAGAGCTGAGTAGGAATTTCTTAAGCCGGAAGTTAGTGAATCTATGGGATTCATTGCCACAGATGGCTGTGGAGGCCAAGTTTTTGGGTATACTTAAATGGGTTCTTGATTAGTCAGGATGTCAAAGGTTGTGGGGAGAAGGTGAGAGGGATAGTAAATCAGCCAGGACGAAATGGCAGAGCAAACTCAATGTGCTGAATGGCCTAATTCTGTGCCTGTGTCTTATGATCTTATTATTACAGCTCAACTTACTGTTGTATTTCATCATCCTTATGATCAACCAACATGCCAGTTGTAAGAGGTCAAATATAATATTCTGCACAACCAATACTCTTTCTCACCTTCAAGGATATCCTACATTTCCATTCTTCTTATCAAGGTGGCAAATTTCATTTTCCCTCACATTTAACTATATATGCCATTATATTGCCCAATTGCTTAACTGGTCTTTGTCCCTTTGCAGTTTCCTTTTGCCCTCTTCACAGCTCAGCCTTCAGAACAAATGTTGATTCAGTCCCTTCATCTAAGTGATTGATTATAGATTATTGAGAGTTGAGATGCAAACTTTAATCCACAAGGGTCTCTACTAGTTACATCCTACTATCCTGCATTAGTCTGAATGCAGGAACATACTGGGGGTCTGGTGCTCATGCATCTGACCTCGCATTCTCTTCGAGGCACCATTGAATTGCTCAGTCTCACGTTACCTAGTGCACAGCTGTTCATTTGAAAGGACCACTTAGGATTTTGTGTTGTTTATTTGTCATTAATTCACTGTATATTTATACTGCTAAATTATTAGCATAAAATTAATGTTTTAAACCGTGCTTACTGGGCTTTAGTTTTTAAAAGTATCATTTAATTTTGTTACAACTATGTTTCTCAACACCTCCATCCCCGAAAGCCTGCACAGCCATGTCCACTTGAGTGGAAACGTCTTCAGCCCTTCCTACCTAACAAACTATTTAATACTTGTAAACTCTTCTAGTCACTCTTCAATCTGTTATTGAGAATTGAACCGTCAGTGTTTTCCAATAGGAATAGTTCCTTAGTTCAGATATTTTCTTTGTAAATATTCTTTGGAGCTTTTACAATGCTTTTATGTCAACACGTTTATAAAATAGAGGTCAGAAATATGCACAGCTCTGCATGAGTGGCTTATATAAATTTGCTATAAATTGTATATATTTTCTCTGCTTATTAATTCTGTCCCACTAGAAATAAATCACAGTGCAACGTTTGCTAATGTGATGATTTTATTACTTCTAATTTTGTAGGCAAATGTTAAAGTACTTATCAACCATGTTCGTACAAATCAGGCTTTAGCAGTTCTTCAGGAATACTCCTTCTGGTAAGTATTGCTAGCAAAGTACAGAAAATGAATAATAGTTTTCTGAGTTTCATATTATGAAATATATAATAGTTATATTTTAAAACTACTCAGTTACACTGATTTGGAATAAATATTATATTTGATAATATTCAATGGAATGGCACATCAGACGAGGGATAAATGTTGTCTATATAATTATAGACGGGTGAGTCCTGGGCTGGACATCCTGCTCACATAAGGAAGGTGAATTGTCTCCTATACCTCTCCTTTCCAAGTGTAGTGATCGCTGCAGGACCGTTGTTTGGCTTGCCATGCAAGAGGTCACTCGCATATGGCCTCTCCTACACTACTGTACCCATAGCAATGGCTTCACATGGCATCCCTGTTCTTATTTGTTTTGCTATGTCACAGCTCAACAGAGGCTCCAGCGGTATAACTGGGTGTGCAGGCTGGGCTCTTCAGCCTTGGCAGGCAGCCAGCCTAGAAGAAGGACAACTCCGACTCCAAACTTGAGTAGATAGGACTTGTTAGCCTTGCCAGGCAGTCTACCTAGGAGAAGGAAAACTCCAGTATTCAACCAACAGCCTTGTGGTGACTGCAGTCATTGCAGGTTGCGATGCCATTCTGGAATGTCCCCTAGCCTAAAGAGTGGAATTGGTCCACGTGCACTGATCATCACTATAAACCTCTGCAGTGCAGGCGGGAAGAAAAGTCCTGCAGCGATGTAGAAGGGGTGAAACTACAGGTGTTAGATGACACTGGAAGGCGCAGTTTCAACTCTGCACGTAGGCGGCACAGTCCCATGGGTTGTCTGTCTGTTGACCTGAGGCAACAACAGCATTCAGCAGTGACCAAGCAGCCCTCTCCAGGGATAGTACTGCTTGCTCCGGATGGAGACCATCTGTTTGGTTTGCCATGGCTCAGTGGGCATCTCACTCAAGTGGTAAGAAAAAGGAAAATAAATCAAAGAAGACAACATACCTCAAAGTTGCAATGCAAAGTGACCGACCCCAAAGATGCTCAGCACTTGTGGCACAAGAAATACCTTGGCTGGACATTGACATCGCTGCTACGAGTGAAGTGCATTTTGCAGACTAAGGTTCTTTGATAGAGCATGATACAGGCTACACTCTCTTCTGGTCAGGTGAAAAGGCAATGAGAACAGACATTCAGGGGTGGGCTTCATGATCAAAAACATCATCATCAATAAGCTTCAAAGCCTACTGGTCGGACACTCAGATTGACTTATGTCCCTGCCACTCTTGCTTCAAGACAACCAGTTTGTCACCCTTCTAAGCATCTATGTCTCCACACTGTCAAAGGGGCATTCTGTGGAGAGCTGAAATCCCTCCTATTGAAAACATATAAGGCAGATAAGATCATTAACCAAGGCGACTTCAGTGCCAGGGTGGGTAGAAGTGTTGATATATGGCTGGGAGTCTTAGGTCATCAAGGCGTCGCACATTGCAATGACAATGAGAGGATGCTGGTGGAACTCTGAACAGAATTAGACCTGGTTATAACAAATATGCCATTTCAACAGAAAGCTAGATTCAAGATGACTTGGAGAGACCCCTGATCCAAACAGGGGCACTTCCTGGACTACACCCTGGTGCACCAAAAGAATTTGTTGGATGTTCTACACACCAGGTCGTGCTGAGCGGAAGCTGTTATACAGATCTCATACTGGTCAGGGTGAAAGTCAGGCTGGCTATCAAACCAGCAATAAGGAAGAGGGGACCAAGGTAGAAGAGGCTCCAGGTGGATAATCTCTTTGGACTCTGAGATGTATTCCAGATCAAGCTAAGGGAGAAACTGGACAGCAAAAGCACCCCAAGTGCAGACTCCAACACAGGAAAGAAATGGGAGCACCTGAAGACTGCCATCCAAGATGTGGTTGTTGAGGTAGTTCGGTACTCGTCAGGAAGAAACAAGGACCGGTTTGATGAAAATGACTTTGAAATCTGGAACTTGCTCCAGAAGAAACACTCCTCCCATCAAGTGTTGCTGTCTAGACCCAATGGCCAAGCAGCCAAGGCGGAATACAGAGCTGCACACAGAACCCTCCAAGCCAAACTGAGGCAGATGCAAAATGATAGGTGGACACAATGAACGCAGCACTGTGCAGACAGCGGCAACACTCACGCCTTCTATGAATTGCTGCGCGTAGTGCATGGTCCAACTCATCAGATTCAAGCCCCTTTATGCTCATCCGAGGGCTCCAGCCTGCTGACAGACAACAAAGCCATCATGAGGTAATGGGCAGAGCATTCCGGAAGCCTTTTCGAGGATAATCGTCAAGTACAAGAAGCATCCATTGAAATGATCCCCAGCATGAGGTCAGGCTTGAGACTGATGGCCCACCAACTTGGATGAGGTCAAAGCTGCTAGTTCCAAGCTGAAATGCCATAAAGCCCCAGGCATTGATGGGATCCCAGCAGAAGCATACAAAATGAGTGGGGGCATTCTCCTGAGTGAACTCACAAACCTGTTCACACTTTGTTGGGAGAGAGGTTCAGTCCCAAATGACGGATGCAACGCTGTAGTTATCTCCCTGTACAAGAACAAAGGGGAGAAAGTAGATTGCTCAAGTTACAGAGGCATTACCCTGCAGTCCATGGCTGGGAAGATCCTTGCCATAATTCTCTTAGGCAGAATCATCCCTACCATTGCCGAAATCAACCTCACAGAGAGTCAGCGTGGATTCAGAGCGAACAGAGACACATCCAACGTGATCCTTGTCCTGCACCAGATACAGGAGGTGTTGTGAACAGAACATTGGACTGTTTGCGGTGTTCATTGACCTGATCAAGGCCCTTGACACAGTTAGCCGCGATGGTCTCTGGAAGATTCTGTCGAAGCTCGACTGTCCCCCGAAATTCCTCACCATCCTGCAGCAGCTCCATGAAGGCCAAAGCGGACAGGTTAAACACAGTGGTGACCTATCTGACCCATTCCCCGTCAGTACTGGTGTGAAACAAGGCTGCGTTTTGGCACCAGTGTTCTTTGCCATCTTTTTCAGCATGATGCTATGGGAAGCGAAAGAGACCACTTCAGAAAGCATCTACATTTGGTTCCGCACTGACAGAAATATCTTCAACCTCCGCCGCCTTCTTGCCTGAACAAATAGCATGCCAGAGCCACTATATGCAGATGACTGCTTTTCTCACGCTCACAGAGGACACGCTTCACTCAGTTTGCCAAGGCTGCAAGGGCTTTCGGGTTAATGGTCAGTCTGAAGAAAACAATGATCCTCCATCCGAAGTCCCCTCGTGGAGTTCACCACCCACCTCGGATCACCGTTGACGACCAGCCTCTCACCACTTTTGAGCAGTTTACCTACTTGGGCAGTGCCATCTCCAATGATGCTATAGTAGTGAGGGATGTTGACAATTGACTCACCAGAGCCAGCAGTGCCCTCGGGCGCCTCCAGAAACGTGAATGGAAGAAACATGAGCTGTGTCTGTGAACAAAAATCCAGGTGTACAGGTCATCACAACACTACTATACAGCTCTGAAGCCCGGGTCTCGTACCATAAGCAAATGCGGTTGCTCCAGTGCTTCCATCGGCGCTGCCTCCGCTCCATCATGGGTATCAGCTGGCAGTACTGAGTCAACAACACAGAGGTCCTGGAGAAGGCTCAACTTCCAAGCATTGAAGACACTTTGCTGCGCAAGCAGCTCCTCTGGTCAGGCTATGTGCCTTGCATGGACAGCTCCAGGTTACTGAAAGCAGTACTCTACGGAGAACTCCCTCAGAGCAAGAGAGATCGTGGTGCCCCGCACAAGAGGTTCAGACCAACTTAAGCAGCAGCTCTCTCAGGCCAATATCGAGGTCAACGAGTGGCAGCAGCTGGCTTGTGACAGAGACCTCAGGAGAACGCTGATCCACTGAGCAGCCAAGAACTTTGAGGAATCCAGAAGAGCGACAGCTGAAGAGAAGAGGGGACGCAGGAAGGATCCAACTACCCAAGCGCCCACATCCCAGATGTTCCCGTGTCCCTACTGCTCCTGAGTCTGCAGATCCGGAATTGCCCTCCACAGTCTCCAAGGATTGTGCCTTCGCTCCTGAGGACTCTTCTTCCCTCCTGATCTTCACAAGCGAAGAACCGGCCATCATCATCATCATATAATTATATTAACTGGAAAGAATACAGACATTTATCCCTCAAGTCTGGTATGTCATTCAATTGCACATGATCAAACATAATATCTATTTCAAATCAGTGCAGTTCAGTAGTTTTAAAATATAAATATGCTTTAAAATATTTTAAAGATGGTAACTTGAAGTTTAATTAAATCAGATACAGATTTTACTCAAAATTACAATTTTAAAAAAGTTAGAATTCGATCAACCACCTAATTTTGAGTTACTAATTTCACTAAAAAGTGTATATAGTCCACTTTATATTTATATTAATGTATTATTTAGTTTCATGGTAAACTAAACTCTCGGAATGGCTGTGGCACTATGTTTAAATTAGTAGTTGAGTAATCCAGTGGGGTGAATTGACAATCCAGTAACACGAGTTCAGATTTGATCATGGCTGCTGTGGACAAACACAGTTACTGTTCAGCCAGCAGTCTGCAATTTAAAAGAATCAGCTTTATTAACAGTGACCACAGAAATGTTAATGTTAATCAGATTTATCAATACTTTTCCTGCTATCTGCCAAACCAAATCAGACCTGCAGCATCCTGGACAGTTTTCCGAAATGGCCTGGTTTGTAGTTCAGAACAGAAATAGGACGAAACAGGACTACTTCACATTGACCCAGGCTCCAAATTTATTAATTGCAAAATTATTCCCATCCAGTCTCTAATATAGTTGTACTCACAGAATCATTTCTTACACGCAACTTGCCAGACACTTCTGTTACAATCCCTCATATGTCCAATGCCAGTGGCAGGTCACACCAGCAGGAGTGGGGTATTGTGACATGTATAGGTGGTGGGAGTCCTCACCATTCACTCTAGAAGTTGCAAGTCATTAAGGCAAACACGTGCAAGGAAGCCTCCTCCTAATTACCATCCCCATTTTTTGAATTGTTTTTCTCCATGTTGAACAACACCTGAGAGTAGCAAGGACACAGAATATAGTCTGGGCTGGGTTTCTCATTGTCCATCTTCAAGAGTAATGCTGGCTAAGTGTAGATGATACTGTCGGAATGGTTAAATGAATCAACGTAAGAGATAAAGAGCATCATACGAGGGGTGATTGGTAAGTTTGTGGCCTAAGATAGAGGGAGTCAATTTTAGAAAACCCAGCACATTTATTTTTCCTACATTTACACACTTAGTCCAGCGGACATGCAGCATACGGATCCCTTCTTTGTAGAAGTCGGCGTCTTGGACCTCCAGAAAGTGGTCCACAGCAGGGGTGATTGATAAGTTTGTGGCCTAAGGTAGAAGGGGATGAGTTATTAACATCAAACTTTCTGCATTTTCACTCAAAGAGTTGGACTGCATGTGTGTGTAACAAGAGCTGTATAACTCATCTCCTTCTACCATAGGCCACAAACTTATCAATCACCCCTCGTAAATGTACACCACTGTTTGTGGCTTCAGTGCCCTGCTTACTTCTCTCTCAATCTTTATATTCAGTCTGGAGGATCACCTGGTTCAATGTGGAGTACAGATACCTAAAAAAATGAGGTGTCAATCTGATGAAACTGCCATGCACGATTCTTTTTATGTTAAATTGTAAAACATAGGATGAAATAGACAAAGCTAAGAAATCCTACAGTCTACAGATCAGAATGAAACTCTGGAATTTTTGTTAAATCTAGTTTTGAGCAGTGATGGAAAATTAATGGGTGAATATCCCCATCCTTAACAATGGTGTTTCAACGGTGAGAGTACTCATGACAAGCCAATTGGCATGCAATGGTCAGCAGATGATCCATCGCGGCTTTCTTCAGAGATGCCTACAGACACAGAAGCTACCTGTTGTCAAGCCGATTATGTATCCACAATTTAGGATGATGGATGAAACGGAAGTCTAGCAGGCTGCTTTATCTTGGATGGTTTTGAACTTCTTGGATGTTCTTGATCTGTTCAGTTCACTTCACATGATAGCAAATTACTGAGAGCACCAGATAAAAAGGCAGTGGGAGCAAACAACGTCCAGCTGTTTACATTTATCAAACTGCCTTGCCTCAAGTTATGTTGTTCCAGGACAATTAGAACATAAACATCTACCCCATAGTGTGGAAGATGACCAAGATTCACAAAAAACAGGAAAAATCCAATGTGACTAATTGCATCCCCAGTTCATCTATTCTCAGTCATATGCAAAATGATAGATCACAAATAATTTGCAAACTGATTCTTCTTTTGAGGCTTGTTATGTCTACTTGGGTCAGGATGATCGTAGCCTTGGTCCAAACATTAACCAGAGTGTTGACTGCCAGAGGTAATATTGACTATCTGTCCTTGACATCAAGGTATCATTTGAGTGAAACATCCAGAAATTAGGATAATGGAAGTCAGTGCAAATGAAAAGGAAAGTATTCCAATGGTAGAGCTATACTTCACAAAGGTGTGGTTGTTGGAAGTTGATCTTGGAGTATTAGGGACTGAAGCAGTTGCACAATATTCAGTACACAAGGCTCTAGTACAGGAGATTCTCAGGATCATGTTCAAGGTCCAGACATGTTCAGTTGTTCCATCTTTAGGTTAGATGTTTGCTGATGTTTGCACAATGTTCAATCCATTCACAACTTCTCAGGAAGCCAAGAATACATGCTTGCATGCAACCAGACCTAGATGGATTGAAAAATGGCAATTTACATTTGTGACACTAAAGTGCCAGGTATTGACCATTTCTGACAAGAGAGACATTTAATCATTTAATCTTAATATTCAATGTTACTGCAACACCATCAACATTCTCAGAGTTTACCAGTAAGCAGAAACTCAGCTGGATCTATCAATTTAATGTGCAGAGGGTGAGTACTGTGCGGCTGATTCAGTCCCTAATACCCCATGATATGACATTTCCCACTTGCTACGCTGAATGCACCTCCAACAACATTCAAGAAGCTCAACACCATCCAAGATAAAGCAGCCTGTTAGACCTTCATCTCAACAATCACCCTAAATTGTGGACACACAATTGTCTTGATGGCAGGAAGCAGGGAGTAATAGATAAATGTTGTTTCTTGGAATGGAAGCCCATGACTAGTGGTGTGGTTCAGGGGTCAGTACAGGGTCCATTGTTGCTTGTTATCTCTATCAGTAAATTGGATGAGAATGTGTAAGGCATGTTTAATAAATTTGCAGATGATACTAAAATTAGATCTTTTTCCTTGGAATGTAGGAAACTGAGAGATGATCTTTTAGAGGTGTATAAAATCCTGAGGGGCATATATAAGGTTCAATTCACCAAGTCTTATATCTAGGACTGGGGAATCAAGGATTAGAGAGCAGAGGCTTAAAATGAGAGAGGAGTATTAATTGGAGTTTGAAGGGCAACTTTTTTACAAGGACGGTGGTATGTAAATGGATGGGCTGCTAGAGAAAGTGGTAGAGGTGGATAAAATAACAACTTCACAAAGTTGGTTGGACACTTACATGGGTAGAGAAGTTTTAGAATACTCTAAGACAAATGTGGGCAGATGAGATTAGCTTAGATGAGCATCTTGGTCAGCGTGGACCAATTAGGTCAAAGGGACTGTTTCCATGCTGTATCACTCTATAAATGTTCATTTCCTTCATTGCTTATGCATTGACTGCAATGTGCGTAAAAGCAGTAGATGCAAGGGAATACACCACTTCCAGGTTTTCTTTCAAATCACATATCTTGCTGCGTTGGAAGTTCTTCTTTGTTACTGCATCTAAATCCTGGACTCCACTACCCAACAACATCATTGTAGTACTTCAGAAAAGTGGCCCACCATTACCTTCTTTAGAGTGGGTAGAGATATCCATTGCCTGTAACTTCACATTTCCCGAAGTGTTGAAAAGATAGCTCCTTCCCTGACGATGAATAAAGAAATACAATTAGTGGCAGTTTCAAATAGGCACTTATTCCCCCAACCTTATATTATGAGCACAAGCAGCTTCTAGTTCAATGCAGAAGGCTGATTTGCACTGATTATAAACTGTGCTTAAAAATTCCACCACCTTTTACACCAATTACACTAAATACTCCCAAATTTGTTTGAAGAAGCGAACATATTGAGCAGAAACTAACCCAACTAGATTCAAAGTTCAAAGTAAATGTATTATCAAAGTATGCATATTTTACCATGTACTACATTGAGGGTTATCTTCTTTCAGGCATTCACAGGGGGGGAATGAAAAAACTACAGTAGAACTTATGAAGGATGATACATAAACAGTCATGACTGACAAGCAGCTAATGTGCAAAAGAAAACAAACTGTGCAAATAAAAATGAGTCCTGACGAAGGGTCTCGGCCCGAAACGTCGACTGTACCTCTTCCTAGAGATGCTGCCTGGCCTGCTGCATTCACCAGCAACTTTGATGTGTGTTGCTTAAATAAAAGTTAAGTCCTAATTGCAGGAGCAAGAAGAGGGCATGACCTGGATGGTGTGTTTTCTTTGATGCTGCTGCTTTCTTGTGGAAGTGCCTCATGTAAATGTATTCATTGGTGGAGAGGGCTTCACCTGTGATGGACTGGGCTGTGTCCACCACCTTCTGTAGCCTTTTCTGTTCATGGGTATTGATGTTTCCACACAATGCAGTGATGCAACCAGTTAGGATACTCTCCACTGTGCATTTATAGAAGCTTACTAAAGTTTTTGGTGACAGGCCAAGTCTCCGCAAACTCCTAAGAAAGTAGAAGTGCTGTAATGCCTTCTTTGTGATGATATTTATGTGCTAGTCCCAGGACAGATCCTCTGATATGTTAACATCAAGGTATTAAAAGCCACTGACCCTTTACACCTCCGTTCTCTGAATGAGGACTGACTCGTGAAACTCTGACTTCTTCCTTCTGTATTCAATAATAGCTTCTTTGGTTTTGCTGATGTTGAGTGAGAAGTTGTTGCTGTGATACCATCCAACCAGATTTTCAGTCACTTTCCTATATGCCAATTTGTCACCACATTTGTTTCGATTAACAGCAGTGGTGTCATTTGGTGTTGGAGCTGCATTTAGCCACATGATCACAAGTATAAAGTGAGTAGAGCAGGGGGTTAAGCACACAATCCTGTGATGTACTTGTGCTGATGGTAAAGGTAGAAGAGAGGTTGTTGCCAGTCTACACTAACTGGGGTCTGTCAGTGAGGAAATCAAGGATCCTATTGCACACTGCGCTAGCGAGCCCCAAGATTTGGAGCTTAGTGATGAGTTTCATGGGGATGTTAGTGTTGAATATTGAGGTGTAGTCAATGAAGAGCATCCTGACATATACATCTTCATTGTCCACATGTTTCAGAGCTGAGTGAAGAGCCAATGAAATGGTATCAGCTGCTGATCAGTTGTGAAGGTAGGCAAGCTGGAACCAATCCATGTCACTCCTAAGACAGGCCTTGATTTGCTTCATGACCAACCTCTTAAGTACAAATAATTTTAAAAAATCTGAATTGTGCTCAGCAATATTTTATACTTTTTGCAGGACAATGTTTGGAAGAGAGCATGAAATTACTACTCACACCTTCCTCGATATCCATCGGGCTGAAGAAGACCCGAACCATTGGATAATTGTCACTGGGGATCCCAGAGTTCCTCATGGAATCATGGTTCATATGCCTCCACCTGTTTGTAAAAACCCAGAAACAAAGAAAACGCACAGCCAGGAGTCATCTGACTGCTTCACTCAAAAATAAACCTACCCTCTGAGCAACCTTGATTTATTTGACTAGAAATATTTCAGTTCTCCTTCCCAAACCTGAATTTATCTTTAATCAGCTGGATTATTCCTTATATCAGCTTCATTTTCATAGTGTGCTGAATTTAATCAATCGAACTATGTCCATGGAAGCTTCTACAATTTGTGCAGAATGTCAGAATGTTCACTTTAATTACAATCTAACAATGAATGAGAGGCAAAGGTAAAATAATGACAAATATGTTCTCTAGGAAACCAGCTGAATGTATTTTGTTATCTAAATAGCTAAATAAATGTTAAAGTGTAGTAACATGTGCTCAGATTTGTAGCTTGACTGTCTTAATAGTGGGTTGTTAATGAGAGTAATTCTAAAGCTCAAAGAGCAAATGATCATCTGGACATTTTGCTACAACTTGTGGTTGAGTGAGGTCACATCCAATAGCAGTGCCACCCCTCAATCCTTGGTCTCCTCACAATACCCACACCACACAGAATTGTATTTGCCAAAGGTGATAGTAGATTGGCCTACAAGAAATGAGAACACAAAAATTCTGCTGCTTGACCAATTAAAGTTGCGTTGCAAGTAGATAGAAATAAGACCGTAAGACTTAGCAGCAGAATTAGCCCATTTGGCCCATGAAGTCTGTTCCACCATTTGATTATGACTGATTTATTTTCCATTTTCCTGCCTTCTCCACATAACCTTTGATTCCCTTACTAATCAAGAACCTCCACTTTAAATATACACAATGACTTGTTCCCCATGACCATCTGTGACAATGAATTCCACAGGTTCACCATCCTATCACTAAAATTAATTCTCATCACTATTCTAAAGGGACATCTTTCTATTCTGAGTCTGTGTCCTCTGGTCCTAGACTGTTCCACTATTAGAAAAATTCTCTCAACATCCGCTTTATCTAGGCCTTTCAATATTGAGCAGGTTTCAATGAGATCCCCACCTCATTCTTCTAACCTCCAGCAAGTACAGAACCAAAGTCATCAAACACTCCTCATGCTTTAACCCTTTCATTGCCAACATCATTCTTGCGAATCTCCCCTGGACCCTCACTAGTTCTGGAATATCCTTACTCAGATTAAAAAAAATCTCAACCGGCTCACAATCCTCCGAATACAGTCAGACCATTGCCTTATAAAGCCTCAGCATGCAATGTAGCAAACATTAAGGCTATTCATTCCAGCTAGTCAATGGGAATGTCAATACTCTACACAAGCCTTCTAGTGTCTTTTACCTACTAGTTTTTCTTCCTGCCTTATGAAAATGAGTTCAAATTGTGACAGTCCTTTGGGCAAAGTTCTCTTGAATTCTTTTGGTTTATTAGAACTAGTAAATTTGATTTTGCTGTAATTGAATTTCTTAGCTTTTTGGAACTCCAGGAGCAAGATTTTGTGGGATCTGAATCAGGTTAGATAAGCTGCAGTTGTGTCTCAACTCAGTCTTAATGTCTTTTACTCAGGTGGTCCCATAATTTCAAGGATGACCTGTTCCCACTCCAATTCTGTGGGTTTGGAGGTGAAAGCAATTAAGACATCAATGTTTTAGATGTGGGGCTGTCTGACACCAGTTTATTTACTATGCTATTAGATTTGGATGATGTTTGTGAAGACAATATTGGTGGCATCTCTCTGGAGCTAGCTCTAGCTAACCCAGGTCTCACAAGTAACCGGAGGTCAGAAATCACTGCTTCCCAATAGATGATGAATTTGTGACAGGTAGTTACTTGTAAATAAAACATGAGTAATAACCGAGGACCAAAACTAATCTCTGAGGCATGTTACATCTTTCCAGCCTCAGAAATGCCCATTATTTCCAGTTCTCTGAGATCTAGTGGAGATGGACCAATTGCAGGAGAATATGAGTGGGGCAGAGGGAGGTAGTGGGTTATGTGTTGAAACATGCCTGAACCCATAAAACCTGAACTCTGATCCCTATCTCTCTGTAGGGGAGAGAGGAGAAGGTGGTATAGGAAAGGAAGAGTTGAGTCCTTCGTATCTAGCCTGTACAGGTGATCTAGAGAGAATGATTTGTATTTTGGTTACGCCTTGCATCACACCTGCTTTAGACAGAGCAGGCTGGTGAAAGAGGCCCAACACTGATGAGCTTCCGATCACGTTTGCTGATTTAACATCAGTGTGTGTATTTGACCTACTGCAGGCTCGGGAGTGTAAGTATTTCTCTTTGACTTGACTGTCTCGCAGCCTGTGGACCCCATAGAAGGTGGCAGGAAGTCTGTCTAAATTTAATTTGGAGCCCGGAGGGAAATATTGCTGCAGAATGAGGAATTGTTGTTATTTTACTGGAGACTTTTTATTTGCAGCTTTCCAAAAAAACCTGCAGGAATGTTCCAGTAAAGAGAAATGAAGAGGGTCAGAAGCCATTCTATAAACAAGGAGGTCGAGTGACTTGGAATGCCAGTAAGCAACCTTGTGTGGTCTGCACCAGGGAGTCTGAAGTGAAGCGTACCACAGGGCAGGTATCAACGACCAGAAAAGCACAAAGAACCACTGTTAATAAAAAAATCTTGATGGAAGCAAGGATTTTCAAGTGTGGTCACAACATGCTAAACCCGTAAATATCCTAGAAAGCACTATAACTGTGCATTTTGTTTCTAGTTGCCTACACTTCAGCAATGCGATCCCATCCCCTACTGCCATCTGTGGCTGCAGTCTGCCTCAGCCGGATAACCAATAGTATAAATGATTAATTGAGACATTAAACTGAGGCCTGTATACTCTTTCAAAAGGATGTAAAAGATCCCTTGGCACTATTTTAAAGAAAGAGTGGGTGAGTTCTTCCCAATATGTTGGCTTTTTAAGAGCCGTCAAACCCCATCGCTAAAAGAAACGGATTATTGGGTTGCAATTCATTTGATGTTTGTGGGAGCTCGTTGTGAAAACATTGGTTGCTTGTAGCACCAAGGATTGTATTGGCTTCAAAGTACCTTTGGTCTTGGTGAAGTGAAGAAAGACGTGATATAATTGAAAGCCTTTACTTCTCTCTACTCATTCGCTCAGGAGCATAAAGCATCACAAAGTTAAACCTGAAATTTTTTAATGGAAAAATGCTAAGTTTATTTGTTGAAGGAAATGGAAAGATTTGCAAGGTTGCACATTGTTCGTCCTGCTTGTGACACCCCCAGAGAAACCCCATCTGAATGGCTTTCTATGCTCTCAGCTCTTGCCTTATTTTTGTCGATCATTTAATTAAATGCAGAGAGAGAATAGCAAAAAAAAATTAAAAATGAGAGAAAATTAGAGAGAGAAAAAAATATATTCCATTTTATCAGTGGTTTACAGTTTTATAGAGTGAAGGAAGGGGAACAATGGCAAAGTGGCAGCAGGGGAAAGTAAGACCTCAGCTGGTCAGGCACCGTACATGGACAGAGGATAATAGTTTCTCATTGGAACTGGGAATAAATAGAGTTTCAGATGGATAGGAAGGGAGATGTGCAGGAGAAAATTAAAGGGAAATTATGTGGTAGGACAAACCAGAATGATTGGATAATTTAAAGGGTGATAACACTGGGTGACAAAAGCCTATGAATATGGAGCAGTTCCTTGAGATTATCAGAGGAATATGGAGTGACCACAGGAGAAAATGACATCAATTTACCATGCCTCCAGTTTTTATTTTAGGAAGGTAGGAAGTAAGGGCATTTATTGCTCATTTCTGTTGCCCTGATAAGGCTGAAAAGCTTTGAACCAACACTCTACAGAGGGTAAAAAGTGCGTGTGGCATTGAGGAGCAAGCGCAGCTGGTTCCCTTTTCTCAGGAAAACGACAGAGACTGTTGAGTTTTATGACAATCTGGGAGTTTTCCCTGTCACTTTTTTTCTTGGACATATAAGCAAACTACCTGATTTATTAAATTCATTTTCACAACATAGTTTACAGAGTTTTGAACTCATGAACTCTGGAGTGATTCCAGGACCCTAACCATTCACTTATGCAAATAATTATAGAAAGTGGAACCCATCAAACCAGTCATTGAGAGTGCTGCTGAAGAAATGACCAAGGACCACAGAGAGTTAGCAAAGATCTTCTCTAGCTAGAGACACAAAAGATTGTTCATTTCCCGTCTTAGGTGCTGTCTAACCTGCTGAGTTTCCCCAGTTTTTTGTTTGTTACTCTTCTTTGGTCAGTCTATCAACAAGTGCCAAGGAGGCATTAACATGATTGACTATATTGGGAACCAGATGAACAAGTACCTGGATAAAATCACACAGAGGACTGGTGAAAAGGAGGTCCCCAACCAGCAGCCTTCCAACTTTGCAGTTCAAGAGAATTACAGGTACAGGTAGACGTGAATTCTGGACAACCAATCGCATGTCAAAACATCGACAAACCTAGATATGCAGCTGCCCAATGCAGAACAGTCATCTGCAGGGATTGCAAAGCAAGAAGGCCACCAGACCAAGGAAAGCAAATGCTGCAACCTGTGTGGGTGGCAGGCAACCTCTACCTATATACATGTAATGGGTAGGGCAGAGCTGACAACATCCCCTGAGGAATACTAACACCTCCCATCCCTTTGCCAAGACTCCAGCAAAAAGCAAGACCAGGAGAAGTGAGGAAAATCTGACCACCTGAAGCTGGGAAGCCCTTGGCTCCTTCCCCAGGAATGATGCAGAATGCACCAGCCAAGATGCAGAAGGCCTCTGGTAACAACAGAAGTGGGAAGAAAAGACAGATGTCAGCAACCTCTCCTCTTCTGAAGATGAAACTCACTGATGCAGCACACTTCACAGGCAGAGTAATATGAAGGAGGCAGGGAACCCCAGTCAGCAACACCAGCAACCCAGGAACAGCTTCTTCCACTCTGCCATCAGATTTCTGAATAGTCCATGAACCCATGAATACTCATGCCATTCATACTTACACTGCATTAGTAAAAAGAAAACAGAATGCAGAATGATAGAGAAATTAAAAAAGAATTCCAGAAAAGGTGCTGTATTCATCCCAGGTAGTGTTATAACATGCGGCTCAGTGCTCTGAGAGAAACATGAACTGTTGCCAGGAGATCACCAACATGATGAAAGATGCACTTCAGACAGCCCAAACTTGTTTGTCTTCCAGTGTAAGGATTACATGCTGAGGGATGCTCTGAAGTCCAGTTCAGCCATTACAAAGATTCTGTAGGAAAGGGTCCCTGTCTATGGTCCTGCTGTCAGTAGACGCTGAGCAGCTGGGACCTGTGTAACAGCTTTTCAACAGCTCCTCAAGTGCTTCAAGGGGGCACTGTTTAAGGAAGAGTTGTGAATAGCATTTTTACATTGTGAGAAAATATATTGATGTTTCAATGACTATAAACACATGTCCTGGTTACATATACTGTATATATTATGAATAAAATATATTTTTTGAAAAAAAAATTGCTTGACCTCTGCAGTGATGAAGCTGGACTCCTGCTGCCCTGCAGTTCTTTCCTTTGACAAGAATGCTGAAGTAGTGAAAACATTTTATTCGCGAAGTTTGATTCTTAAGACTCAACATTTTCCTGTAAGATATTGCCATAGATCAATGAATAATTTCCTGCATGATTATAAATCAGCAATGTCGGAACTGACCTGTATGTTAACTCTGTTTCCTTTCCCATAGGTGCTGCTTAATTTGAGTGTTTGCAACATTGTCTATATTTCATTATCTCTGAACGGAGACCTGAGGGCCACTAATATAAACAAAAAATGCTGGAGATACCCGGCAGGTCGGGCAGCAGCTGTGGAAAGAGAAACAGTTAATATTTCGAAGTTGTACAGCCATAGAGAGATACAGCACAGAATCAGCCTTTCAAGTTCAAAGTACATTTATTACCAAAGTATATATGCATAATACAAACTTGAGATTCATCTCCTTACAGGTAGCCACAAAACAAAAACACCCCAGCAGAACTCATTAAAAAAGATTAGATTAGATTATGAGGACACTCAGTCCTCGTTTATTGTCATTTAGAAATGCATGCATTAAAAATGATATGATGTTCCTCCAGAAAGATATCACAGAAACACAGGACAAACCAAGACTAACTGACAAAAACCACATAATTATAACATAGGTACAACAGTGCAAAGCAATACCATAATTTGATAAAGACAGACCATGGGCACGGTAAAGAAAAGATAATTAAACACCCAATGCGCAGACAGAAAAAAATAACACAAACAATAAAAGTAAGCAAATTGCATTTGGAAGTGAAGTTTTATGAACAGCACAAAGCCAGGCATCACTGCGGACTGAGCAGTCCACAGTCTCAGTTCATTCCAGAGCTGAGTAAACGTTGTAGAGCAGTGAGCAGAACCCTGCAGAACTAGGCAGAACTGACCCAACCCTTGCCTCCGGTCCCACCACTCTGACCTTTTAAATCTGGCCCAGTGCTTAAATTGATCAGATGTTGGTATTTTCCTCGATCCTGCCCCCGCTCGCCTCTGCATGCCTCTCCATTGTTAGCATTGATTGTTATGAATGAAGTGTTTAGTATTTTGTGTTGTTTGTTGTTTAGTAGTTTTCTTTGTTTTGTATTTTGCCACTGATAAGTAGTCGCTGGTCATCACCAGTGCCATCTTAAACAGCGCAGTGCTCCCTGCCAACCAGCCGCCACTCTTTTACACTCACCCTACATTCACCCCATATTCTAGTCAGCTCCCTCCACATTCCCTCCATCTACAAACTAGAGGCAATTCACCATGACCAATTAACCTACCAACCCACACACGTTTGAGGGGTGGGGAGAAGCCAGAACTCCAGGAGGAAACCCATATGATCAGGGGGAGAACTCCACACAGACAGGAGCCGAGATTAGGATTGAACCAGGGTCGCTGCCACTGTGAGGCAGTGGCTCTACAAGCTGCACCTTCTCACCCTCTCATGTTCCCTTTACTCCATCACTAAAGCTAGTGCCTTCACCATCAAGGCTCTGGAATCTGAAATGCACAATGCTATATCTTTCATTCTTCTTTAACCTGCTCCTTACAACCTCCATCTTTATACTTCCCTTCTACTATCTCCTTTTGCTTAGTATCAAATCTTGTCCCTTTATTTACCTGTAGATTTCTTCCTGCATTAAAAATGCCATGTATGGCATTCCAGCACCTTGGAAATACAGCATGCTTAATACTATTAATATTTTGTTGGCTGGCTTTCAAACTATGTGCACCTAGGGTAATTTTTAATGGCCTAGCCACCTAAATCTGAACCTGAAGTTGCAAAAATCAGTGGGAGCATGGAATTAAAACTAGATAAATCAGTTTGGAAAATTGAGACTTGAACAAAGGGGCATAATTACAAGAAAAGGGACCAGCCACTCTAAACAGAAGTGTGTAGGAATTTCTTCTCACAGAGGGTGGTGAGTTCCTGCTTTCTCTCTGTCAGAGGTCTGTGGAGGCTAGATCATTGGAAGTATTTATGTCATGGTCCGGTCTGTGAAGTCTGCATTCCAGTCCATGGTCCAGTCCGTTGATTCCTTATTCCGGGTTTTCCTGTTTTCCCTTGTTCCACTGGGTGCCTTAATTGAGGCATCTGATTCTTGTTGTGGGCTGGTACATAAATACCTCTCAAACCAAGGATTCCCTGCTGGACGGTACCCTTCTCCTTCCTTCTGAAGCCTTGCTTGCATCCCCGTCAAGTTCAACCGCAAGAGTGAGACCGGAGCCTTGCCACGCCAAGATAAGGAACTATCTATCACTGAGTTTGGAACTATCTCTTTGTGCCCCAGCGTTTAGTGTCCATGTCAAAGAAGAGTCCCGGCCCTAGGACCTGTTCCCAAGGAGGGGTCCTGGCTCTGTGTTCTGTTCCTGTGTTCCAAGTTCCATGCGCTGTGTTCCAGTCTTGTCCAAGTCAAGGCTTCCTGTTCTCGTCCAGTCCATGTGCCTTGTCCAGTCCTGGAGTCCCTTGGCAGTTTACTTCGGCAAGTATCCTCAGCAGTCATCCTAGCCTTGCATCCTAGAAAGGGTCCTGGCCCTGCGCTCCAAGGAGGAGTTCTGGAGCCTAACCAAGCTGAGTCCAAGAGCCACGTCCTGTCCTGGAGTACCTCGTCCTGCCCTGGAATACCTTGTCCGGTCCATGTCCAAGGCTCTGAGCATCCAGTCCATGTTCAAGGCTCTGAACGTCCAGTCTACGTCCAAGGCTCTGTGTTCCTGTGTTCCAAAACCAAGTCCAGGTGTTGTGTTCCAGCCCTGTCCAAATCTGAGCTTCGTGTCCTCATCTAGTTCCAGTTCCTTGCCCAGCCTGGTGCTGGAGATTCCCTGTCCTGTGCTGGGGTACCTTGTCCTGTCCTGTAGCCATGTCCTGTCCTTGCCAAGATCCTAGTCCCGAGTCCTAGCCTAGACCTGGGTTCCAGTTCCGAGTCAAGAACCAGGTTCTGGGTCCTTGTCCAGGCTCTGGTTCGGTCTTCTGTGTTCCTAGTCCAGGCTTTTCATTCCTAGTTCCCCGTCCGGGTCCCGTGTTTCTAGTCCAAGTCCTAGTCCTAGCTCAGGCCCTGTATCCTAGTGTTGTCCAGGGCCTGTGTCAATGTCCAGCATCGTTTCTTCCTGACTCCCCTTGCTTTCTTGATAAACCTTGTCCTGTCCCTAGTACTTCACTGTCTGTGTCTTGCATTTGGGTCTGCTTCCAGCACCCCCCTCCCCTTATGACAATTTAATGTGGAGGTAGATATATTTTTGAAAGGTCAGAGAATTGAGGGCAACACTTACAACACGCTGGAGGAACTCAGCAGGTCGGGCAGCATCCGTGGAAAAGATCGGTCGATGTTTCGGGCCGGAACCCTGTTGCTTTGACCCCAGCATCTGCAGATTATTTTGTGTAGAGAATTGAGGTCTATGGGAACTGGCACAGAGGAGAAGTAGAGGCCAGTATGGATCAGCTATGGTCATGTTGAACAGTGGGACAGGGCTCAGGGGTCAGGTGGACTATTCCTGCTCCTGTTTTCATGTGTTCATGAAAGTGTACCTTGGAGATTAGCAGTCATTGGCTTATACGGACAGGCACTTGCTAACAGTGTACATTGGAGTAGTTATTCACCTTCCCAGCCAAGAATAGTCCATCTCTTACCTTCCAGTTTGCAGTTCTCATCACTCCTTGTAAGGCACTTCTGCAGAGCCAGGCAGATCTGAGATTCAGATAAAGTGCTTTTTGCCCTCACTTATTAAAAAGGTCAAACACAGGAGACAAAAGTAAGCAAAGCTATTCTGAAACAATGAATTGGATGCTGAGGAGTCAGTTCCAGCAGCGCTAAGATTAGGAGTGCAGAGTTGTAAAATGTAGGAGATTTATAGCAAGTAAGGAACAACTACAATTTGCATTTTTTAAAAAAGTTCCTTTAACACTGGAAAGCTTTGGCTGACTCTGAAGACATTCTTTATGTAGAATGATCATGCTGTGGAATTCACTGGTAAGGTCAGTGGTTGAGGCAGACAGTGGGGGTGGATGTAGATTTGACTAGTACCGTGAATGAATCAGTGCTCAGTTTATTTTTCCATTAAATCACTGCAGGTTATGAGTTTGATTCACTGTTGTGGCAAACTCCAATTTAACCTGGATTACAACGGCACAGAAGACTAGATTGGATACTGTGATATGGGAGCACAGTAGGTAAATGTCATTCCAACCGTCACATTTCTGTACTCCTATCGACAGATTGGGTCAAATAACCTAATTATTACCAGATTAAGATTTATCTTTGAGCTCCTCTTTAGGCTAATTAAATATGTGCAGAGAAAAGAATGCCCGCTCTGAGATTGCTGAGCATATTTCTGTCCATTTATATTTGATATAATATGAATATTGTTTTAATTATGAATAGATTTAGATGTGATTTGACCTCAATATGAAAAGCTCTAACAACTGGCTTAGAAGTATTAGATATGTATATAAAATATATTACTAAGTTAGCAATGGAGCATCATTTGAGTTGGCCCTCAGTGTTAACCTCTGCATGTGGCCAGTTAACTGAATCACACCTCTGTGCTGGGTCTGTTTGCTTTGGGCTTTCCTTCCATGCTGTAATTCATAGCAGGTCTACCACTATATAGGATTTATTCAGAAACATCTGCCCAGAAGTGCTCTGGCAAACTCTATGAAAGGCGTTATTTACTTGCGTCAAGCAAGCCTGGCCGATCGGGGTGCTACAGAATCCTGGATGAATGATTTTCATTGAGCCCAGAAACGGGGTGAAGAACCCTGCTTTAAATCCCGTTTCAGCACGACAGTGGCTGTTGCACCGAAAGAAAAAAAGGGTTTAAATGATGCAGGATTTGTTGACGAACTTTTCCCAATCTGACAACAGAGAGTTAAAGGGATTGATATCTTGGAGTCGGCTGAACGTCAGTGAAAGTCCCAGGGAGAGGCTGTGATTTCCCGTTCGTTTGTACTGGAGTCACAATCCGGTCCGGGCGCAGCAAAATAACACGGCTCTTTCACAAAGTGCAGCTCAATGGAAAGGGCGGTATATGGAACAGCTTCTTCATACAGGACCTCCGACTAGGGAAAAATAGAGGGGGAAAAACCCCTCAATTTCTAATCAGGCGTGAGGCTGGCTTTCGACAACCTCACTGTGAGCTGGAGTTTGGCCAGAAGCAAGCGACTAGTCATCAGATCTGATGTGACCGGGTAAAAACAGAAGCGGGAGAGGGACCTCCGCAGATGCTCGGGGAAAACTATCCAACGGAGGGTAGAGAGAGGCGCTGGTTAAATGAAAGTGCGGCCAGGGTAAAACCTTTTCCTTAATTTCCTTCCGTAATATTGATAGAGAACTAACTTGTTTTGGAATCCGAGTGAAGAGAAATAGTTTGCGGTACTCACACAACGCTGTGATACTTTTCACCGTGGAGGTACAGGCGATGTGAAGTATATAGATCGCGAGTGTGAGGGCTCTGCTCTCGAGTGAGTGCCAGCACGGAAGAAAAGAGCTCGGAACGGGTGCAAAGTGAATCAGTTGGATTCGCGTCGCCTCATCCTAAGAACTGTTGGTCTGAAGTTCGGCGCTGTGATTACATGCGTTCCGCTCAAACACTGCTGTCCCCCCCTGCCTCGCTACATCTTCTGAATGAAGTGATAAATCGAGGCCCCTTTAACTGTTCAGACAAATGTAACCGGGTTTAGTGAAAGGAGAGAGGGCAGCATTTGTCCTGGCCATCGCTCCTCCCGGAGTTCAATCCCTTCTGCTGCCTGTTAGGGCATTATCCCCGTGACCGCGTGGGTTCCCTCCGAGTGCTCCGGTTTCCTCCCGCAGTCTAAAGACCTACCGGTTAGTGTGTTAACTAGTCATTGTAAATTAGGCTGAGGGATAGCTGGGCAAAAAAGCTAAAAGGGCCCATTCTGCGTTGTATCTCAATGAATAAAATGCATTACAGAGTTAAGTATATATAAAATGCTGGAATAATTCAGCAGATCATCAGGCAGTATCTGTAGAGAGAGAGAGAGATTGAATAAAGATTCAGGTGGATGAGTTTAGTTTTCGATTTTCCTACATTTTCTGTTTTTACTTCTGTCAGCGCGCCTTATCTGACAGCTTCTAATGCATTGTATAACTCTATAGGAGTTTATCACCATTCTCTGGGTGGTTTTTGATTGGTGATATCTCTGCCACAGTAATGATTTCAATGCTTACGCAGACTTGCTGCAGAGTGGCATAACTTGAATCCCCAGCTTCCTTCTTGTGCTCCTTAGTCTGGGATGCAGAGGTGGATTACAGAACTCCTGTTCTCCTCGACTGCTCAGGGCAGTCCAGCAATGAAACTGGTTTGACACGACACACACGGAAGGAACTCAGCAGGTCAGGCAGCATCTATGGTGAAAAATGGGCAGCTGAGATTTTGGGCCAAAGCCCTTCATCTGAACTCAAGGATGGTAGTCCATTTCCCTCAGTAGGTGCTGCTTATCCAGCTGAGTTGCTCCAGCTTTGTGGATGTTGCTATAAATTCAGCATTTGTAATCTCACTCTCACGTGAAGCCAGTTCATTGTGCAGGAGTCATACAGAGATTCCTGATCATTATCAAAGTATGATCCTAAGGGTGAATCTGAACCTAGTTGGGCACCTTGGTCTGTATTGACAAGTTGGGCTGAAGGGCCTGTTTCTGTGCAGTATAATTGTTTTCTTTTCAGTCCACCTGTTTGGTTTTCCAGGGAGTCCCTGCACTAGGATGGTGTGCCAGACTCCCAATTGCATGAAATTGGCTAGATAGACCAACTGGTGTTGTCATATCCATTGTGGCTGGACATAACGCCATTCAACTATTGCAGTGCCATTTCGCTTCCTGCCTCGAATGGCCCAACCCAACTTTGAAGTTTCCAATTCATTCTCAGGTTCTTGCGGGAGTCACAACCAATGAAAGTCTTCCTGGAAGTCATAGTTCCAATTTTAAGATGGCTTTCCCACCAGAAGAAATTCTTGTCTATCTTAGCATTTATTTGATTTCAAGTTTGTGATAATCTTTTAGTTTTCAGTCAAGCTAGGGTTGGTGTGATAATGACAATAAGACAATAATTTTTAACTTCTTAACACCAACATTAAACTTCATAGAAACATAGAAAACCTACAGCACAATACAGGCCCTTCAGCCCAAAAAGCTGTGCCAGACATGTACTTACTTTAGAAATTACCTAGGGTTACCCATAGCCCTCTATTTTTCTAAGCTCCATGTACCCATCCAAGAGTCTCATAAAAGACCCTATTGTATCCGCCTCCACCATCGTAGGCAGCCCACTCCATACACTTACACTAAAATAACTTACCCCAGTCATCTCCTCTGTACCTACTTACAAACATCTTAAAATGGTGCCCTCTTGTGTTAGTCGTTTCAGCCCTGGGAAAAAGCCTCTGACTATCCACACGATTAATACCTCTCGTCATCTTATACTGTACACCTCTATCAGATCACCTCTCATCCCCCATCTCTCCAAGGAGAAAAGGCCTATTCTCATAGGGCATGCTCCCCAATCCAGGCAACATCCTTGTAAATCTCCTCTGCACCCTTTCTACAGCTTCCACATACTTCCTGTAGTGAGGTGACCAGAACTGAGCACAGTACTTCAAGTGGGGTCTGACCAGGGTCCTATATAGCTGCAACATTACCTCTCAGCTCCTAAACTCAATCCTATGACTGATGAAGGCCAATACACTGTATGCCTTCTTAACCACACAGTCAACCTGCGCAGCAGCTTTGAGTGTCCTGTGGGTATGGACCCCAAGATCCCTCTGATCCTCTGATTTCTATAGACCAGAAAATATTTACAAGTTAGAATGATGAGGTTTAATTTTTGGATAGATATTAACATGTTTACTGAATCACATCTGGATGACATACTTACTACTAAGGCCACAGCCAACTGGCAATGCAGATGGATAACTACTAACATGTGACCCAGGAAAGCATTTGCTGGAACATAGAGGGCTCAGTTTTAACTCTGAGTTTTATTGTTTTGGGCTGCAGTTGCCTATGGTGAAACCAGTATTTATTGCCCACTTATAATTGCCCAAGCAGATGGAGATGTTATGCATTTTTGAACTGCTGCAGTTCTTCCAATAAAGATACTCTGTCTTTAATGGAGGGGTTCTTGCACCTATGCCCAGTGACAAGGAAGAACAAGTGATACACACAAGTTGGGACATCACGTGACTTGGAAGGGAACCTGTGGGCCTGCTAGTCTTGCTCAGAGATAAAACATGTGGAAAGTGATGCTACACCAGCCTGGATGAGTAAGGGCTGTGCATTTTGAATATAGTACGCACGAGTCACTGCACCAGTGGTGGAGGGAAGGAACGTTTAGGGTAGTGGATGGGGTGTCAGTCAAGCAGCCAGCTTTGTCTTGACTGGTGTGGAGCTTGTTGAGCATTGATGAAGCTACCTGTACTCCTCCATTGCAAATAAACCTGTTCTATCAAAGTCCTGACTTGTGCCTTTTTGAAGAGGAAAAGGCTTTAGAGTGCTGGGAGGAATATCACTCATCACAGGAGACCCAGTCTCATGTAGCTATGGTAATTGAGTTGCTTTTCCAGTTTATCCTTTGGTCTTTGATGGTACCTAGGATGTTGATGGTGGAGGACTCAGTGATGATAATGCTCTTGAATATCAATGGCACTGAATACGCTCTCTCTTGTTGGAGAACATTTATTTCCTAGTACCTTTTTGACACAAATGTCACGTCACTTAATAAATTTGTAAACTGGTTTATTATTATTACTTTTACCAAGGTATTGTGAAAAGCAGGGCAATGAGGTGGCTCAAGGGGCAACAATAACAGGAGTCAGAATGAAGTGTTACAAATACGGAGAAAGTATGGTATTGTTTGATAACATTGGCCCATGCCTGAATGTTGTCTATGTTCTTGCTCCAGACAGATGCGCAAGCTTCATTTGCTGAGGAATTACAAATGGAGCAGAACGTTTGTTTAAACTGAGCAAACACCTCCATTTCTGATTTTAAGATGGAGGGATTCAAAGATGTTTGCCCTGAGGAACACACAAGTGATGTCCTGGGGTTGAAGTCATTGACATCTGACAAGAATCTGACATGATCCATTTGATTTCATTTTGCTTTAATGCCCATTGACTTTGGGTTCACCCAAGGGCCTTGATACTACACTTGGTAAATGGCACCTAATTACCAGGGGCAGTCATTCTCATCTCACTTCTGGAATTAAGCTTTTTGGTCCATTTTTGGACCAAAGCCATGATGAGGTCTGGAACCAAGCTGGGTGTTGTTGAGTAGGGCAGGTTATTGGAGTAAGTGCTACTTGATTGTATTGACAATGTCACCTTTGATCATTTTGCTGATAATTGAGAGTAAACCAATGGGGCAGCAGCCTGCAGTATGGATTTGATACTGCTTCAGGTGAGCAAGATAAACCCAGCCAATTGTCCACATTGTTAGGTAGATAACCGTGTTGTAACTGAACCAGAACTGTTTAGATGGAGAAACAGCTAGTTTTGGAGTTCAGGTCTTGAACACCCTCAAGAGGAAATTATCTGATTCCATAGCCTGTGTTGTATCCAGTGCTCACAATGATTTCGTGGAGTTAATCAAATTAGTTGTAGGCTGGTTTACTGGAGTTGGGTACCCCAGAGGGAGCTGAGATGATCGTCCACTTGCCCCATCTTGCTGCACATGGCTGTGAATTTTTTTCCCCCTCAGCATTTTAACCCCTCACGTGTTGGACCCACCATCACTGATGTGGGGAGGTTTGTGGAGCAGCCTCACTGACTTGTTTAATTGGCCACCATCATCCTCATGGTAGGACTGCAGAGATGTGATATGATCTGTTGACAGTGGGGTTGCTCAGATCTGTCCATTACAAGTGGTCTCTGCTGTTTGACAAATAGGCAGCCCTATGTTACATTTTGCAGTCCTATGGTACAACATGGAGTCTGATATTACAAACTTGCCCGGCTGCCACTACTATTTGATCCCCCTGGTCTGACAGTAATGGTACAGAGAGGGACATAGCAGGCCATGGGGTTACAAATTGTGGCAATGCTAATGGTCCACAGCACCTCATAGATATCAACTCTTATAGTGATAAATCTGTTTTGAGTCTATTCTGTTTAAAGGGATTGTAATGCCTCATAACACGATGGAGGGTGTCTCGACAATGTCCATGTGGTGGTCACTTCTAGAAATGTTACCATGGATGGGTGCATCTACACCTGTATTGGTGATGATGAGGTCAAGGAGGTTAAACATCATGTTGGTTGGCTCATTATCTGTCACAGATAATTTTCCTTCAAGACTTGACTAGCTGGTCAATGGTGATGCTCTTGGCCCATACTTGGTAATGAACATGGAAATCCCCACCCTGAGCACATTTTGTGTCCTTGATACTTTCAGTGTTCCCCCACAGATGTTGTACAAAATGCAGGAGCACTGATTTGTCTGCTGAGTATTTGTACGTCAGTAACTCACACAAAATGCTGGAGGAACTCAGCAGGCCAAGCAACATCGATGGAAAAGAGTCAACAGTCAACGTTTCGGGCCAAGACACTTCTTCAGGACCTGATGAAGGGTCTCGGCCCAAACCGTCGACTGTTTACTCTTTTTCATCGATGCTGCCTGCCCCGCTGAGTTCCTCCAGCATGTTATGGGTGTGTTGCTTTGGATTTCCAGCATCTGCGGATTTTCTTGGTGCTTGTACATTAGTAACTCATTTTACATCAAGTGATTGGAAGTGAAAATGGGGAGGGTTGTAAAAGTTAGTAACGTCGTATCACTGTATTTAAACAACAACAAAATGTCTCATCTACTGGGCTTTTTAATCACTGTTATTAATTCTCAGGCTGTGAGTGTGAATTTGTTGTCCATCTCAGTTTAAAGAGTATCAGTATGGACCGGAAGTCTACGACAGTCTGGAATGGGAAACACCAGCTGTTTTTTTTTTCCTCCCACGTATACTCTTCATATTTTCTTATGACACTGAAGGCTTTTCATGCCATCAAATCTATGCAGGCTTTCAGAGCATTTCCAATAGTCCCATTTCATGCCTAGTTATTTCTCTGTAATGTGTACACTCCGATTCACAGAGTCATACATTGTGAAAACAGACCCTTCAGCCCATCATGTCTATTAAGCACCCATGTATGATATCACCACTTTATTCTCCCTGCATTCCCAGGAATTACCCCCAAGATTCTTTCACCCTCTTATAACATTAGGGGGCAATTTACCTACTGAATTGGTGCCAATTAATCTACTAGACTATATACCTTTGGGAAGTCAGATGAAACTGGGGCAGCTCACTTGGTCACAGGAAGCATGTGCAATCTCTGTGGCATTGCACCAGAAGTCAGTGCTAAACTTGGGCTGCTGGAGTTGTGACGCAGCAGCTCTACCAGCTACACCACTGTGCCTCCGTTCCCTTGAATGTTTGTTAATCCAGCTCTCATTCTCCTGTCATCAATGTACACTGCGGGCAATCTACAATGACTAACAAACCTATCGCCAGCCGACACATCTTTGGGGTGTGGGAGAAAACCCTGAGCATCTGGGATAAACTCACAGAGTGACTGGGAGAGCATGCCAACTTCACACCGAAAGCACCAGGATGAATGCAGAGTCATTGGAGCCGTGTGGTCACAGGTCTAACTGTTGCACTACGGTGCTAAGATGAGATGTCAGTGACCGAGATGCTTGTTTTGTCAAGTCCAAATCACCAAAGTCATTTTACTGAAGCCAGCTTTTAATTTCCAAGTTTCTAACATTAAATTCAGATTTTGATACTGTTGGAATGAGATTTGAATTTGACTCTACCCTAGCAGTTATAAAACAGGTTTAATGGTTAAAAATATATACATATTTAACCATGTTTTATGCCATATCCCCATGTCATATGTACACACAGAAAAAGGGATTGGTTAGCATGGCAACAGTATAAAATACTACTTGGTTGACATTGAAGGGGACTTGTAGTTGTACGGGGAAGGAATGGAAAGCATTATCCACTTCACGTTATATTCATTTTCTGCTTGAACTTCTGATGACAATGACTTGTGTTTGCCAGGTGGTTTTAATACAGGAGAGTGTGACAGATGTCTGAGCCACTGGGAACAATATCAAGTGAGATGACCTTGGTTAAAGGAGTTGATGTCAAGAAGAGTCCTAAAGTAGAAGTGAGATGGTGCATGTCTCTGTGTACACTTAATCCCAGCTGTACTCCCTGTCTCTTAGGGAAATTCCAGTGTGTGGGGCCTAGGTGGTGGAAGGGGGACTGAGAAGGCGGTGGTGTCTATGTGGTGTGATGAGGGTAATTGAAACAGACTGTGCCACAGAAAGGGATGTGGCCATGTAGTGATTCAACAATAGGGAATATCTGGGCAGTGAGTGCAAAGATAAATCCCAGGAAAAGAGCTGGTTCGATGTGGATTCATAGCATCATAGAGCTACACAGCATGGAAAAGAGGCCCTTCAGACCAACCCAGTTGCTTCTTTGCCTGCATTTGGCCCAAATCCATCTTAACCAGGGGTTCCCAACCTTTTTTATGCTATGAACCAATGCCATTAAGCAAGGGGTCCATGGCCCCTAGGTTGGGAGCTTTTGCTCTAAACCCTTCCTATCCATGCAAATAATAAAACTTCAGTGAAGATTGCCGACAGGAGGAGCAGGAGGAAGCCAGGACAGTAGAAAAATTAATAAGACTGGGGGTGCCATCCTCATAATTGAGAGGAAACTCTGTCCCATGATGGATTTTGGACGTGCTACTTTGTAGAAGTAAACAGCTTTATGCTCACTCAGGTCCACTGAGCAGGCCTTCACTTGCCTGCATGACACGGGACACCCAAAGTGCACACTCTATTCGGAGCTCCACCTTGGGAAGAGGTTCCAGAAGGTTCTTAGAGGTTTTCTGAGCAAATGCTACTTCTACCTCACAGGAGTGACCACTCAAAGTGGAGAAGAAGAGTTTGGAATGGGATTGTGAGCTGAGTCCATGTGTTAGCAACATGCAGCAGCCTAGCTAAATGACAGAAGGAGCCCGCCACCTCGCAAGCTACCCTCCTGCCTGCCCAATCAAGCACTTGCTTTATGATCCGAGGAAGAGTCGGAGAATCAGGGATGAAGCAAGCCATCCTCTGTTCCAAGCGACTGCCTGGGAAGAGAATGAGGTAGCAGTGAGGTTGTAATAAGGAAAGCATTAATATTACGAGGCAGGATTAACCTAAGCTTGTCAGCTAAGGTTGAAAGTGACACAATTGTTCATCGATTATAGAAACCCATCTATTTTTCGTTACTATTGAAACCAAAGTTACAAAATCTAAAACAAGGGTGTCCTGAATCCAAGAACATAAGAAACAGAAGCAGGAGTCGGCCATCTGGCCCGTCGAGCCTGCTCCACCATTCAATAAGATCATGACTGATCTGGCCATGGACTCACCTCCACCTACCTGCCTTTTCCCCATAACCCTTAATTTCACTACTATGCAAAAATCTATCCAACCTTGTCTTAAATATATTAACTATGGAAGCCTCCACTGCTTTATTGGACAAAGAATTCCATAGAAACCCTCCTCTTTGGCGCCGGGGGGGAAGCAGTTCCTCTTCATCTCCGTCCTAAATTTACTCCCCCAAATCTTAGAGGCTATGTCCTCTAGTTCTAGTCTCATCTACCAGTGGAAACAACTTTCCTGCTTCTATCTTACCTATCCCTTTCATAATTTTATATGTTTCAATAAGATCTCCTCTCATCCTTCTGAATTCCAGCAAGTACAGTCCCAGGTGACTCAATCTCTCCTCATAGTGTAACCCCCTCATCTCTGGAATCAACCTGGTGAACCTCCTCTGCACCGCCTCCAAAGCCAGTATATCCTTCCTCAAGTAAGGAGACCAGAACTGCACACAGTACTCCAGATGCAACCTCACTAGTAATCAATACAGTTGCAGCATAACCTCCCCTCTTAAATTCGATCCCTCTAGCAATGAAGGCCAACGTTCCATTTGCCTTCTTAATAGCTGCTACAACTGCGAACCAACCTTTTGCGATTCATACACAAGAACTCCCAAGTCCCTCTTCACAGCAGCATGCTGCAATCTTTACCATTTAATTAATAATCTGATCTTCCATTTTCCTTCCAAAGTGGATGATCTCACATTTACCAACATTGTATTTCATCTGCCAGACCCTTGCCCACTCACTTAACCCATCTATATCTCTCTCTAAACTCTCCATATCCTCTGCACAATTTGCTTTTTCACTCAATTTAGTGTCATTAGCAAATTTAGATACACTCTGTCCTCTCTTCCAGATCGTTAATGCATATCATGAACAGTTGTGGGCTTAACACCGACCCCTGCAACACACCGCTCACCATTGATTGCCAACCAGAGAAACATCCATGTATCCCAACTCTGCTTTCTGTTGGTTAACTAATCCTCGATCTGTGCTAATACATCACCCCCAACTCTATGCATCCTTATCTTATGGGTAAGTCTTTTATGTGGCACCTTATCGAACGCCTTCTGGAAATCCAAGTAAATAATGTCCACCTGTTCCCCTCTGTTGACTGTGTTTGTTATATCCTCAAAGATGCAATGCCAGTGAGGCATATGGAGGACAAGGTGAATTTTGACACAGGAGTCTGTAAGTGCTGGAAATCTTGAACAACACACACAAAATGCTGGAGGAACTCAGCAGGGCAGGCAGCATCTGTGGAAGAAAATGAACAATCAAGATTTCGGGCCAAAACCCTTCTTTGGGACTGGAAAGGAAGAAGGCAGAAGCCAGAATAAGAAGGTGGTGGCGGGGGGGCGGGGGGGGTGATTACAAACTAGTAGGCAATAAGTGAGCTCTGGTAAGAAGGGGAAGGTAGGTGGTTTTCTAATTTTTGGTAACCCCTTCCGTCTGTTTTCCTTCACCCCCCCCCCACACACTTTGTTTCCCCTCATTCCTATGCAACCCCTCACTTCTTTTCTTCCTCTCCCGCATGCTCGTGACCTGCCGATCACCACCTTCTCACTTCTCACATCCTTCCCTTTATTCCATGGTCCACTGTCCTCTCCTATCAGATCCCTTCTTCTCCTTCAGCCCTTTGCCTCTTCCACCTGTCATTACCTAACTTCTCACAACATTTCCTTTCCCATACCCCTTCCCCATCCATTTCCTTCCCCGCTCACCCGGACTAACCTATCTCCCGCCATCTCGTGCTCCTCCCCCACCCCCTACCTTTTTGTTTTGGTTTCTGCCCTCTTCCTTTCCAATCCTGAGGAAAAGCTTTGGCCTGAAGCACAGACTTCATTTCTCTCTATAGATGCTGCCTGATCTGTTAAGCTCCTCTAGAATTTGTGTATGTGGCACGAAGTGAATCTGACTTGAACCATAAAGTCCCGAGCAATGCAGTGAGCTACGGAATAGGGAGAACAACTGGAGTTAAGCATGGTGCCCATGTCTGCTGTGTATTCGCCCTCTCTAATGCGATGTCACTTGGACTTCTGTTGAAGCATTTCTGAAATACCTCGTATGTTTTATTTTCTTAAGGTGCTGGAAAACGCTTTATAGCCAATTAAATATTTTCAAGTGTAGTTGTTGTTGTGATGTGTACAAGCAAGATCCCACAAAATATAATTTGATAATGACCATTTGATCTGTTGCTCAGCTGGCTATCGGCTGAGGGACTCGTACTGATAGGCCACAGAGCCAGCGTGTACTGCTGAAGGGTCCTTTGCAAGCACCTCAGAGACCGAGGGGGGCCTTATTTTAGTACGGATTATGAGCTGATTGTGGAGTTCATGGCCTTTTGCAGCAGCCTCTGTTCTGGCTAACTTTTATCCTTCAAACAAAACGGATGCTGCTGCCCTCTGCTGTGGACCATTTGGGTGTGACATTGACACGATGCTGTATTCGAAAGTCTGAGTGAAATGATGAGAGGTATCTGTAGCAGATGTGATCAGGTACCATACGTTGGAGTGTACGTCTCAGCTTTGCCTTCAGAGAGACCTTAAGCTGCTCCTTGTGATGTAAAGAGTTTTGCAATTGCTGCCACTAACACCAAATTCAAAGTACATTTTATTGTCAAATTACATATGTTGCCATATACAATCCTAAGATTCATTTCCCTGTGGGCATACTCAGCAAATCTATAGAATAGTAACTGTAACAGGATCAATGAAAGACCAACCAGAGTGCAGAAGATAGCAAACTGTGCAAATGCAAATTAAAATAAATAGCGAGAACATGAGATAATGAGATAAAGAGTCCTTGAAGTGAGATCATTGGTTGTAGGAGCATTTCAATGATGGGGCAAGCAAGTGTAGCTATCCCCTTCTATTCAAGAGCCTGATGGCTGAGGGGTAGTAACGGTTCTTGAACCTGGTGGAGTGAGTCCTGATGCTCTTATACCTTCTACCTGAAGACCGCAGTGAGAAAAGAGAATGGCCTGGGTGGTGGTTCATTACCCATCAAATCTAGTACAGCCAGACATACAACTATCTCCAGGATGGGAAGTGAAACAATACAACAGATACGTTTGAAAGATATGGGTATCTTAAACAGGTAAAACAGTGCTTTGCTTTCTTTAAGGGGTCTTGGTACAAAACGTGAACTGTTTATTCCCCTCCATAGATGCTGCCTGACCTGCTGACTTCTTCCAGCATTTTCTGTGCATTGCTCTAGATTTTCAGCAACTGCAGAATCCCTTGCATTTTTGCTTTCTTTAGCTCACTCTCTGACTGAAATTATTTCCTAAATTGATTCTACAAGTGAGGTGTATATCACTGGGATATGTTGTGAAATTTGTTGTCTTCGTGGCATCAGTACAATACAATACATAATAACAGAAAAAAGTGAATTATAGCACGTATGGTATATATATGTTAAATTAAATAAGTAATGAAAAAATAGAAATTAAAAAATAGTGAGGGTATAGTGAGTTAGGTAGGTAAACTGAAACAGTTGCAAGAGGTTTCTCTGGAAAAGAGATTGCAAGAAGATTTAATCAGAGAGTAGCTGGAGGGAGACGCTTTCCATTGGGTCAGGAAGCAGAGGACTTACAGTGAAGATTATTAGTATAAGAAGCAAAAGTGACATAGAGACAGGGTTTTCTTTTGCACAAGTGATTGGAATTGGGAACAGAGTGCTTTGTGGTGTTGTGGAGGCAGGTTTATTTGTGGGGATTTGGAAAAGAGTTGGATAAGTATCTGAAAGGGCAGAATTCGCAGGGTTGTGTGGAAAGAGCAGGGGAATAGAACTAATTGGATCACTGTTAAATAGAACCAGTATAGGTTTGGTGGTGGTAAAACTTCCGACTGTGCTGTGACCATTCTGTGATTTGGAAATGGTGACGTGTGCTTCCTTAACTAAATTGAATATTGCTTTCCCAGGACATTCATTTTCAGGTGGAGACAAAGAAATTTATTGAAACACATTCGGCCCATGGCTGGATGAATCATCAGTTATTTTATGGGTTTCTGCTGCAGTTACAATGAATTTATGGCTCCAATTTTCAGACAGGGAAAGCAGAAAATGAACAAGACATGGACTTTTACGAACCTGTTGTCTTTTGTACCAGGTGTTGAAGAACGAAACCAGTGAACTTTTAATCAGAAGTATTCTTCTGATCAGATTCTGTAGCATCTTTCAGAATGTCAACATGTCAAATGTCCCAAATCCCAGAAGCAAATTAAACACATTTTAAATACAGATACCAAAGTTCAAGTTACATTTATTATCAAAGTATGTATACATTATACAACCTTGAGATTCATCTCCTAACAGGCAGCACAAAACAAAGAAACCCAAAAGAATCCACATAAAAAAGACCGTCGAACGCCTAATGTGCAGAGAGGAAAAAAAATGGTACGAACGATAATCAATAAAGCAAATGACGTTCTGAACTGAAATCCACAGACACCCTGCCCCCAGACCCTTCGTCCACTGCAGAGCGGAGCTGCGACCTGAATCAGCCCGCCCCTCGCCTCAGACCCCGACACCCTAACCTTTTCAACCTGGCCTGGCACTTAAAACCAAGAGGTTTTAGTACACTCTGAAGGGTTTAGCCACAATGAGGTGACAGCTCTTTTAGTTGTTTGTCCTCTGCTGGGAATTTTGATTGTACCCATGGTCTCAGACTAAAAAAGTGTTCTGTAGTTAAATTTGTTGGCCAAACACGGTTGTGTGGGAAATGCAGCAGTGAACTCTGCTCAGCAGAATTTCACCCACAGCTGTGTGATAATGACCAGATACTATCATTTACTTAAATAGAGATTTTGTGCTTCTTAAGTTTATTTAGCTCATTAGTTAAGAAGGCACAGAAGGATCTGCATAAATGTACTTTTCTGTACTTGCGACTTCTTTGCTTCAAAACTGCTGGGGCCTGGGTTCGATTCTTACCCAGGGCTGTGTGTGTGGAGTGTTCTAATTCTCCACGTGACTGGGATACATCTCCTGAGGTCCAGTGGATTTATCTACACTTATGTTTACTAAGGCATTGAATCCTCTTCCCATTGTAGTTTGTTGTAGGATTCCACTGGTCCCTCTCCAAATTCTCCAGCTGCAGAGTCCTTCCCCAAAAGTTCATTCAATATCAGTATACAATATACATCCTGAAATTCTTACTCTTCACAAGCATCCACAAAAAAGAAACCCCCATTGAACGAATAATAGAAATAACGAAGCCCCCCACCCCAAATCTTTGTACAAATGTGCAGCAACAGTGTCAACCCCCCCTTTCCCCCCTCATTTCAGCAGAAGTTCCCATCCTGCCACCATGCAAACGACTGAAAAGCTCCCCCCCCCACCCCACCAAAGATACCTTGATCCTGAGTTCATCAAAACTACGGTCTGTAACCCAGCACTTCAGTATCTCAGAGAGGCTGTCTCTCTCCAGCGAGGGAGAGAGGGGGTCGCCTCTGCAACAATGAGAATGGAGAACCAGCAGCTCACTGTTCCAATGTTACAGTCTTCCACGTCGTGTCTCCAAGTCCCCCATCTCGAGGACTGACAGGCTTTCACTCTCTATCAGAAGAGAGAGAAAGAACAAACCTGAATGCCACAGGGCCGCTCCCCAAGGGCGCACGTCTTCCAGGCTGTTCCTGGAGACAGCAAAGCGCTAGGCCACACAGCTGGTCCGAAAAACCTCTGCTTGCGAAGAACCGTAGTTTGAACTGTAGGTCACGGAATCTGACAGAACCCCAACCACCTTGAAAAGGAAGGAGAGACACAAGAGAAGAAGAAGAAGCTGTTTTGTGGATGAACTGGAAGAAGTCACCTGGGTCTGCCACAATTGTTCCATGCACCTTCCTCTTAATTCCCTACTATGCAAAATCTATCCAACCTCGTCTCAAATATATTTACTGGGGTAGCCTCCACTGTTTTAGTGGGCAGAAAATTCCACAGATTCACCACTGTCTGGCAAAAGCAGTTCCTCCTCGTCTCCATCCTAAATCTACTCCCCCGAATCTTGAGACTATGTCCCCTAGTTCTAGTTTCACCTACCAGTAGAAACAACTTTCTATCTTATCTATCCCTTTCATAATTTTATATGCTTCTATACACCCTCCTCTCATTCTTCTGAATTCCAGTAAGTACAGTCCTGGGTGACTCAATCTGTCCTCATAGTCTAAGCCCCCCCATCGTCTAACCCCACCCTCATCTCTGGAATCAACTTTGTGAAGCTCCTCTGCACTGCCTGCAAAGTCAGTATATCCTTCCTCAAAACTGCACGCAGTACTCCCGGTGTGGCCTCACCAGTACGCTGTACAGTTGCAGCATAAGCTCCCTGCTCTTAAATTCAGTCCATCGAGCAATGAAGGCCAATATTCCATTTGCCTTCTTGATAGCCTGCTGCAACTGCAAACCAACCTTTTGTTATTTGTGCACAAGCACTCCCAAGTCCATCTGTACAGCAGCATGCTGCAATTTTTTTAACTATTGAGATAATCTGCTCTTCCATTTTCCCTTCCAAAGTGGATGACCAATGTATCCGTCTTGGTAGCCTCCAACCTGATGGCATGAAGATTGATTTCCCCTTCCAGTAAAAAAAATCTCACCCCCCCCCCACCCTCCGCTGTTCCTCTATTTCCCACTCTGGCCTCTTACCTCTTCTCACTTGCCTCTTATGGTCCATTCTCCACTCCCATCAAATTCCTTCTTCTCCAGCCCTTTACCTTTCCCTCCCACCCGTCCTCACCTATCCAGCATTTTGTGTGTGTTTCTCTCCATTTTCTTTAGCCTGTAGATGTACATCGTATTTTCTGTGTTTGTGTCAACATTTCTGTAAGACAATCTCAATAATGTGTCCTCTGTGACCTTTGCTTAAGATTTTCTACTCTGTCTCATTTAAATGGGAACGAAAGTTCAGCCACACTGGTCTCTAGATGTCACTGGGGTAGGAGATGTGGACTTGGATTTAAGAAAGACCAATGTAGGCTTATGGTTGGTGACCAGTGTAAACAGATTAGCTGATTAAAAACCTCATGATTCATTATGGTTATCAAGGCCTCTTTCTTTAGCTGAGGAGGTTTTAATGTTGTTATGGAGCAGTCAGACTGCCAGCCTACACTTACAGCAGGCCCATAAATCAATTACCATTCATTTGCAGAAGGGGTGTCTATGGATTTTAACAACTATCAGGAGACCAGCAACTCCTTATTCTGTGGCAAAATATCTTTCTTTGAGGTTCAGAGATTACAATCAGCTAATGTAACAGCTGGTACTGTGGTTAGCCATACTTTACTCTCTTCCCCATCTTGTTATATGCTGAGCCCTGTGTATACTCACATCTGTTCTCGGAGCGCCAGCTGACAGATCGAGGAGGCACATCTTCTGCTGAGTGACCAGCTGGTAGGTCTCACTTCTAAGGTAAACATAGTAAATAACTGATTATTAATAACCTTTGATCCAATTCTAAATCTCACTTCCACCCACCCAACCCCATTGCCCATCCTGGCCAAACAGGATTCAGCACTCTTCCCTTCTCCGCCCTGCTGTCTCCGCCAGCTGTTTGATAGAATTATTGTAATGTTATGATTTTGAATTGCTTTCCATAACTTCAACAAGAGCACCTGAGTTTCATTCACAACGGGGCTTCACAGCCCAAACATCCAAGGCCTCCATCCCTCTGAGAGCCAAGAATGGAACTGATGAGGAACTTAGTTCTGTGGCTATCTGGAGAAGATGAATCTCAGAGTTGTATGCTTTGATAATAAATAAGCCTTTGAAACTTTGAAATAAGAAGAGGCGGAAGTCTGCTTAAATGAACACATCATAGAACATAGAACATTACAGCACAGGAACAGGTCTTCTGGCCAAACATCAAAGTCCCCTTCAGCACTGGCTCTGTCTTAGGAATTCTCAATGGTTTTCCCCAATATGAACTGTTTGATCCAAAGCAACAAATGAGATGTTGGAGGAACTCAATCAGCCAGACAGCATCTGTGGAGGCAAATGGACAGTCAATATTTTGGGTTGAAACACTTCATCTGGATTGAATCCAGCTTTTGTCAATACTCCTGTCCTACAAGAAGTTAAGAAGACCACATACATTAGGAATTAACAAAGCCTTGGAAAAGATGCTATTGTTCATTTATTGTAATAAACAGTAGGGTGCAATGAAATTCCTTGCTCACATGAAGCATGCAAGTAAACTCTGTACATGATAATAATAAATACAACAATAAATACTGTGACAAGGCCATAGACATTGGAAAGGTGCAAAGTATGGCAATGCAGACTGAGGCAGTGCAGAGAGAAATGTTAAAGTGACATAATGGAAGAGGTAGAATTAATTAATTTCCTCACTTTCTAGAGAACATTCTTAATTTTTCCACTGAAACCACTAGCATCTGGTTTCTTCTAACATTTCCAGCCAGCTTTACCTACCTAATCAAGGTTGGCTGGCGGTGCAGTGAGATCAGCACCGGGCTCAAGAACGGAGGTTCCCGAATTCGATCCAGTGACAGACCGCCCACGTACGCGCTGTCCATCTGCGCCGGGTTGATGTCGAGCTCACAACTTGACCTCTTAAAATAATACTGCAAAATGTCCGTGCGAGGAGTGGCGCCCCACACAGCCTTTCGATCTGTGCCTTGTAAGGCATGTGGGCACATGGCCAAGTGGTTAAGGCATTGGACTAGCGACCTGAAGGTTGTGAGTTTGAGCCTCAGCCGAGGCAATGTGTTGTGTCCTTGAGCAAGGCACTTAATCACGCATTGCTCTGCGACGACACTGGTGCCAAGCTGTATGGGTCCTAATGCCTTCCCTTGGGCAACATTGGTGTCATGGAGAGGGGAGACTTGCAGCATGGGCAACTGCGGGTCTTCCATACAACCTTGCCCAGGCCTGCGCCCTGGAGAGTGAAGAATTTCCAGGCGCGGATCCATGGTCTCACAAGACTAACGGATGCCTTAAAGGCATGAAAATGCCTGACGCTGGCCTCTCAGGTCTGAATCGATGTCATCGTCATCATTTACCTACCATGCTCCCAACACTTGGTCACGGAGATGTCCTTTTAAAATGGTGATAAGGAGGAATTTTTTTAGGCAGAAAGTGGTGAATCTGTGGAATTTGTCGCCACAGGCGGCTGTGGAGGCCAAGTAATGGGGTATATTTAAGGCAGAGGTTGACAGATGCTTGATTAGTCAGGGCATGAAGGGATATGGGGAGAAGGCAGGAGATTGGGGCTGAGGGGGAAATGGATCAGCCATGATGAAATGGCCTAATTCTGCTCCTATACCTTATGGTCTTAAGAGAACAAGAGATCTTGCTCTTCATATACAATAACTTCTAAGGGAGCGTTGGAACTTTGGGGCCACCATTTGTAGCCCCCACAACAGCCACATTTCTCGAATGCTTTCATGGGCAGTACATTCTCTTGAGAGATGAACCCAGTTTTAGGCCCTGTGAGCAGATGTACAACTCACCCAAGGATAGTGCAGGTAACACTGGCAGCAATTTCACTGTCATGGTAATGAGACGTCACTACTAACTCAGACCTGTCTATTCTGTATCACACCTTCAAAATCAGGCATCATCTCATACCTGGCTCTTCAGTCAATACAAATACAGATAGGTCGCGACCTGGTGAGTGTTTCCAGCATTTATTGCAGATTTCTAGTATCTTCAGCTTTTGAGTACCACATCTGATACTTTTACTAGAGACACAGGACCACCACATGTGGTTAATAGGCAGAGATCATGGCTATGTCTGAATCTTGGTCTATTCTGTTCTTACATTCTGCGTTCTAGTATTGTTTTCCTTTTGTACTACTTCGATGTACTGATATGTGGAATGATCTGCCTGTATGGCATGCAAAATAAAAGCTTTTCGCTAAAATGCTGGAGGAACTCAGCAGATCAGGCAGCATCCATGAAGAGGAATAGACAGCTGATGTTTTGGGTTGAGATCCTTCATCAGGACTGGAAAGGAAGGGGGAAGATGTCAGAATAAGAGGATGGAGGAAGAGGAAGGAATACAAGCTAGAGGGTGATAGGTGAAACTAGGCAGTTGGAGGGCACCACTTAGGTAGCCACCACCCTGATGGCATGAACATTGATCTTTCCAACTTCTGGTAATTATTTTCCCCCTCCCCCTTCTCTCCTCACTTCCCTACTTTGGCTTACCTCTTCTCCTCACCTGCCTATCTCCTCCCCTGGTGCCCCTCTCCCTTGGTCCACTCACCTCTCCTATCAGATTCCTTCTTCTCCAGCCCTTTGTCTTTTCCACCAATCACTTCCCAGCTTCTTACTTCATCCCCCTCCCCCATCCACCTGGCTTCATCTATCACCTTTTATCTTGAACTCCTCCCCCTCCACCGCTGCTTATTCTTGTCTCTTCCCCCTTCCTTTCCAGTCCTGATGAAGGGTCTTGGCAGAAACGCCGACTGTTTATTCATTTCCATGGATGTTCCCTGACCTGCTGAGTTCCTCCCACATTTTGTGTGTCTGTTGCTCTGGATTTCCAGCATCTGCAGAAACTCTTGTGTTTTAAGCTTTTCATTATATCTCTGTACATGTGAAAATAATAACTCAATTCCAATTAATCTCCATTTTCCTTCCATCTACAGAAATTGTGCATTGATTATAGAAGCAATAAAGCTCCTCCCTTATGCTGGCAAAAATAGACAAACGGAATCCGAAAGAAATGCTTTATTCTTGTAGTAACCGACAGAAAAAAAGGGACGCTTCTGCCTCCCAGAGAAGTCAGAAAGGGAATTTACGCAAAAACAACAAGAAATCCCGAAGGTTTGGAGTTATTTCCAGAACATTCTTATTGTGCAATTCACATAGCAATGATGAGAGAGCAAGTGTTGAGGAAAACGATTCCACATCGAGGGACAGAGTGTCTGAAGGTGCTGTTGAATTATCTGAAAATACCTCTGAGTCTCACTTTAAATCACAAGCTCAAAAGAAGGTTCTGAGGGTCAAGGTCTCCCTAACTCCAAATGAACTGAGGACAAGTGATGTTGGTGAACCTGGAAAAGATGTAAGGAAAGAGCGTCCCAGCAAGGTAAGAAGGTAATGAAAACAAAGACTGCAAATGCTGGAAGTCAGTGTATGTAGAGATTGATTACAAAGTTTTGGATGTGGTTTTCCTGGTACCTTGCAAGGGTGAACTAACTTCAAATCTCTAAGTAAATCTTACTATCAAGGTACATATATGCCACCACATACAACCCTGATTTATTTTTTCACGGCCATACTCAACAAATCTAGAGAATAGAAACTATAACAGGATCAATGAAAGGCTACCCGGCTAGGGCTTTCAACCAGAGTGCAGAACCAACTGTGCAAATGCAAAAAGATGCAATAATGAATGAAAAAAACAATAAATAGCGAGAACCTGAATGAAGAGTCCTTGGAAGTGAGTCCATGGGTTGTGGGAACATTTCAATGATGGGGCAAGTGAAGTTGAGTGAAGTTAACCCATTTTGTTCAAGAGTCTGATGGTTGAGGGTTAGTAACTGTTCCTGAACCTGGTGGTGCAAATCCTGAGGCTCCTGTACCTTTTTCTTGATGGCAGCAGTGTAACCTGCTGTATAATTCAAGCCTGAAATGTTAACTCTGTGTCTTTCTGCACAGACAATGTCTGACCTATTAAGGGTTTCCAGCATTTTTCTGTCTCTTAGGTCTTTAGCATCTGTAAGTCTTGCTTTTTGATTTCTGATTGGTGCATCTTCCCATCTTCCCATCTTCCGAAGTTGCACCATCAAGAGTCTAAATATTTAACATTTTAGTATCAAGAGTGTTATTACAGAAAATAGCACATCAAGCATCATAGGAATATTTATCAGGATAGGTCACAGCAGCCGACTCAGTGGCCACTTTATTAGGTACACCTGTACACCTCGTTAATGCAAATTTCTGATCAGCCAATCCAGTGGCAGCAACTCAGTGCATGAAAGCACACAGAAATGGTCAAGAGGTTCAGTTGTTGTTCTGACTAAATATCAGAATGGGGAAGCAGTGTGATCTATTAGACTTTGATCATGAAATGACTGTTGGTGCCAGACAGGGTGGTTTGAATATCTCAGAAACTGCTGATCTCCTGGAATTTTCGTGCACCAATAGAATTTACAGAGAATGGTACAAAAAAAATGCAATAAAAAAAATCCAATGACCAGCAGTTCTGTGGGTGAAAATACCTTATAAACCAGAGAGGTCAGAGGAGAATTGCCAGACTGGTTCAAGCTGACAGGAAGGTGACATTAACTCAAGTAACCATGTTTGACAATAATAGAGTGCAGAAGAGCACCTCTGAATGCACGACATGTTGAATGTTGAAGCAGATGGGCTACAGCAGCAAAAGATCATAGACATGCACTCAGTGACCTCCTTATTAAAAACAGGGGGTAGCTAATAAAGTGGCCACTAACTGTACACTGGAAGGGAGCTGAAGAGATTTTGGAGATACTGTAAAAGTTTTCCCCAATCAGAAACCATGGATGAACAGAGAAGTTCGCCTCCTGCTCAAAGCCAGAGATTCAGTCTTCAGGTCTGGAGACCGGGAGGCTTACAGCTCAGTCAGGGCCAACTTGAGGAGGGGAATCTCTCAGGCTAAACACATGTACAAACAGAGAATCAAGGAGCATTGCAACTCCTCGGCCCCCAGCGCATGTGGCATGGCATACAGGTCATTACAGACTTCAAACCACCTATTACTGTGCCCCCTTCCAGCTCTGCTTCCCTCCCTGATGAGCTCAATTACTTCTACGCTCGCTTTGACGGTGAAAACAAGGAGATCACCCTCAAAGCGGATCTCCCACCTGGTGAACTGCCTTTCTCACTTTCCACCTCCGATGTTTGCGCCACCCTGAGCAGGGTGAATGTACGGAAGGCAGCTGGTCCGGATGGAATACCTGGCCGTGTGCTCAGAGTCTGTGCAGGGCAGTTGGCCGGGGTCTTCACGGACATTTTAAATCTGTCCCTGTCCCAACAAGCTTCAACATTGCCACCATCGTGCCAGTGCCAAAGCATTCCACTGCCACGGGCCTGAATGACTTCTGTCCAGTTGCACTCACCCCCATCATTGCAAAGTGCTTTGAGAGACTAGTTCTATCACATCTGAAATCCTGTCTGCCCACTACCCTGGACCCCTATCAATTTGCCTATTGCACCAACAGGTCAACAGAGGACGCCATCTCCACGGCACTTCACTCTGCCCTGATCCACCTGAACAGCCCCAACTCTTATGTCAGAATGCTGTTCATTGACTTTAGCTCGGCATTCAATACTGTGATCCCCTCCAAGCTGATCGCCAAACTTCACCAGCTTGGTATCATCTCATCCCCCTGCAGTTGGACCTTGGACTTTCTGACTAATAGAACCCAATCAGTTAAGTTAGACAACCTCTCCTCCTCCACTCTCACCCTGAACACCGCCGTGCCTCAAGGCTGTGTGCTGAGCCCTCTTCTGTACTCCCTTTTCACCTATGACTGCGTTCCTGTACATGGTTCTAACTCTATAATCAAGTTCGCAGACGACACCACAGTGGTTGGCCTGATCAGAGAGGATGACGAGACGGCCTACAGGGATGAGGTCCAGCACCTGGCCACGTGGTGTGCCGACAACAACCTGGCCCTTAACACCCAGAAGACCAAAGAGATCATTGTGGACTTCAGGCATGCTAGGAGCCACATTCACATCCCTATCTACATCAGTTGTAGTGGAGCGTGTATTAAGCTTCAAATTCCTTGGTGTCCACATCTCCAAGGATCTCACCTGGTCCCTGAACTCCTCCATCCTGATCAAAAAGGCGTAACAGCGCCTTTATTTCCTGCGGAGTATCAAGAAAGCTCACCTCTGTCCCAGGATACTGATGGACTTTTACCGCTGTACCATTGAGAGCATATTCACCAACTGCATCTCAGTGTGGTATGGCAATTGTCCTATATCAGACCGCAAAGCACTCCAGTGTGTGGTGAAAACTGCCCAGCGGATTATTGGCACCCAATTGCCCACCATTGAGAACACCTACCATAAACGCTGCCTGGGCAGGGTGAAAAGCATTATCAAGGATGCATCTCACCCGAACCTTGGACTTTTTACTCTTCTCCCATTCGGTAGGTGCTATAGGAGTCTCCGCTCCCACAAAGCAGGCACAGGAAGAGCTTCTTCCCTGAGGCTGTGACACTGCTGAACCTCACATCACAGTGCTAAGCAGTATTGCATCCATATTGTACTGTCTCAGTACTTTTATATTCGTGTGCTGTAGCACTTACTTTTTATTGGCAGTTATTTTGTAACACTATTCTTTGCATTTCTGGTCAGATGCTAACTGCATTTCACGGGCTTTGTATCTGTACTCGGCACAATGACAATAAAGTTGAATCTATTCTAATCCAATATACACCCTGCCAGACGTACACCTGGCCAGATATACATCATCCAACATATACATTCTGTCAAAAATGCACTCATTTGACAGACCCCAAGCAGACATAACCCTGCCAAACATACGACATGCATGTACCACAGCAATGTATACCACATCCTACTTCCATCAGTAACGAGAGGGAATTAAGTTGGGAATCGTACAGCAAAAGTTGATTGAAGTAATGGCAGAAACAGACTGTGGAACTTAACCGATGTTTGCTGACAATACGTAGTTCAATGTGAATCAAACATCTATTTAGACAACTGCAAGTCAGCCACATTGGTGATTATTATTAGTAAAAATAACTATTATTTTTTAGTTTGAACAAGAGCCATATGGATGGTGGGAACTTAATCTGCATTAGAGTTAGCCTGACCCATGGATTATTGGCAAACACCAGTTTCACTTCACAAAGTTGATAAGAAATTGCATAACACTGCTGAAGCAATCCCTGTATGCAGCACTGCCTCATGGATGAGTGTAGTTTTAGAGGAACTATTTACTGTGGGTGCTCCAGTTTCTTCCAATATCCCAAAGACATACAGATTGGTAGGCTAGCTGTCTACAGTAAATTGTCCTGTTGCGTAGACCTTGCACATTCTCCCTGAGACTGCATGGGTTTCTTCTGGGTGAGATTTCTTACCAGCCTGATACTTAGAGATGAGATAACATCAGGAGATAAACTGTCTGATCAGATTAGCTCTTCGCTGGTTGAACTTTCATCTAGTGGGCTGATATTCTGATGCACGCAACAAAAGGCTTGGTGGGTTTTCTCAAATTAATAGCTTAAAAATAGTGCAGAAAGAGCACTCGGTACCAAGTTATCTGGTATTTTGTGCACTGAATCCAGTGTGACCTGAAAGCACATGAAGCTTTATAATTTGTCATTTTATCACTAAAATTCACAATAAATCTAGGCATTCAATTGTCAGCAAATGCAAGAGTTAATTTGATGTTTCACAAGATTTGAACAAATGAGTGAGGAATTCAATTCCATGTTTTTCACCATGAACAGCTTTTGTTCATCATTGGCAAAACTAGTGGCTTTAAAGGCAGATTAAGGAACTTCACATGACTATCAGTAATGAGCATGGCACAAATGGAAATATTTCAGCAGCAAAGAATCTGCTCAATGTTAACTGTACACCACGGCGGTGTTCCAACCCCAGTTTCCTGGGTTCAGTCCCAACTTTCTGCACTGGCTGTGTGGCATTGGAAAGTTCTCCATCTGACCTTGTGGGATCTCCCTCAGATGCCCAGGTTTCCTCTCACATCGCAAAGGTGTGCAGGTGGTAATTTAAATTGTCTCTCGGATGCAGGTGAATGGTAGTATTGTAGGGAAATTGATGGAAATGTGAGAAAAATTTGATGGAATTATTTTAAAGTAGGTGTCTGATAGTCAGCGCATGTACAGTCTGTTCCTGGGTTACACACACCCAGTTTACCAACACCCCTATATATAAACAAGCACCCATACCGTTATTAAATTCAAAGATCCAATATACATACATACTTTGGTTGATACCGATGCCAGAACTAGTTTTCTCTCCCTCCCAGTTCCATTAAATTATTCATTCTTATCAGTGCTTTGGGTACCATTCATTACAATACTGAGGAAGTATGGTTACCATATCAAGTAATTCTTGTGTACTTTCTAACTTGTGGATAAAATAAATTCAAGAATGCCTATAAAATTGGACTGCATTCATTACCAGGGAAGACCTGTATATGGCACAAGTCAGGAGTGTGATGCATGAGTGCAGCTCCAACACTTGGCCAGCAGGACAGAGGTAGCTGTATATGAGGTTCTAAGAAGCACAATCAAATCTTTTTCCCACAACAGGTGCTTCAGCTCAGTGAGAAGGAGGAGTTTTAAAGGGAATTTGCAGGGAAGGTTACTTTAATGTGAAGAATGTCTGATTTCTGGAACTCACTACCAGAGGAGGTGGTGGAATCAGAGACAATTAACATGTTTAAGAGATGTCATATGGCCATTTAAATGGTCAGGTCAAACAAGCATATCAACAATAGCAGCTAAATGCGAGCAGTATAGATTGGCAAGCAAGGTGGTATGGATTTGATGGGCTGAAGGGCCTATTTCTATTTTGTACTATGTTCTATGGCTCTATGAAGTACTCCATCTACTGTTTGCTTTGAGTACAAGATTCACTGTTTGTTCTGTCCAAATATTCTCTACTATTACCAAGTATGTTTTTAAGTTTCTTGTACCCAAAACATCTTTTGCGCAGTTTTCTTGAAATTCTTGGAGAATTTGCATGACTTCAAGCAGCAATTATATAACAGGGATAACAAAAGGGTTCTTATTTCAACAGGTCAAAACTTTACTGGAAAACTTGGTTCCATAAAACCAATATAAAATATGATCAAGTAAACATCATAACTCTAGGAAGCATAACCCAACACAATAAAGTATGCTTAACAAATGTTTGAAAATTAATGAACGTTGATCTGTTTGTGGAAGATTCATCACAAATCAACAAACATTGTCCATAATGATGCTTGTGCCTTGCCCAAGTTGTGTTGTTTTCCCTACAGCTGTGGAGGTGAAAGAGACAAGAGGCCAATTCCATTGGATGTCTGCCCACTCTGCAATGGCCCTGAGTTCCTTCTGCTTTTCCAGCAGACTCAGGGCTGCGTGAAGGCTCAGCTTTGTTCTGTGTGTGAGTAAGGATCATGTGCTGGTCAGATCAGATTGGAGAGGGACCAGGAAGAATTAACAAATTCCCAGCAAGAATGAGTAAATCCACAGCAGGAGATGCAACATGTGTCCCTAAATTTCCTCTCCCACCATTATCCCGGGTCCTAATCAGCCTTTCCAGGTCAGGCAAAGGTTCAGCTACACCTCCGTCAACCTCATTGAATACATTTGGTGCTCCTCTACGTCGGTGAGACCAAGCACAGACTGGGAAACCATTTTACAGAGAACCTGTGCTCTCTGTGCAATAGCCATCCTGAATTCCCAGTTGCATGTCATTTCAAGTCCCACTCACTGTTCACCTATATCCTTCTCTATTGCCAGTGAGGCCCAGACAAGCTAGAGGAACAATACCTTAATATTCCATTGGGGGGCATCAGTACAAACAATGGTATGAATATTGAATTTCTCATCTTAGGTAACCCTCACTTCTAGTGTGTTTCTCTTTCCCCCTTCCTTCCAGCTTTTCGCCAGTCCTCCCATTTCTCTCTTCTTTCCCATAACCATAATCCATCTTCATTCCGCTCCAAGTTCCATCCAACTACTTCCTACAGATTTCAGCTACCCTCCCATTATCACCTTCCTTATAGAATGGATTCCAGCACTGGTAGCCCTCTGTGTTCCTGCTTACCCTTCCAGCTGCCTCCACCTTCACCCTCCCCTCTCCCAACCTGGATCCATCTGCTTTTTTCTTGTCTGCGTCCATCTATCGTCCACCTACCCCAGACTCTCAAGTTCAACCTGCCCCTACCCCCCCCGCAACTCCCTTACTGGGTTTAGTCTGCCCAAAATCCTTCACCTTTCCTCAATGGACCAATTACCTCTGGGCCTGTCCTCTTTATATCAGCGATCTCCCCTGCCCACTCTCAGTCCTGATGTAGCCTTTGAATAGTCATAGTCATAGTCATACTTTATTGATCCCGGGGGAAATTGGTTTAATGGTTTAATAATTTCTTCCCTCCACAAATTCTGCTCGACCCACTGAGTTTCTCCAGCAGATTGTTTGCTGCTAACAGATTCACCCCATTGTTTGTTGTTGAAATTAGTTTAAAGTTGAGGTATTTGATTGAAAGCATATGACTACATTTCAATGGTAGAGCTGCATTTCCAAAGTAGTTTATGTTAATGGCAATACCTGGCACTGATTTTCAAAGATATTCTTTCTGCTCTATCAGTTATCTAATTGCACAGAATTAAAGCTAATTTTGGAAACAGTGACTTTAAGAATACAGGACTATCATGCCCTATTCTCATTGCTGCCATCGGGAGCCTGAAGACACACACTCAGTGATTCAGGAACAGCTTCTTCCCCTCTGCCATCTGATTTCTGAATGGACATTGAACCCATAAACACTACCTCACTACTTTTTCTTTGCACTACTTATTTAATGCAACCATTTAATTTAACTATTTAATATATAATTGTATTTGCTGTAGTTCACGGTTTTTATTGTTATGTATCGCAATGTGCCACTACCGCAGAATAACAAACTTATGCCAGTGATATTAAACCTGATTCTGATTCTGATAAAAATCCATTTCAATCACAAATGTGCCTTAGGGAAGGGCACCTGCTGCCCTTACCTGGTCTGGCCTGTATGTGACTCCTGATCCATCATGTGGGTCTCCCCAGTTTAGGAGCGGTTAAAAACGGAGAATAGATGCCAGCGTTACCAACATCCCGTGAGCAAACAATAAACATTCTGCATTGCCCATTTGACAATGCACAGCCTTCAGATTCAAATCCCACCGAGTCTGTACCTCAGTAACCTCTTTCAGCCCTACTCCCATGAGGTTGTTGTGTTCCTGCAGCTGCAGGCACTGACACAGCCCTCATTTCATTCCTTCCAGCATTGGCAGCCTTCCCTTCCAATCCAGGTTTGGATGTAACAGTTGCTCAGCTCCTCTTTTAAATCACCATAATCATAAGACTATAAGAGACAGCAGCAGAATTAGGCCATTGAATGCTCCAGCATTTAATCATGGCTCATTTATTTTCCCTCTCAATCCCATTTCCCTGCCTTCTTCCTGTAACCTTTGATACCCTTACTAATCGAGAAGGTATCAACCTCTGCTTTAAGTATACCTAACTGTGGCAATGAAGTCCACATACTCGCTATCCTCTGAATAAAGTAATTCCTTTTCACCTCTGTTATGAAGGGTTGTCCCTCTATTCTAAAGCTGTGCCCTCTGGTACCAGACTCTCCCACTTATTGGAAACTTCCTCTCCATGTCCATTCTATCTAAATCCTCCAGTATTCAGTGGGTTTCAATTAAATCCACTCCTCATTCTTCTAAACTGCAGTAAACAGAGCCTCATGTGTGGAACTTTGTCATAACCCTTCTGAAAAATCCAAGCAAACAACATCCATTAACTCTCATTTGTCTATCCTGTCTGTTATTTCCTCAAATAATTCCAACAGATTTGTAAGCCAAGGTTTCCTCTTAAGGAAGTCAAGCTGACTTTGATTTACTTTATCACATGCTTCCTCATACCTTGAAACCTCACCCTTAATAATGGACTCTAACATCTTGCGAACCACTGAAGTCAGGCTAACTAGCCCATAATTCCCTGTCTTTTGCCTCTCTCCCTTCTTAAAGAGTGGAGTGACATTTGCAATTTTCCAATCCTCTAGAACTATTCCAGAATCTACTGACCCTTGAAAGATCACTACTATTACGTATGTTTGTTGTGATGTATGTCTGGCAGAATAGACACACGTGAAAAACATCTGAGGGTGGGTAACTCTGCAGAAGTGACCTTTCAGTGCTTCATGTCCTGCAAATTGAATCACCAGATCTGCAAGAATGGAAACAAACAAACCAGAAAGTTAATCTTGTGAGCTTTGAGAGTGTTTCGTGACCCTTTGCTCTCAAGTGGACCTTTGGCACCTAGAGCCAGAACTCTTGATTCTGTGAGAAAATGATGGTTCTTCTTCCTGGACATGCAAACACAGAATCTAGGGGCAACTCTTCAGGGCAGTCTTATGCTGTACCTACAGTGCTGTCTGTGTGAAATTTGTATATTTGCCCTGCGACGGCATGGATTTCTCCCACATGCTTTGGTTTCATCGAACGTAGGGCACAGAACATAATGACCCTTCAGCCCATGATGTTGTGTCGACCTTTTAACCTATTCCAAGATCAATTGAATACTTCCCTCCAATGTAGCTTTCCATTTTCCTTTCATCTATGCGCCTATTTAAGAGTCTTTCAAAGGTCCCTGATATATCCGTCTCTACCACCACCCCCGGCGGCGAGTTCCACGCACCTACCAGTTTCTATGTAAAAGACTTGCCTCTGATGTTCCCCCTAAATGTTCCTCCAATCACTTTAAAATGAAACCTTTTTGAGTTAGTCATTTCCATTCTGGGGAGAAAAGGTGCTGATGGTCCAATCTACTTATGTTCCTTATCATCTTATACCCCTCTTTCAAGTTACCCCTCATCCTCCTTTACTCCAAAGAGAAAAGCCTTAACTTGCTCAACCTTTCCTGATAAGACATCCTCTCTAATCCAGGAGGCATCCTGGTAAATTTCCTCTAAATCTCCACATCCTTCCTATAATGATACAGGAAATGAAATAACCCCTAGTGTGTAAGTGAGCGGTGGAACCTAAAGGGAGCTGATGGGAATGTGGGGAGAATAAATTACAGAGAAAATTCGTGGGGAATGGAATTATTTTGTGGACTGGCATAGACTTAATGGGTTGAAATGACTCTGTAGCAGCAAAGTTGATTCAAAATCAGAACAAAATAATTGCTGCCAGCCTGCGACCCCACAGAACTGTTATTCTTGCGTGACACACCCAGAACTCCAATGATTGCTTCAAAGAGTTGAATTCTGTATTCCAATCCTTGATTAACAATTAGCAAACATACAAGTAAGCATTATAGAGCGTTATCTCGGCAGTCAGAAAAGATTTGACTTCCACGGTCCCAAGCTACAAACTTCCACTAAATAAGCCTGAATACGGAACTTATTCCCTTTGCTTTCACCACACTCCCACTGATGTGACTAGTTACTAAAATAAAAAACAGAGTGCAGAATACATGGCTCCTACAGGCTCCTTCCATGGAAATATAAATTATCTGGACCTATTCCTGCTTCCTGCGTGCTTCTAGGTGGCAGGTGCCACGTGTTTTGAAGTTGCCTCAAATTGTATTCACCTTGTAGGTGGTTCTACCTGCAGTCGTGGTATACAGGTGGTCTAGAGAGGGAATGTACTGTATTGGTGAACTGGATGCCAAAAGTGGGTGGCTTTGTCTAGCTTGACTTTGTGATGATGCTGGCAATTAGAGAATAATGCCTCTTGCTTCTGTAGTCAGCAGAGAAAAGCTTTGGGCATTCAAGCCATTTGGCACTGAATGACAAACTTTTGATTCTTCAATATTTATGTAGCAGGTCCAGCAAATTTTCTGTTCAGTGTTACAACTCTCACAACTGGCCACTAGCTCCACCACTACTTTATTATTTCCCATCAGTCATCTTATGTAAAGCCTAGTATCAGTTTAAGGACATAAATCAATCAATGTATATCAGCTATAAGACCATAAGATATAGGAGTAGAATTATGCCATTTGGCCTATTGAGTCTGCACACTATTTCATCCTGGCTCTCTCTCAGCCTCAATCTCCTGCTTTCTCCCCATATCCCTTCATGCCCTGACTAACCAAGACTCTATCAACATCAGCTTTATATGTGCCCAATGACTTGGCCTCCACATCACCTGTACCAACGACTTCTGTAGATTCACTAACCTCTGGCTAAAGAAATTCCTCCTCATCTCTGTTCTAAAGGACACCCCTCTATTCTGAGGCTGTGCCCTCTGGTTTTAGATTCCCCAACCATAGGAAACAATCTCTTCACCTCTTCTGTATTTATATTTATTGTGTGATCCTTTGTTGTTATTATGGTGTTCTTTATCTTTTGTGGGCTTTTTTTTGCTCTTCATTGGTTCTAAAGTAACAATTATTTCATTCTCCTCACACTTGTGTACTGGAAATGACACTAAACAATCTGGAATCTTGTTATGTTCATGCATTGTTTCTGATTTTTTTGCAGGAACGTAAAAGCAATGGGACAATTGAAGTGGAGTTAGCTAAAGGATTGTTTCCTCAATCACTTGATCCACAGACTGAATTTTCCTGCCAAAGAAGTCGCTGTAACTCAACAGGTAAGTGACTGCCGGCAGGAAAGGAAAGGCCAGAGAGCATGAGGAATAGGCTGAAGCAATTTGCCACAACCTTATAGAGTCACAGAAAAATACAGTTCTGTGACAGGCCCTTCATCCCATCTAGTCCATGCTGACCCATTTAAACTGCCTACTCCCATCAACCTGCACCAGGACCCTAGCTCCCCATGCTGCTCCCATCCACGTACCCATCCAAACTTTACCTAAACCTTAAAATTGAGCGCACATGCACCACTTGTGCTGAAATCTCGTTCCACACTCTCACAATCCTCTGAGTGAAGAAGGTTCCCCTCATGTTCCCCTTCAACATTTCACCTTTCACTCTTAACCCACGACCTCTAGTTGTAGCATCACTCAAACACAGTAGAAAAAAGCCTGCTTGCAATTACCCTATCTATATCAAATCTCCCCTCAATATTCTACATTCCAAGGAATAAAGTTCTAACCTACTCAGTCTTTCCTTACAAATCAGGTCCTCCAGTCCCTGCAACACCCTTGCAAATTTTCTCTGTATTCTTTCAACTTTATTTACATCTTTCCTGTAGGTAGGTGAACAAAACTCCAAATTAGGCCTCACCGACGTCTTATACAACCTCAACATAACTGTACTCAATACTTTGATTTATGAAGGCCAAAGTGCCAAAACCTTTCTTTTTAATAACCCTGTCTACTTTTGACTCTACTTTCAATGAATTATGGACCTGTATTGGCAGACCCTTTTGTTCTACCGCAATCCTCAGTGCCCTACCGTTCACCGTGTGAGACCTACCCTGGTTGGTCCTGCTGAAGTGCAGCACCTCGCACTCGTCCGCATTTAAATTAGGAAGACATGTTTATATCATTGCAGCTCGTTCTCCCAGACTGGAGGCGATACTGTGAATTGTTTGAAATAGTTCAGTATCAGCTAAACTTGATGTTGTAGTGAGAGAGGGTTTAGATGAGTATCACCAGCATTTTAGTGACTGTGATCCAGAAGTCAACAAGGGCGCTTACTTCGATATGGGAGAATGACGATCGATCGTGAATGACTTTCAGTGAACTGTAAGCCTCCGTTACTCTTGCAACCCAAGGATAGATGTTATCCTTGTGTGATGATGTAAGACCAGCTACAGAAAACCAATGATCATTGACTCCTCTCCCGATTTTTATATTCATCGAGGTCACAGAATTGTAGAATCACAGAAAAATACTATTAGCCATTCAGCCCTTTGCATTTGAGCTAGTTCTTTCTGTTTAGTTCTATTTATCTACTTTGATGCACTATCAATTACTCCAAAAGACTGGAAGTAGAGTAAATACTGAAAGGGCAAACAACAGGAATTCTGCAGATGCTGGAAATTCAAGCAACACACATAAAAGTTGTTGGTGAACGCAGCAGGCCAGGCAGCATCTCTAGGAAGAGGTGCAGTCGACGTTTCAGGCCGAGACCCTTCGTCAGGACTAACTGAAGGAAGAGTGAGTAAGGGATTTGAAAGTTGGAGGGGGAGGGGGAGATCCAAAATGATAGGAGAAGACAGGAGGGGGAGGGATGGAGCCAAGAGCTGGACAGGTGATAGGCAAAAGGGATACGAGAGGATCATGGGACAGGAGGTCCGGGAAGAAAGACAGGGCGGGGGGACCCAAAGGATGGGCAAGGGGTATATTCAGAGGGACAGAGGGAGAAAAAGGAGAGTGAGAGAAAGAATGTGTGTATAAAAATAAGTAACAGATGGGGTACGAGGGGGAGGTGGGGCATTAGCAGAAGTTAGAGAAGTCGATGTTCATGCCATCAGGTTGGAGGCTACCCAGACGGAATATAAGGTGTTGTTCCTCCAACCTGAGTGTGGCTTCATCTTTACTGTAGAGCAGGCCATGGATTGACATATCAGAATGGGAATGGGATATGGAATTAAAATGTGTGGCCACTGGGAGATCCTGCTTTCTCTGGCGGACAGAGCGTAGGTGTTCAGCAAAGTGGTCTCCCAGTCTGCGTCGGGTCACGCCATCCCCTTCTCGCAATTCCTCCGTCTCCGCCGCATCTGCTCTCAGGATGAGGCTTTTCATTCTAGGACGAGGGAGATGTCTTCCTTTTTTAAAGAAAGGGGCTTCCCTTCCTCCACTATCAACTCTGCTCTTAAACGCATCTCCCCCATTTCACATACATCTGCTCTCACTCCATCCTCCCGCCACCCCACTAGGAATAGGGTTCCCCTGGTCCTCACCTACCACCCCACCAGCCTCTGGGTCCAACATATTATTCTCCGTAACTTCCGCCACCTCCAACGGGATCCCACCACTAAGCACATCTTTCCCTTCCCCCCCCTGCATTCCGCAGGGATCGCTCCCTACGCAACTCCCTTGTCCATTCGTCCCCCCCATCCCTCCCCACTGATCTCCCTCCTGGCACTTATCCGTGTAAGCGGAACAAATGCTACACATGCCCTTACACTTCCTCCCTTACCACCATTCAGGGCCCCAAACAGTCCTTCCAGGTGAGGCAACACTTCACCTGTGAGTCGGCTGGGGTGATATACTGTGTCCGGTGCTCCCGATGTGGCCTTTTATATATTGGCGAGACCCGACGCAGACTGGGAGACCGCTTTGCTAAACACCTACGCTCTGTCCGCCAGAGAAAGCAGGATCTCCCAGTGGCCACACATTTTAATTCCACATCCCATTCCCATTCTGACATGTCTATCCACGGCCTCCTCTACTGTAAAGATGAAGCCACACTCAGGTTGGAGGAACAACACCTTATATTCTGTCTGGGTAGCCTCCAACCTGATGGCATGAACATCGACTTCTCTAACTTCCGCTAATGCCCCACCTCCCCCTCATACCCCATCTGTTACTTATTTTTATACACACATTCTTTCTCTCACTCTCCTTTTTCTCCCTCTGTCCCTCTGAATATACCCCTTGCCCATCCTTTGGGTCCCCCCCCCCCGCCTTGTCTTTCTTCCCGGACCTCCTGTCCCATGATCCTCTCGTATCCCTTTTGCCAATCACCTGTCCAGCTCTTGGCTCCATCCCTCCCCCTCCTGTCTTCTCCTATCATTTCAGATCTCCCCCTCCCCCTCCAACTTTCAAATCCCTTACTCACTCTTCCTTCAGTTAGTCCTGACGAAGGGTCTCGGCCTGAAACGTCGACTGTACCTCTTCCTAGAGATGCTGCCTGGCCTGCTGCGTTCACCAGCAACTTTTACGTGTGTTGCTTAAATACTGAAAGGCTTTTATTAACAGTAAATGGACCAACATCCATGCTGTATGTCTGTCCTGGACCGAGGAAGGAGCAGTGGCACAATCGCCTTTATTCAGGGGTCTGTGGGAGGAGCCACAGGAGCAGTCAGCAGAGGGGCATGTCCAGGCATGTCCAGACAGGTAACCCAGTTACAACATATGTTTATGGTTTACCACACACTTTGAGGCCATAATACTGCAAATTCCACATCCTCAAGTCCCTTTCCAGCCTCTCTTTCAATTATTTCTATTGCTACTATTCAAATTCCAGATACTGAGTGAAAGAAGTTCTTCTCTGCCCCTCTTTTACTAATGATTTTAAATTAATAGTCTCCAGATAGTCACCAGCTTATTTAAAGAAATAATTATTATGTAGCTCTTTCACTAAGCCTCTAACTATTCTAAAAATATTCATCAGATTACATCTTGTTTTACTCAACTCCAAGAGCAATGAGACTGACTTTTCCAAGATCCCAATGTAATTGCTGTCCTCAACCCGAGGTAACATCCTAATTAACTGCTGAGAAACAACTGCATGGTCTCGACCCGAAACGTGGTTCATCCACAGATGCTACCTGACTGACTGAGCTCCTCCAGTGGTTTGTTTGTTTCTTTTTTGCTCCACATTTCAGTATCAACATTCTTTTGTGCCTCTAACATCCTAATAAAATTTCTCTGTACACTTATGGAGGCCTTTGCATTCTTCCTGAAGCGCACACAATTTTCGTCGAGGCCAACTCAATTATTTATAAAGTATCAGGAATAAGCATAAAAAATGGAAATGAAAGCAGAAAATGAAGAAATGTAGCCTGCTTCTGACTTGGTATTTCCTGTTTTACACCACCACCTCGATTGACATCTATGGTGTTGTGCTTACTTCTCTCTGGAGTGGCACACACACACACAAAATAAAAACCTCAAGGTTCAGTGAAAAGTTAATAGAATCTGTAACTTGTTTGTTGTAAATGGGAATGCTCATTGTAGTGGCCTTTCACTCCAGGCATACTGACTATGGCCTCCGTGGGTTCCACCAGTTACTAATATTAGACCATCCTCTGCTTTCTAATGAATTGTAACTTATATTTTTGGCAGACGTAAATTCTTCCTGGGTGGACAAAAACGTCGATTCTCTGGTTACCGCGAAACAAAATCTCTGTAGGAATCCTCCGACATATTTACTTTGTGGCAACAGGAAGTCTCTCTCACAGCAGCTGGAAGCTCCAGAAAGTGTCCAAGTAAGACATTCCACAGGAAATATGCTGAACAGAATCTGAATAACTCTTTAGTCACAGATTGTCTGTGGGTTAAGACAATGTGTTGTTCTATTATGTTTTGTCACGTGCATGTTTTCCTTTCAATTTAATATAGGGTCCAAGTTGTTTAATGCCTGTCAGACTTGATTCAGTTTTATGGCACTCGTGATCAGGAAGACTTTTAATTCATGGCCTACTCCATACCTTAAGTCAAAATCCAGGTCAATATGAAGGAACATTTCACTGTCAGAGGTGCCACTTTCTTGTTGAAATGTCCACCCTTGTCTTTCCTCTCAGGTGGACACAAGTATCTCATTGTGCTTTTTCAATAATGGGCCAGTGTCCCGATAAAGGTCCCAAAGCAGGTTACTGCACAAATTTTTCTTCTGTTCATCGGAACTTCCTGCACTCCAATTAGCATAATTTAACATTGATTGGAAAGTTTAGGACTTTGGAGAATGTCTTAAAGTTGTGATGGGACCTTTATAAGTGCAACTTAAAGTTGTGATGGGTGCTATATAAATTCAACTTTGTTCTCCAGTTAATTGTCTACTTTCTGCTTCTCGCCGCTGCTCCACCCCCTAGCAATAAAGGCTATTTGGCTATTAGCTAATTATTTGGCATTCCACAATATTCATTGCCGACGTACTGTCGGTGTAGAGAATTGGACTTCACCTCAGAGCCAACATAATCTTCAAGCCAACATTCACTGGCCAGTCTTTAAAGAAAGTTCCTACTTTCCTAGTTTTCCAACAACAAGATTGATAATTTCACAGTGCCCCAGGATTTAGTCCATTTGTTAGCTTTTCTGTTTCCTTTGGTGACATTGTATTTTCCCTGTGGTCTACTTTCCCACTGAAATGTCTATTCCTGAATGCATTGAATTTGGTTTAAAATATATAACATTACAATGCTGGAACAGGCCCTTTGGTCTGTGATGTCTTACCAAACTAACTAAACTGGTAAATAAGTACCAAATGAATCCCTTCTGCCTACACAATGTCTATAACCAGCCATTCTCTGCACATTCATGTGCCTACCTATAAGCCTCTTCAACACTTGCTCTCATTACTATCCCAGACACCCACCATTATGTGTAAAAAAAAACTTGCCCCACACATCTCCTTTGAATTTACCCCCTTTCTCCTTAAAGAAAGCAGAAGACTCGGTGAGCCAAATAGTCTAATTCTGCTCCTGTATCTTGTGGTCTTAAATGCATATCCTCTGGTATTACACATTTTGACCTGGGAGAAAGATACTATATGTGTCCTCTGTTTAGTTGCTTCATGTTGTTTGTTGGTATCAAATACAAAGAGCAGAGACCCAACCACTGATCCTTTTAATACTCCACTATCTACATTTTTACATGTAGAATGTCATTTTTCCCTACAACTTATCATTTCTTAATCCACGTTAACGTATGTCACAATTCCAAGAAGCTCACTCTTTGATAAGAACCTCCTAGCAATTTTTTTTCTAAAATTCTTAAGCGTACTGCATCCACATCTTCACACCTACCTAATAGTTAGAACCTTTTGTTAAAGACAGTTTCCCCTTCATAAACACTTCACCTGATCGTGCTCTCATTATCCAGGTGGCATGTTATGACATGCTTAACGGCCTGCATTTTCACCTACCTATCTGAGATGATCAACTCTGCAGTTTTCCTTTATTTTCCTCTCCTCTCTTTAATATATTATATAAGTTATATTTCCTATCTTTTAAAACCTAGGACATTTCTGAAGATCAAAGTTAATGCATTCTATATCTCACAAAATGCTGGAGGAACTCAACAGGTCAGGCAGCATCTACAGAGGAAAATAAACGGCCAATGTTCTGGACCAAGACTGTTCATCAGACTGGAATAAAGGGGGAAGCAAGTAGAATAAGGAGTTGGGGGTGGAGGGGAAGGGGTACAAGCCAGATGGTCAGCTGTTGGAGTTTGAGGGGAGACATGATAGTATCTCCTAAGATTATGAGCAGCGTAGATATGGTAGACAGTCAGAATATTTTCCATTTGGTAGAAATGTTGAACACCAAAAAACATGCTTTTCAAGTTGGGGGGGGGCACTTTAAAGACAACTTGAGAGGCAAGTTTTTTTATGCAGAGAGTATTGGTGCCTGGAATAGTGTACCAGGGGTAGTATGGAAGCAGGCAGTTTGGTGGAGTTTAAGAGGCTTTTACATGGTCACATGAATGTGGAGGGAATGGAGGGGTGTGGATGATACGTACAGTAGGAGGAGAATATTTAGTATAAATAGGCATCAAGATTGGCACAGTATCATGGAATGGCCTGTCCACTGCTGTACTGTTCCCAAGAACTGTTTCAATATGATGTCAGTTTCTCTTCCTTCTAGACCCTAGCACACTCTGGGTGAAAGCAATTTAACTCCTCTCCCTTCTAATCTTTCCAGTGATCATTATAAATCTCCACCTCTACCTGATTTTTGAATAAACTATTGTTTCTACTGATTCTATCTGGACCCTTCACAGTTTTTTACTCCTCAGTTAAATCTCTCGTATGCCACCACTGAAAAAGCAGCCTGTCCACAGTTCCATAGAATGTTCTAGTTCTGCCAACATTCTTGTAAATTCTAATATGGTCACACCTTCCCTGTAATGTGGTGACCAAAGGGGTACATAAGCTCTGGTTGAGCCTCTGTGGTAGACCATTCCCAACAAAACCTCCTGCTTTTATATCCAAGGCCTCAATGAATAAAGAAAAACATCCTAGAGATCTTTTTAAATACTTCACCGTCTGGAAGGATTTGTTAATGTACATCCCAGTTTTCCTGTGTTCTTCCATGCCACCAATACCCTCCCATTTAATTCACATGCCTCTGCTTGCTGCACCTCTCGGGTAGCTCACCTCACGTTTCTCTGGATTGAATTCCATTGGCCACTTTGCCTAACCGACCATACTGCCCAGATCTTCCTGGAGACCAAAACTCTCCTCCTCATTGGCAATTACATGGACAATTGTTAAATCTCTTTATCCTGCTCCCTACACTTACTGGACCATTAATATACAAATGCAATGGGCTAAATATTGAACCCTTGGAAACCCACTGGTAATGGCTTTCTGGTTGCAAAACATCCATGAACGGCTTCCTGCCACAAGGCCAATTCTGGATGTAGTTTGCCACTCTCCTTTCGATCCCATGGGCTTCAAATAGTTTATCTGGGAAACTGTGTGGGACCTTACCCTCACACAATGCTGGAGGAACTCAGCAGGTCAGGCAGCATCAACGGAAATGAATAAACAGTCAACATTTCGGGACGAGGCTCTTCTTAAGGCTGAGAAGGAAGGGCTTACTTTCCCCTGGGTCCCCTCCTCATTCCCTTTCTCCTGTGGTCCACTCTCCTCTCCTATCAGATTCCTTCTTTTTCAGCTCTTGACCTTTCCCACCCACCCGCCTGTTTCAGCTATCACCTTCCAGCTGGCCTCCTTCCCCACCCCCCGTCATTTAACTCTGCTTCCTTTTCAGTCCTGAAGAAGGGCCTCGGCCCAAAACGCTGACTATCTATTCTTTTCCATAGATGCTGCCTGACTTGCTGAGATGCACCAGCATTTTGTGTGTGTTGCTTTGGATTTCCAGCATCTGCAGAATTTCTCTTGTTCAGGCCCTTACCATACTAAAATCCATATAAATTACTTTATATCAAATATTTCACCCTCATCCACCCGCCTCAGAAAATTTGACCAATTTATCCCGATGTAACTCTTCATGCCAAATCCACAATTACTCTCTCCCATAGTGAAGGTATTGCCTCTTATAATGAATTACAGAGATTTTCTCATCATTGAAGTTAAACTGACTGGCTTGTGGTTTCTTCGTTTATCCCTTCCTTCATTTTTAAACAATGGTACAAGACCAACAGTGCCCCAGCTCTCTGGCACCACTCCTGAGGCCAGTGAGAACTGAAATATGATGGCCAATTTCCCCGTTTTTTAAAAAAACTAAACAATCTGTGATATATTTCATCCACTTTCAAAGATGCTAAACCCTTAATAATTCTTCCTTTACTGTGCTTATCCCATTTAGTATCTCAGTCACCCCCTCCTTAACCACAACACTGGCAAGAATCCCCCCCCCAATGTGTGAAAAGTTCATTCAGAACCCTGTACACATCCTCTGCAGAGGTAACCATGTACTGTAGGTTATCTTTTCAGTCCCTGATAAACTTTTCTCGTTCCTCAGATCTTTCTCATTATGTATGTATAAAATAAACTTTTTTTTTAACTTTTGCTTGCCAATATTTTTCCTTGCTTTCTTAAATTCCCTTTAAATCTTCTTTTGCACACTTTCCATGCTCCCACCTTTTAATTAAAACTCACGGTGTCTGACATAAATTTCCTGTTACTGCCTAATCTTCTGACAGGATATCTGACCATCAGGGGGAGTAGAGTTGGGAAGAATCAATGCTTGTAGGAAGAATTTTGTTCAAATCCTGTCTGGAGTTCTCTGCTTCTTTCTTGGCATTGCACCTCAGGAAGGATGTATAGAATTTTGAAAGTGAAATCAGAAAGCATTTTTTCAAACATCTGGGACATCTTTCTCCAGAAAGAGCTGAACATCAGGAAGGGAACTGGAAAATTCACAACTCAGAATTTTGTTAGATAATAAAGGAATTTGGAGCAAAGGCCAGTTAATGGAAAAGCAGTCCAGAACAACCATGAGCTAACAGAAAGGGAATTATTGCAATGCCTTTCTTCAAAACAACCCCTTCCAAAACCAATGGTCTGAGTGTATTACTAGATACGGAGTGGAAACGGAGGAGGTGCGGGTGAGGGCAGTATTAATGTTGGAGGAAGGGAAACTCTGTTCTTTGAAGAAGGAGGACATCTCTGATGTCCTAGAAAAGAAAGCCTCATCTGGGAATAGATGTGATGGAGACGAAGGAACTAAGAAGTGGGAATGGCATTTTTATAGGAGACAGGCTGGGAAGAGGTATAGTCAAGATAGCCGTGGGAATCAGTAGCTTTATAAAAGATATCAGTGAACAATTTGCCCCACAGATCTGGACATGGATGAACTAATGCCCCAGATTCCATATAAATGAAAGGAGCATCGTTGCTCAGGCAGTTATTTACAGCTGGGCTATGTACAGCCAAGTGAAGACGTGGTAGACCAGCTTAATTCTACATAGCAGTCTTCCATAGAATGCTAAAGGAATATTTCCTTATTTATTGGGAAAATGGTAATGCTATACTTTTCTAGGATTTCAGCCTTTGCCGACGTTTAATAAAAATGGGAGCAACAACAGTCTGGTGGAGGAACTCAGCGAGTTGAGCAGTATCGATAGGAAGAAAGGAATTGTTGATGTTTTGGGTTGAAACCCTGCATCAGGACTCCTCCTACTTTCTTTCCCTCTCCAGATGCTGCTCAGCCTGCTGAGTCCCTCCCGCAGATTGTTTATTGTCCAGGTTTCCACACCTGCCGGTTCTTGTGTCTCTAACGAAAATGTGATTTTTTTCCTTTTCCAATCCACGTTCTCTTCCTGCAGACAATCACACGAGCAACTCGATCCTTAAGTTCAGCCCACTTATTCCACTTGGGTTGCAGTGCACCAGCCTCTGTCATTTCAAACATTATCCTGATGAAAGGCCAGGGGAAGGTAAGTCTTGCCTTCTGTTCAATTTCTGTACAGGAAAATGAAAAGAATCAACAAGGGAAACTGTGTTTTTAGTATTACTGCTTAACAAGACTTTGCACAGTGAATGGGTACATCATAATTCAGGCTCACACTGAGCCTGGCCGGAATAGTTCTTTCTGGTACTGCTTTTAAACCAAGCATCAGCACCGTATAATTAACATGCCCGTTTCAAGCCACAATTCAGTCATCTGCACAGACACATTACCCTCTCTGGACCATTTGTGCCAATTCCATTACTAGCCATACTTGTCAAGTAAATATCAGCTGGGCAGGAGCCATGATGATCATGAGGACAGTGAAGTCAATAGGAATATCCTAATGTGACATGAATGTTAAAAAAATATACATTCACAAAAGGTGGAGGCCACATCAGTGTAGTCCCAACATTTGCTCTTGCGGGTTTCTCCCAATGTGGGTAACTTGCTTGCTATTACTTAACAGTTGTTGGGCTGCTTTTTGTACTGAGAAATGTGAATGTTTTCTTCTCCCAGGGACTGGGCTTCAGCGTGGTTGGAGGACGAGACAGTGTTTACGGACCCATGGGGATCTTTGTGAAGACGATATACCCAGAGGGAGCAGCTGCTGCTGATGGGCGGCTAAGGGAAGGTGTGTAAGCCCGGGTCTGTTCCATTTCTTTACTTGTCATAGAAAAGTACAGCACAAAAACAGGCCCTTTGGCCCATCTAGTCCATGCCGAACATTTAAGATGCCTACTGCCGTCAACCTGCACTGGGACCCTAGCCCTCTATATCCCTACCATCCATGTACCTATCCAAACTACTCTTAGATGTGAATTATGCACAACCTGTACCAAACATTGGTTGGTCTTTACTTGGTGTACTGTATACAGTTCTGGTAAAAGAAATATAGAGACAACGAAGAGGAAGAAGAGATGGTATTTCTGGGTGCTGCTAGGAATAGCAGGATATAAGTACTTGGAAATGATGAACAGTTCTCTATTCTTCTGAGGAAAGAAAGATAATGGAAGACCTAATGGATATCTTTAAGACTAAATCAAATCAAAATCAAAATCAAGTTTAGTTATCATTCAACCATACATGAATGCAATGTTCCTCTGGGGCAAAGGTGCATCACATTCAAAATAGCAAGCAGTAAAACATAGATGCGCAAAAAAAAACATATATTTAGCCCAGGTCCCTGAGCAACATATCCCACAAATTGATGGTACGGTTCCCGGCGGTGCGCAGATGCACGCAATCCAGCCTGTCTTTCCATTGACTGATCACTGGAGGGCAGAACCAACCAAGCACAGACTTCATGCTACACCACCTCTTGCATCTCCTCTCCTGGACTGCAGCGGCAGGCAAGCCCACGGCTCGAGGCCTAGTCCTTGCTGCAACCGAGGCCACACAGCTCCCCCACCATCTGTACCGCCACCAAACAAGGGGAACAGGCCTGAGGCATCTTACATTATCAATGTCCAACAGTGACATTGGTGAAAGCAGTCAATTAAGTGGATAGAGCAACAATTCTCCATTTCTGGGGAAGTACATTGACAGATGCTATCAGTTTAGGCTGGTTACCAAGGCATTCACGACAGAATTCAGAAGCAACTTTCTTAGCTAAAGAGTGGTGAGAATGTGAAACTTGCTAATGCAGGAAGTGGTTGAAGTGAATAATATAGATGCATTTAAGAGGAAGCTGTGAAAGCAACTAAGTGAGCAAGGAATAGAGAATAGTTTTTGAGTCATTTGTCCAATGACATGATTGTCTGCCTGTCCGTACAGGTTTTAAGCTCTGGAAGGTTCTTCCTTTGTCCCTCCACACCTCTCCTTGCCCCTTTAGTAAATCACTTTAACCAGTGTCACTAATTAAGTTTACCTAAGAACATTTGCGATGAACTGAACTTTAGACATTCCGGGCCACAAGAACCTTCAAAGTCAGGTGTGCAAGTATGGCTCAGGTTGGGATACGGCCTCACATCCTAAACGTAGCTCGAACTTGGTACAAAATGCATGCCAACTGTGGTCAGGCTAGCAAGCTGCCAAGTATCCTGACCCCATTTTCTAATTACACTCCTTTGACGAAGCTTGGAAATTTTCCCCCCATTAAAGATTCCTCTTGTTGAAAATTATTATAGTATATCTGATTTGCTGAGTGTGCCTCTTGAGCGTGCAGAGTAATGCACAGGAAACAGGGAGAGGTCTGAGGGGTGCTCTTTTATACAAACGTTTGTACATTCTGTGTCTGTGCATGTGCAGAGAAATGCATGCACACTTAATCAAATACGTCATATAGAGATGTCAGCTATACAACAATTAAACAAATTATATTCTCTGCTCTTGGATTCATCGGGTTAGACAGCGTGGAAATTGGTTATTTGACCCACTATGCCCATGTCAACTAGTAAGCACCTATTATTAATGTCATCTGCCAGCACTTGGTCGGCCTTCTATGCAGAGCTGATTCGAGTGCTCGACTGGATTGGCTCTGCTTCCAGATCAAACAGAAAAAATGGGGCTCAGCATTCTGTGTCTTTTTCTCTCATCATAATGACATTTTGAAATGCCAGTCTCCACTTGATAACGGAAGTGTGACTTCATAAGTGTAACATTTAAATTATGGTACTTTAAGTATGATTGAGATGCAGGATACCTGTAAAATAGGAATGCCCATACTGTCAAACTTTTACCATGCAGGTGATGAAATCCTTGAAGTGAATGGAGTGTCTATGAATGAATTAACCCATGAAGAAGCTATACAGATATTTAAGGTCAGTATGTCAGAGGCTGCACAGTTTTAGTTTATAAATTGAAACCTATACAAAAGCAAATCCTCAATGTGTTTTTACTTTCTTGTTGAACACAGCAAGTAAGGAAAGGAGTTCTCATACTAACAGTCAGGACGTGTCTGAAGGGCCCGAGTCTCAGGCAGCGTCAATCAGCAGCATGCCTGAGCCGTTGTTGGTCTGTCAGCTCAAATGGTCATATCACTCGAGGAAGCTGTTCAAGCTTGGAGCTGGACAACATGCTTTTCCTGCCAAAGATACCAAATCCCGATGACAGAGTAATTATGGAAGTCACTTTATACAAAGGTAAGCAAGTGATCTTTCCACAAATAAATTCTAAGCCAACAGAACACTTGGACTAAGTATGCCCCGATTTTGGTCTTGATACTGGGTTAATGACAGCAAGTTTGCACAGTTAGTGGTTGACTTTCTTAAATCTAAACTAATAGCAGAAGTACAGCTATGATTAGCCCACAAGGTTCACTAACTGAAGAGAACGATCCACTGCTGGCCAAGCCACACACTCCTACGTGCCTCTGCCTGTAAAACACTCCAGAGTAAACATAAGTTCTGTGAGACTTAAAGGCAGTGTTGATCATACTCAGGACGAATGTGCATGCACTGTTCATCTCTGAGAACACCCTGCAACGTTGTGGCCAACCTTTTAATCTGTTCATCTACATTTCTGGCTCAAAGGCAGGATAGCACAGATGCTGAAAAGCTAAAATGAACACTATCTTTCCTTTTTCACTTAACTTCTGTTCTTGTTTGTATACCAGTGAACTATTTTTGAAACTAATTCTGCCAACAACAGATGGATGTGAGTGGGAGGTAAGGTTATTCTGTCCCATCTAATTGGGCAGCATGCCAGGTGACAGCCTCATCGATGCTATAAATGTCCATTAAATAGATACTTGGACTTGCATACACAAAGATGCATCCTATACTTACTCAAACACGAGGAAATCTGCAGATACTGGAATTTCAAGCAACACACATAAAAGTTGCTGGTGAACGCAGCAGGCCAGGCAGCATCCGTCTTGATGAAGGGTCTTGGCCCGAAATGTCGACTGTACCTCTTCCTATAGATGCTGCCTGGCCTGCTGTGTTCACCAGCAACTTTTATGTGTGTTCCTATACTTACTGGTAGGTAAGACTAAAACTAGGAGAAAGATTTGGGGGAGTAGATTTAGGAGGAACTGCTTTTCCCAAAGAGTGGTGAATTTGTGAAATTCTCTGTCCAATGATGCAGAGAAGGCTACCTCAGTAATATATATTTATGACAAGGTTAGATAGATTTTTGCATAGTAGGGGAATTAAGGGTTATAGGGGAAGGCAGGTAGGTGAAGATGAGTCCATGGGCAGATCAGCCATGATCATATTGAATTGAGGAGCAGACTCGATGGGCCAGATGGCCGACTCCTGCTCCCATTTCTTATGTTCTTGCATGTTCCTAAACATCCATACTTAACTCCAACCTTTTAGTTCTCTTTCAATATCAGGGTGTTACTGGCAAGGCTAGCACTTAGTGAGCATTTTGGGCGGTGTGGTAGTGTAGTAGTTAGCACAATGCTTTAGAGTACAGGTGTTCTCCCCGTGACTGCATGGGTTTCCTCCGGGTGGTCCAGTTTCCTCCCACAGTCCAAAGACGTACCGGTTGGTAGGTCAGTTGTAAATTGTCCCTAATCAGGCTAGGATTATTTTGGGGGATTGTTGTGCGGTGCGGCTCAAAGGGCTGGAAGGGCTTACTTCTCACAGTATCTCAGTAAGTAAATAAATTAACTGAGAAAGTGCAAATGAGCCAGCTTGAATGACTGGACACTCTTGGAGAAGGAGTTCATCAAGACTTGCAACTATATTTCCGAGTAACAATGGTGTGCGATTCAGCATGCAGGTGGTGGTGGTTTACCTATGAACCTTCATCTATAATGGTAGAAATTGCAGGTTTGTGCTGCCTGCTGGAATAGCCTGGGCAAGAAATGACAGTCTACATTGTAGATGGTTCAGACTGCAGCTACTGGTGGAGGGAATGTATGTTTAGAGAGGTCGACTGGTCCAAGCTGTTACCCAAACCCAGTAACGTAGATCCCTAGATACCCAAACCCAGTAATGTAGATCTCCAGATACCCAAACCCAGTAACGTAGATCCCCAGATACCCAAACCCAGTAACGTAGATCCCCAGATACCCAAACCCAGTAACATATATTCCTAGATACCCAAACCCAGTAACATAGATCCCCAGTTACCCAAACCCAGTAACATAGATCCCCAGATACCCAAACCCAGTAACATTGATCCCCAGATACCCAAACCCAGTAACATAGATCTCCAGATACCCAAACCCAGTAACATTGATCCCCAGATACCCAAACCCAGTAACATAGATCTCCAGCTGCCCAAACCCAGTAACATCGCTCCCCAGATACACTAACAACAGGAATTCTGCAGATGCTGGAAATTCAAGCAACATACATCAAAGTTGCTGGTGAACGCAGCAGGCCAAGCAGCATCTATAGGAAGAGGCGCAGTCGACGTTTCAGGCCGAGACCCTTCGTCAGGTCTCGGCCTGAAACGTCGACTGCGCCTCTTCCTATAGATGCTGCTTGGCCTGCTGCGTTCACCAGCAACTTTGATGTATGTTCCCCAGATACACTGTCCAGTTGTGCTTCTAAGAAGGCTCGCCAACAAAGGAAAGTCATGTTTTAACTCATTTGTAGTGCTCGCTCTGGTTTCAAGGGTTGAGCAAAGGAATCACATGTGGCCTGAGCACAGCATTGAAGCGTGCAGCCCCAGTTTAAAGTTAAAGTCTGTCCTGAATCCTTGTAGCCCATCAGGCCGGTGCTTATGCCTGTTTCTGTGGTGTGAAGCGACTGAGAGTATGAGACTCCCCCCAGATGGGACGCCAGTCTATCGCGAGGTTAACCCCCAGCATTTGCCAGTACCCATTCTCAGCTGGGTTGACTGGAGCAGTGTGTGGTTGAGTGCCTTGCTCAAGGACACAACACACTGCCTCGGCCAAGACTCGAACCCACGGCCTTCAGATTGTGAGCCCAACGCCCTAACCACTTGGCCACGTGCCACATGGTGCAGACCCAGTGGAGGTACCATAAATCAGATGAGTTGTTCATTATATTTGCCTCTTGCATCAAGGATGCCATAGCACAATAGAAAGAAAAGAAGGCAGTTCTGTCAGTGTGCTCAGCAGTACTTATCTCCTGCCAAATTCACCAACAGACTTTTCAGAGAGATAATCGGCTACATTTCTCCCTCCTGCTATTGATAGTTATACATTAAACATAGACAGTTGTCTGCAAACTTCAGTGGAACATCCTGAGGACATGTAAACATGCCCATTATTCTGATATGAGCTCCCCAATCCATTCACATTCCCAGAGCAGGCACAGTATGATGCCAAGACTGGGGGCACAGTGGACGGCGAAGAAGGTGATCGACACTTGCAGCAGGATCTGGACTAGCTGGAAAAATGGGCTGAAAATGGCATATGGAATTTAATGCAGATAAGTGAGATTTATTGAACTTAGTGAGGATAAACCAAGCTAGGGCTTACAATGAATGGTAGGGCACTGAGGAGTGTAGTAGAACAGGGAGATCTAGAAGTACAGATCCACAATTCCTGGACAGTAGATAGGGTCATAAAGAGAGCTTTTGGCATATCAACCTTCATAAATCTAAGTAGTGAGTACAAGTGTTGGGATGTTATGTTGAAATGGTATAAGACGTGGGTGAAGCCTAATTTGGAGTATTGTACGCAGTTTTGGTCACCAGCCTACAGGAAAAACATCAATAAGTTTGAAAGAGTACAGAAAAATTTACTGAAATGTCACTGGGACTTGAGTTCCAGGGAAACATTGAATAGGTTAGGAATTTATTCCCTGGAGCAGAGGAGATTGAGGGGAGATTTGACAGAGGTATACAAGATTATGAAGGGTATAAATAGGGTAAACGCAAGCAGGCTTTTCCCACTGAGGCTGGCTGAGACTAGATTAGAGGTCATGAGTTAAGGGTAAACATGAGGGGAAACTTCTTCAGTCAGAGGGTGGAATGAGCAGCCAGTGGAAGTGGTGGGTGCAGGTTCCATTTCAACATTTAAGAGATGTTTGAATCAGTACATGGATGGGAGGGATATGAGAGCCATGGTCCAAGTGCAGGTGAATGAGACTAGGATGAACTAGATGGGCAGAAGGGCCTAGTTTTGTGCTGTAATGCTCTATGACACTAGAGGGGTCTAAAACCAGAGGGTGTAGGTTTGGGGGGGGGGAAGAACTTAGGGGGATCTAAAGGACAAATTTTTCACACAGAGGGTGTGGGTATATGGAATGAGCTTCCCAGAGGAGGTGAGAGAGGTGGGTATGTTTTAAAAGACATTTGGATTGGAAAGCAAACAAGCAAGTTTATTTGTATAGCACTTTGCAAACACATGGCAGTTCAAAGTACCTTACATAGAATGAGATATAAAAATCAAGTTTCAGACAACATATAAGAAAATAAAATCACACAATAAATGTATGTGGTAAACAGAAGTGCAAGAGATTCTAATTAAAAGATACAGTGAAAAGAAAAGTTTTGAGCCTCGATTTAAAAGAGCTTAAAGTTGGGGCAGACTTCAGATCCTCTGGAAGGTTATTCCAGGAGGATTGTAACTGAGGATGCTTCACCATATTTAGCATTGACCCTGGGGACGGTAGGCAGACCTACCCCAGGCGACCTGAGAGCTCGGGAAGGTTCAAAATGCAGCAAGAGTTTGGAGATGTATTTTGGCCCTAGACCATTCAGTGTTTTATAAACCAGTAGTAATATTTTAAAGTCAGTCCTCTGACGGACAGGAAGCCAGTGCAGTGATCTGAGAACTTTGTTGGTTTTAGTGAGGACTCTTGCAGCAGCGTTCTGAATGAGCTGCAGCTGTCTGAGGCTTTTTTTTACAGCCACCTGTGAAAACGCCATTACAGTAGTCAAGCCTATAAAAATAAATGCATGGACAAGGCTATCTGCATCTTTCTGAGACATAAGCCCTTTAACTCTTGCTATATTTTTAAGATGGTAGTAGCCTAACTGTCTTAATATGGCAGTTAAAATTTTAGTTGGAGTCCATCTCAACACCAAGGTTTCTGATCACAAAGAAGATCTGCAGTTGCTGGATATCCAAGCTATACACACAAAATGCTGGAGGTACACAGCAGGCCAGGCAGCATCTACGGACAAGAGTACCGTCGACATTTCGGGCCGCGACCCTTCTGTAGGACTGGAGACAACATGAGGAGTAGAGTTAAAAGGTGGGGGGAGTGGGAGGAAGAAACACAGGGTGATAGGTGAAACCAGGAGGGAGAGGGGTGAAGTAAAGAGCTGGGAAGTTGATTGGTTAAGGGCTGGAGAGGGGGTATCAGATAGTTGAGGACAGGGGGCCATGAAAGAAAGAAAAGGGGGTAGGAGCACCAGAGGGGGACACCGGGGATGGGCCATTACCAGAAGTTTGAGAAATTGATGTTCATGCCATCACATTGGAGACTACCCAGACGGAATATTTGGCTACCCTAGCATTTCTCAAACTTCCAGTAATGGTCCCACCCCCACTCACCTTCACCATTCCCCATCCCCTTTTCCCTCTCTCACCTTATCTCCTTGCCTATCCATCGCCTCCCTCTAGTCCTCCTCCCCCTTTTTCCTTTTTCCATGGCCTTCTGTCCCCTCATATCAGACTCCCCCTTCTCCAGCCCTGTAACACTTTCACCGATCAACTTCCCCCTCCTGGTTTCACCATCACCTTGTGTTTCCTCCTCCCCTCCCCCAACCTTTTAAATCTACTCCTCATCTTTTTTTCTCCAGTCCTGCTGAAGGGTCTCGGCCCAAAACATCAACTGTACTTTTTCCATGGATACTGCCCGGCCTGCTGAGTTCCTCCAGCATTTTGTGTGTGTACCAAGGTTTCTGGTTTGGTTTGTGGTCTGTAATGACAGAGATTCTAAGTAAGCACTGACTTTTAATCATTCTTTTTTGGCACAAAAAAACCCCAATTATTTCAGTTTTCTCTTTGTTTAACTGAACGAAGTTTTGGCTCATCCAATCAGTGATTTGTTCAATACAATTTTTTAGTGATTGTATCGGACCATAGTCTTTTTCAACTGTTACGTAAATCTGACTGCCATCCGCATAATTAAAGTAAGATATTTTATTGCTTACCATGATGTGAGCTAGAGGGAGCATGTGCATGTTAAACAGAAGAGGACCTAGTACAGACCCTTGAGACACTCCGCATATCATTTTAGTTCGGTCAGATATGCAGCTACCAATCAATACAAAATAGTCCCTGTCCTGATGCAGGGTCCAAATGCATTAGCATTGGAAAGTCAGCTTGGTTGGTGTTATGCTTTGTAACTTCAAAACATTAGTTAATTCAAGGAAACATGGGAGTCATAGAAATGTGGCTGTAATTTCACCTTTAAGTGAGGCGTACGTATCAGATGGTAGTGTGATGATGTATACTATTGATGTATATTTACATATATATGCATACTTAATTTTTTAAATGAACAAGAATGCTCAAACAATACTCAGTGGCATGCAAAAGTCTGGGCACCTCTGGTCAAACTTTCTGTTACTGTGAATAGCTAAGCGATTAAAAGATGAACCGATTTCCAAAAGGCATAAAGTTAAAGGTGACACATTTCTTTAATATTTTAAGCAAGATTACATTTTTATTTCCATCTTTAACAGTTTCAAAATAACAAAAAAGGAAAAGGGCCTGAAGCAAAAGTTTGGGCACCCTGCATGGCAGTACTTAGTAACATCCCCTTTGGCAAGAATCACAGATCGTAAACACTTTCTGCAGACAGCTAAGAGTCTTTCAATTCATTGTTTGGGGGATTTTCGCCCATTTTTCCTAGAAAAAGGCTTCTAGTTCTGTGAGATTCTTGGGCTGTCTTGCATGCACTGCTCTTTTGAGGTCTATCCACAGATTTTCGATGATATTTAGGTCAGGGTACTGTGAGGGCCATGGCAAAACCTTCAGCTTGCGCCTCTTGAGGTAATCCATTGTGGATTTTGAGGTGTGTTTAGGTTCATTATCCTGTTGTAGAAGCCATCCTTTTTTCATCTTCGGCCTTTTTTTACAGATGGTGTGATGTTTGCTTCCAGAATTTGCTGGTATTTAATTGAATTCATTCTTCCCTTTACCGGTAAATGTTCCCCGTGCCACTGGCTGCAACACAAGCCCAAAGCATGATTGATCCACCCCCCTGCTTGACAGTTGAAGAGGTGTTCTTTTCATTAAATTCTGCACCCTTTTTTCTCCAAGCATACCTTTGCTCATTGCGGCAAAAAGTTCTATTCAAAAGGTTCAAAGGAACAGGCCTGATGCATTTTGGAAACAAGTCCTGTGGACTGATGAAGTTAAAATAGAACTTCTTGGCCGCAATGAGCAAAGTTATGTTTAGAGAAAAAAGCCTTTTGGAAATCAGTTCATCTTTTACTCGCTTAGCTATTCACAGTATCAGAAATTTTGACCAGGGGTGCCCAAACTTTTGCATGCCACTGTATATACAAGATAACTGACATTATTGAAATATTAAATACACAACAGTCGGCATGAATGAATCGAGGCAAAGGCCCTGTTTCCACACCATATTACTCTATGAATCAGGTTTATTAAATGACATTAAATTTGTTGTTTCGCAGCAGCGGTACTGTGCAAAGACATAAAATTACTATAAGTTACAAAGTAATTAAATAGTGCAAAATAAAGGAGTGATGAGGTAGTGCTCATGGGTTTATGAATCATTTAGAAATCTGATGACGGAGGGGAAGAAGCTCTTCCTAAATTGTTGAGGGCGAGTCTTCAGGCTTCTGTACTTTGTCCCTGATGGTAGTCCTGAGTAGAGGGCATGGCCGGAATGGTGACAGTCCTTGGTGATGGATCCGGCCTTGTTATGAATCTATGAAACAAAGGGCCTTTTTCCAGAATATTGGGACAGGGTGAAATGAAATTAGTTAGGATAGTAAGGTGGCACCTGCGAGTATGTATGCAGCAAACCATTCACACAGACACATCCGCTTCTCAGGGCAGAAACTAGGAAGCTGTGAATGAACAAGCTCTAAACTCACTTCTGTTTCCTCTTCTCCAGAGGATGGTGTTGGTCTGGGAATTGGGTTGTGCAGTGTGTCCACACAGCTGCAGGCGTCCTGCATTTATATCCATACCCTTTCTCCGGGATCAGTGGCGCATCTAGATGGAAGGCTGCGGTAAGGCCTGAAAGTGAATGGAACAAGTTTTCTGAAATTCTTCTCTCTACACAGGTCTCCCACAGCACAAGCGTTGCTCGGAGACTTCGACATGGAGCAGATATGTTAGATATGGTCAGCTACCAGGTTCCTGATCTCCAGCCAGTAGTTTGATGGTGCAGGGAATCAAACATACCATGGTCAATTCTCCAATTGTCTAACTACTAACAGCAGCGTGACACAGCTGGCAGAGTCACTGCCTCATAACAGCAGAGAGCCTGATTCAATCCTGCTCTGTCTGTGTGGAGTTTGTACATTCTCCCTGGTGTTCCGGTTTCCCCCCACATCCCGAAGATGTGCAGAGTATTAGATTAATTGACCACTGTATTGTGCCCTGAATGCGTGGTAGATTCTGGGAAGTTGGGGAGAATATGGGGAGAATTAAAAATGGGGTTAATGTAAAACAAATGTAAATATGCTGCTGATGGCTAGTGTGGACTTGGGGCACCAAAGTTCTCTGATTCTATGCTGTACCTCTCCAGATCTCCAGTTACCCATCACTCTACACACCTTCAGGGCATCTCAAAACATTTAACAGCCACTGCTGTTGTATATGAAAATCTGGCACATCAGCTCCCACTTTGAGCAGAGGAACGATGAGTAGATAAAGTGTTCTAGTAACACTGGCTGGGGGATTGACATTGGCAAAGCTGCCGGGGTTGGGGGGGGCGAGGGCAGGCAGAAGCAGTGGGGTAACGGGTTTTGAGTAGGCACCTCACCTAAAGCCCTGGAATGGAAGGGATTACAGCAGGGGCTCCCAACTTGGGGTCTATGGAACCCTTGGTTAATGGTAGGGGGTCCATGGCATAAAAATGATTGGAAATCTCTCGATTAGAGGATGCATTTGTCCAGATTAAGTGAGTATGACCTGTGGGCAATAAATTGGAGAAGATTTGCAAAAATAATTTGGTGAGGATTAACTTATTTAATTCCAGCATATCCACCATCTCCTTTTCTGTTCTTACTGGGCTGGAGGGAGTGGAGATGGCTGGTGGCCCCTCAGCAGGGCTGAACAGACAAGTCCTGCATTGTGGGCTATTACTTACAGATGTTTCTTTTAATTTTAAGATTCTCCCTTCTAGAAGTGTGGCCTTAAAGGAAACTTTACATTCATGTAACTATTGCATTTTGGAAGTTGCCCAATGGATTTTATGATCAGCTGGCCATGAATTTAATAATATTTAAGTACTATTTGGAAAACGTTCCTTCAGTTGTGACAACATTCTTCCTTCAACAAATGCCAAGAGAGTTGAAATGGTCATTCTTACTGATTATTGGTGGGATCTTATGGAGTACAAATTGACTCCCGTGTTTGCCTGTTTGAAATGAGTGACAACACAAAAATAACTTCTTGATCGTGGTGTGCAGTGGGATAGACGAGAATGGTCTGTAGAGCAAGTGGTGTGATTGCATGCCCAGCCAGTGCGGAACTATTTAATTGAATGGTCAGCTGGACCACAAAGTGCAATGTGCAATTACCCACCTCCCAACCAGCAATAGCACATGTTCATTGTGAAAGTCAGGGTCCAATATCAGAACCAAGTGGGATAGGGTCACTGTCCAACTAGTTCCAAAGCTGAACGTGCTGAAGCAGCTGAGCCAGAGGAAGGCAATGCATTATTTCTAAGGCACGCAGGGCCCACACACAAAAACCGGGACACTGGATTCCTTCCCTCCTTTGTCTCAACACCACTCTGCTTACCACATACAGCTGCCTCCACTGGTGGCAATTTTGACTTCCAGTCTGTACTCCTGGTTTCAGAAAACTGTAGAACATAGAACAGGGCTCAGTACAAGACAGGAATAGGCTCTTCAGCCCAAAATGTTGTTCTAAGCTAATTTAATTCATAATTAAATGCCTGACTAATGCCTTCTGCCTACACAGTATTCATACTCCTCTGTTCTCTGCACATTCATTTGCCTATTGAAGAGCCTCTTAGATAGCTCTATCATATTTGCCTTCATTAGCACCCTGACAGTACACTCCAGGCACTCAGCACTCTCTGCACAAACAAAACCCCCTCTTCCCTTAAATGCATGCCCCCTAGCATTAGATATTTTAATCTGGGAGACCACCACAATCAAGAAGTTATTTTTGTGTTGTCACTCATTTCAAGCAGGCAAACACGGGAGTCAATTTGTACTCAGTATGATCCCACCAATAATCAGTAAGAATGAACAAGTTTGTCCAACATTTCTATATATCACATGTGCTAGGCAGCATCCTGGTAAACCTCTTCTGCACCCTCACCAAAGCCTTCATATTCTTCCTAAAGGAGCTGAGCGGAATTGTATGTTCCAGATGCAGCCTTACCAAAGCTGCAACACAACGTCCAAACTCTTGAACTTAATGTCTTGACGAATAAAGGCTGTACAGCTTCTTTACCATCCTACCAGTTCCATAACTCCTTGAAAGTGCAGCCATTCTGTACACCAACTCTATTAAAGTTCCTGCCATTAACTGTGTGTTGTCCCTTTACATATGATACAACTCCATCTGCCATTTCACCAGCCATATCTGCAGCTGATCCATAACTTGCTGTTTCCTTTAGCAATCTTCCAATCTATCCACAAGATCACCAATTTTTGTGTTGTTTGCAAACTTGTCAACCCACCCCTCCATGTTTTCATTCAGGGCATTCATATCAGAATCAGGTTTAATCTCACCAGCATATGTCATGAAATTGGTTAACTTGGCAGCAATAGTACAAAGCAATGCATGATAAATAGAAAAACCAGAATTAAAGTAGTTATATACATGTATATTAAATAGTTAAGTTAAAATCAGTCGTGCAAAAACAGAAATAAATTTTTGAAAAGTGAGGAAGTGTTCATGGGTTCAGTGTCCAATTTGAAATCGGATGGCAGAGGGGAAGAATCACAGAGCATGTGCTTTAGGCTTCTGTACCTCCTTCCTGGCAGTACCAATGAGGAGAGGGCATGCCCTTCATTTATACAGCAAGTTGTGATGTGTGTGTATAATGTACTATTATTTAGTTAAATAAATGGCATCTTTCATTGTGTTTTATCTTCTGTTGCAGGTGCGGTGATCAGATTTTAAAAATTAATACAACCAACATCCACAATCTGACTCTGAATGAAGCTTACACCCTTCTCCAGCACTGTAGGTCTGGACCAAATGATCTAGTGATTAGTCGGCATCCAGATCCCTTGGTAAGATGACGTTATCAGAGGGATGTAATTGAACCTAACTCAGTCATCATGAATCTGATAGGACCAGGCACGATGTCAATGGTGTCATTTTGAGCCACTGACCAGAATTCCATCCAATCCCATGGAATTTTCTTTTGCTGATCTAAACTCAAATTAATTCCTAGGATTTTCACAACTTGTTCTGTACTGTATTTACTGTAGTGTGAATAGGTTTTTAACATGCAGTATTGAGGAAAATCGATGTACTTTATACTTTATTGTTGCCAAACAATTGGTACTAGAATGTACAATCATCACAGCGATATTTGATTCTGTGCTTCACACTCCCTGAGTTACAAATATTAAGTATTATAAATATTAAAAATAGTTAAAATTAGTAAATATTAAAATTTAAATTATAAATCATAAATAGAAAATAGAAAAATGGGAAGTAAGGTAGTTCAAAAAAACCGAGAGGCAGGTCCCGATATTTGGAGGGTATGGCCCAGATCCGGGTCAGGATCCGTTCAGCAGTCTTATCACAGTTGGAAAGAAGCTGTTCCCAAATCTAGCCGTACGAGTCTTCAAGCTCCTGAACCTTCTCCTGGAGGGAAGATGGACGAAAAGTCTGTAGAACCAAGGAGGGGAAGATTCGGTAGGAAGGACTGGAACTGTGGTTTGAAAACGGGATGACTGGGTTTGAGAGAGTTTCAGAGAGTTGCAGAATGTCAACTGAAAACTTCACTTCTTCAACAATATTGAGGAATTTGCAAAAGGCAAGACTTGCATTAACAGTGCATTTGTGAGGGAGGTGTGCAGAGACTGGATATCTGAGGCTGTGAAAGAGCTTACTGAGGAGTATGTGCTTCATTTTTTGTCCCAGGTTGGTTTCATACATCCAGTAGCAGTTTGGATGTGGTGCATATTTGGTGAAGATACACTTCCAATGTAGACACTGGCTAAGGAGATTCAAGACCACAAAATTATAGTGCCAAGTCTGACACCAGATAATATCTCATCATATGTTCCCTCAGAGTGAAGCAAACCGATGTAGAGATGAGGGAATACTGAATGTATTCATACAAGTTCATCCCTAATTACCCTTGTGATGATATGGCAGGCCATTATTCTTGATTGCTGCTTTTCTTCTCTAGTGCTTTTGAATAGGGAGCTCCAGGGTTTAGACCCAGCAGCAAGGAAGGAACTGTGAATGTAGGTTTTCAAATTTGGATGATATGAGTAGGAGGGGTGTGTTCCAAGGTATCTGCTTGTCCTTCCTTAGTTTTCAGGTTTGGTCACTGCTTTATTTAGATGTTACAGAGCATTTTGTGGATGGTACACACTGCAGAGACAGTGCCCATGAGGCTGTGATGTCAAACATGTAACCATCTTAATGACCATGCCTAGCTTATGGGCTGGGCAGAAGGTGATAAAATGAATGTAAAACAATTTGCTGCTTTTACTGTGAGTTGAGATCCAAGACTACAGCTGGACTGAACCAAATATCCCATTAAATAATTCCCCTCCAGCAATAATTCTAAGCTAAGCAGTCGCTGTTGTAATTGAGACAGTAGTTTCTTTGTTGTTCGGACCCATATGATATATCTCTACCATCACTGCAGGTAGCAGTCAGAACTTAGCCATTATTGTACTGAAACTCTTCCTAATGATGCCTCAGAATTGTAACCAGTAACTTCTCTTTACCACTATTGCCATGACTTATGCAAGGGATGTTTAATGAGCTAACGATGCCAACTTGGAACGTGGTGTATCAGAAATTCAGAGCAGACCCATTTCTGCTCAGTGTAGACATTCTCAGTCAGATACTCTGACATCCACATCAGAACCTTGACATCTGTTGCTTCCTGGTGGCAACTTTAAATCATAAAATTCACAGAACTCTTCTGAAGCTTCTGAACCTTTCAAACAACAACAAACGTCAATTGTTGATTTACTGGGTGTGTGTGTGAAATCTAACAGGAAAGAGCACACAGCTCTCAAGGTGAGGAATAGATAGTGCTTGGGCAGAAAAGGTGGCATTAGGCACAAAAGTGTGGCTAGCAGGGAGTTTTATTTTAAAGGATGATACAAAGACCTGCACCTGGTATTCAACCTCCCCCTCCCTGCTGCTGTTGTTGTTGTTGCACCTTTATTAACATGATTAAGGTACAACAACAACAACAATTAATCTAATTAACACATTTTTATTGGCCTCGTAGCTGTTTCAGCCTTCAGCTTCACCCCTCCTTCTGTCCACCTGGCTCCATCTGCCTCCACCTGCCCCTGTCTCTGAACTCTGCCGCTCCCCGCTTCCCTACTTGGCTTAATCTGCCCATCATCTTCCCAACCCTCCTCCTCCTTGCGCCACCAATCACCTCTAGCCCCAGTCTCACCACTCTCCTCTCCTCTCCTCTTTATATTGGCTATCCCTGTTCTACACCCTTCGTCCTAACGCAGGGTTTGGACCTGAAACGTCAACAATTCCTTATCCCCCACAGATGCTGCTCGGCCCACTGAGTTCCTCCAGCAGATAGTTTATTGCTGCAGATTCCAGCATCTGCTGTATCTTGTATCTGTCTTAATCAATATGTACAGTGTGTTTCTTAAAATGAAATAAAGGTGTATTTCTGTAAAATCTTCACTGATCAACAAGAGTGATAGATTTTATGGTGCAATCTCTGGATTTGTTTGTATATTCTTTGATGTCCATGATTGAAATATGAACAATAACTCTTTGTAATTGCAGATCTCTGAGCAGCAATTTCATGACGCAATTCTGCAAACGGTAGAAAATGCACGGTTCAATAAGGACAGTTATCAATGGAGCGCGCAAGGTAAATGTAAGACAAAAACAACAACAAAAAAGCATCTAGCCAGCCTTGTTAATGAGAGAGGTCAGAGGAGAATGGCCAGACTGGTTCAAGCTGACAGGAAGGCAACAGTAACTCAGATAACCACACATTACAACAGGGGTGTGCAGAAGAGTACCTCTGAGTACACATCATGTCAAAGCTTGAAGTGGATGGGCTACAGCAGCAGACGAGCACACACGTACACTCATTAGCCACTTTATTAGGTACAAGAGGTAACTAATATAGTGGCCGCTGAGGGTATTTGCTCCATATTGATACCCCCAGATTCCATCATTTACCCACACATGAGAGACAACTGGCAGTGGCTAATTAACCAACCAATCCCATGTATTTGGGATGCTGAGAAAACTGGAGCATGGGAGGGAAACTCACACAGAGCTTGCAAACTCCATGTAGATACGGGCAGAGGTTAGGACTCACTATGCAGCCCTTGGAATATTTCAAACCCTTGAGTTGACTATTTCAATGTCATTTGAGAACTCCCAACATCTGAAATGATTAAGCAAGTTAACCAGGTTGAATATCCTATGGGTTAGCGTGCTTCTGACATTAATTCCCAAGTGTAATCAAGAAGAGACCTGATATTTTTGTACAGTAGCAAACAAACTCAATGGACCAAGTGGTATCGGTTGGAGTGAAGGAGTTGGGGATGTTTTGGGTGGAAATGCTGCCTCGGGACCTGTGTTCTCTGTAAAGTACGGGGTCTCATTTTCTACGTTTCCAGGAGAACGGGGCTCCACTAAGGTTGTGACTCTTCTTTTAAAGGCTTGAGGAAAATCGAGGCAAGCTGGCACAGAAAGAAGACATGGGAAAAGTGCATGGACAGGAGTTTTACCAGAAAAGTTCAGAAGCCAATGACTCGCTCCAGCAGTGACAGCAGTTACTTTAACAGCACAGCCGTGAACTCTGGCACACTCATCTATGTCAATCACAGCAAAGGCCTGCAGGCAGACGTACCTGGATCGGATAGTCCACGGATTGACACGATTGGGATGCCACCAGAGAAAGAGCATGAACTACTAGGTGGTCCCAATAAGGACCTTTATTTCATCAAAGCTAATGATAAGCTTGCATCAAAAGTGACTGATAGAAACAATAATGATTCAAAGAGGATGCGTCCACCAACTCCACCGCCCAGGACGACGAGCTACAAGGGTTCCAAACAGGATCACTTTATTTCAGAGGTGACTGGAGATCCACATTAACATAGAGGAATACAGCAAGGAGACAGGTCATTCAGCCCAAATGGTTGTTCATGCTGACCACAACCTCCTTCCTGCTAGTCCCCATTGCCCACGTTTGGCCAATAACACTCCGAGCCCCTCCTTTCCATACACCGATCCAAGTGCTTTTTAAATGCTGCAATTGTATCTGCCTCAGCCACTTCCTCTGGCAGCTCATTCCAGGTTCGCACTACCCTCAGTGTAAAGAAATGACCTCAGACGGAAAGATAGGCAATCTCAGTCTTTCCACTGTCAGGGGAGACGAGGTCAAAACAGTCGCAATATTGGCTCTTGGAATGTGCCTAGTGAAAAGGTTGTTGCTCAGTTGCCCTGAAGAAACTTCTCCCGCCATCTTAGGTGCAAGAACCCTGAACTTTGTGAGGAGGACTTTAGAGGGTCAGAGGGTGGGGGATTTTGTCTTAGCAACAAACAATCTGTTGGCACAACTCAGCAGCTTCTGTGGGAGGAAAGGAAATGTAGACATTTTAAGTTGAAGCCCCCTTTCCTTTCTTCCCCCAGCCCTGACAGATGCTGCACAGCCTGCTGAGCTCCTCCAGAAGCTTGCTCAAAGATTCCAGCATCTGCAATCTCTGGTGTCCCTGGGAATATTCTTTTATTTAGCGATACAGCGCAGAGTAGGGCCTCTGGCCCTTCGAGCCACCCCGCGCAACCTCCTACAAACCTGATTAACCCTAACCTAATTACGGGACAATTTGCAATGACCAATAACCTACCTGGTACGCCTTTGGACTGTGGGAGGCAACTGGAGCACCAGGAGAAAACTCATGCATTCCATGGAGAGAACGTACTGACTCCTTACAGAACAGCGCTGGAATTGAACTCCGAACTCCAGAACACCCGATAATAATAGCGTCACGCTAATCACTACACTACCCAGACTTTTGCTGACACTTAATCAAGAGTTGAGGTCAATGCCTGGTAGCCTTATGTTTGCCTACAAAATTGGATTGCATAACACAGAGTTTCTGAATGCTATGTGATCTAATTTCAATAAGAAATCACCTCTGAACAAAGGTCTAGCCTTTAAGTCTGATTTATGTTGTTCCAAGGGTTGTGCAAGAGGACCCTAGACATACACACTGGTTTCTGAGGAAGTGCAACACAGATCAAGAAATCACTTTCAGGATTTATTTTCCTTCGGGAATTTTATCCACTGGAGGCCTGATTCTGCAGGAAGAGTTACTTCTGCATAATTTAAACACAAATGGATCCTTGCCAGGCACTTGGAACCCAATTAGAAGAAGATCCTTTAATCTATTTACTTGCCAGCTACACATCTAGCCCCCTATTACACAGAATGGTTTAGAGATCCACAATGGGCCAAATTGGATGAGCATAGATAGGACTCTTGGTCCTCATTTCCTGATCCTGCAAAGACCCCTCACAAAATTTGGAATGTTTGCACTTAAATTGGCAGAGGTGCCTTAAGGGTAGTTCAGCAACAACATTTTTATTCTGTGCTGTATAATTGTGAATCTATGAATTCTCCTTCCACTCTACTGATCCCATCCCACCTGACCTAACTATTCATCTTTGAGTCAGCAATCAAATTGCTCCAATATATCAGTCACTAGTCCAGATTGCACCCCATGCCCACATCCCCAACCAAACCAATGTAGACTGCCAGCCCTGGCCTTGTTTCCCTCTACTCTCCCACAGTCCTCATCCACATCCTAGATGTCTGTTCCTGGGATACATCCCGATCTGTTCTTGGTGGTCTCAGATTTCCATTCCATGCTCTGTGCTAATGGAGTATGTGAAGGAAAGGCCTTATCCTACGCAATGTGAATTCAGTAGCAACTGATATCATCGTCCTCAAGGATTACTGAATTTCTCAGTGATATACCCATAACCACGTTGGCCATTGGACTATCATGCAACCACTGTTTAAAATATCTCTGCAGGGGCTGAGGAAATCTAACTGATTACAGCATAGAACATAGAACAGTAAAGCACAGGAACAGGCCATTTGGCCCACAATGTTGTGCCGACCCAGCTAAAAAGCAAATCAAAAACACTCAAACACTAATCTACATAATGTCTATACCCTTCTATCTTCCTCATATTCATGTGCCTATTCTAAATGTCTCTTAAAAGCCTCTAATGTATTTGCCTTTACCACCATACCAGGCATTGCATTCCAGGCACCCAAGACTCTCTGGGTAAAAATCTTCCCCCTCACATCCCCTTTGAACGTACCCCCTCTCACCCTCAATTGGACATTTCAGCTCTGGGAAACAGATACTTTCTGTCCACTTTGACTATGCCTCTCATAATCTTGTAAAACTCTATCGGATCTCAGCTTCCAGTGCTCCAGAGAAAACAATCTATCTGTCATGATAGCACATGCTCTCTAAACCAGGCAGCATCCTGGTGAACCTCTTCTGCACCCTCTCCAAAGCCTCAACATCCCTCCTACAGTGGAGCGTCCAGAACTATATGCAATGCTCCAGATGTATTGCTGGTTTAATGCTACCTGAGTGGTTTGGTAAGTCTTACCAGAGGGGAATTAAGTAATCGGCAATCACATACAGCAAGAGCAAGATGGATCATTGCCAGTTGGATGCATGTTTATAATGACATAATAGTTCCATACTCACCTTTTCAAAGTCTTTTAAATTCAGATTATTCAAGCTACAGTACTGGATTTCATTTCTTGGCTGCTATGGCGAGTTTTAAATTGATAAATTGGTTTATTACTGCCATGTGTACTGAGGTGCAATTTAACACTTTGCATGCCATCCAAGCCGATCATTTCGTCACATCAATACACTGGGGTAGTCCAAGGGGAAAGCAGTAACAGAACACGGAATAACGCGTTACAGTGAAAATGCAGTGCAGGTAAGGTGCAAGGCCATAACGAAGTAGATCATGAGGTCAAGAGTCAGTCTTATCATTGCTAGGGGACTATTTGTTAGTCTTGTAACAGCAGGGTCGAAGCTGTCCTTGAGTCTGGTACATGCTTTCAGGCGATTGTTTTCTGGCCAATGGGAGCGGGAGAAGAGAAAATGTCTGGGATGGGTGGGGGTCATTGTTTATGCTGACTGTGTTACAGAGAGCGAGAAATGTCGACAGAATCCACAGAGGGGAGGGAGGTTGGTTCTTGCGAGGTGCTGAGCTGCATCCACAAGCCCCTGCAGTTTCCTGCAGTCTCGGGCTGAGAGTGCCTTACCAAACTACAATGCACCAGGACAGAGTGCTTTCTGTGGTGCTTCTATAAAATTTGGCCAATGGGGACACGCCAAATTTCTGCAGCTTCCTGAGGAAGTGGAGGCACTGGCTTGCTTCTTTGGGCATACTGTTTAGGTTTTAGGACTAAGACAAACTATTGGTGATGTTAACTTCTAAGAATTTGAAGTGTTCAGCTCTCTCAACCTCAGTGCCATTGATATAAATAGGAGAATGTGCACCGCCCCCCCCCAGCCCCCATTCCATATCCAGGAACAGCTTTTTTGTTTTGCTGACATTGAAAGAAAGGTTGTTGTCATGACACCGTGTCACTAAACTCTCTATCTCCTTCCTGCACTCCAACTCATCATTATCTGAGATTCAGCCCACCACAGTGGTGCCATCCGCAAACTCATTAGGCCAGAATCTGGCCACGCAGTCATGAATGTAGAGGGAGTAGATTAGGGGACTGAGGGTGCAGGCTTGTGGAGCACCAGTGTGAGGATAATTGTGGCAGACAATGTGGAGAGTGGACTACCATACAGAACAAATGCAAAAAGGAAAGAAATTCTTCCAAAGACCCATGAAATCCCATTGCTCTCATTTCATCTGTGTTCTTCTCTTCCAGTCGTCAATGTTTCAATTCCTACTTTGTTTTCTTTGTGCTTTGGAGGCTGTGGTCGAAAGGCTCTTTCTGGGCCTGTTGTGGGAAGTTTAAAAATAAATCCTACCTTGCACAGTTTCTTCTGCTTTTGATTTTCTCCTATCTAGGGGCCACCTGCTCCTGTCTAACAGTACACTCTCAGATGTGAAGGAGGTCTCAGAATCTCTGCATCAATGTTCTCTCAGTCTGTTAGCCCACTGTACAAAAACCATTCAATACAGCCTCTCATTGTAAGCAAAAATAATGCTCAGAGATGCCACTGATAGCAGAAAAAAGAAGAAAAAGAAGTTCCACTGTAACATTTCAAAGGGAATTAAATATGCAAGGCATAGAAGGATATGGTCATAATGCTGGTAGACAGATTAGTGTAAATGAGCAAAAAGGGTCAGCATGGATGGTGGGCTGAAGGGCCTGTTTCTGGGCTCTATGATTCTATGGCTTTGCTGCCGAGACACCCCAGACTCTTCAATATAAAACAACATGAACCAAATGTTAACTAATCGACTCTGAGCTAAGCAACAGTGAAAGCAAAAGATAATAAACTCTTGCATTTCTGAAATATCTTTTAAAGCTATCAGACAACGTGCCTAGGTGATCTTCAGCACTGATTAATTAGTAATGGGGCTTTTGCACCAAATAGCATTGCTGCACCAGTGGGGATATAATTATGAAACTGTAAAGCAACTCATCGTTAAGGTACTATTTGCGTTGATGTGGTTTGAGTGAAATGAGCAATGACTGATGTGAGGTAAGATGTTGAAATGTGCCAAGCTGTATGACACAGCCTTCAGCTTCCAACCGAAAACTTAGCAGCTCTCCATTGAGCCAGTGAGATACAGTATGTGGCTGGCTTGAGTTATTTGTTATAGTCACTGATGAATATACTCCCGGACAAAGCTTTTTTAGCCCATCATATTTGCCTTGGTCTTTAGGGCAAGCTCTTCAACTAGTCCTACTTGCTCTTTACCAACAGCCCTCTAAGTGTTTCCTTTCAAAGGTTCATTTATTATCAAAGCATGTATCCCTTTACAACTCTGAAATTTGTCTTCTCCAGATAGCCACAAAGCATGGAAAGAACATGAAAGCCGTTCAGAGAAAAACATTAGGCCCAACCCTCCCTGCACTAAAAGGAACTGCATCCGATCATCAACCCCCAGAACCCTGCTCACCTGGCACAAAACGGAACAAGAACATTGGACTCCTCCCCCATCAGAAACAACCCCTCTCCGCAAGAATAACTAACAGTACATCAACTCCTAAACACCCTCCCGTCGCACAACAAAGTGGAAAAGGAATGGGCAATAACAACACAGAATATTAAAACCATAAGTCTGAAAAAGTCCACTGTCCATAAACGCAATAGTCCAATCCATAAACGCAGAGCCACAATATCAAGCTCTGATATTACCGAGATTCATCGAAAACGAGGGACAGCTCACAGGCACAAAGGCCTACCTAAGTTCTTATCCTATTTCCTTTTGAGAATTGTTCTGGAATCTGGTTTTAAGCTGGTGCAATCCACTTTACAACAACTCAAGCTTCAGTTAATTACACTAATTTTTCTTTGCTTTTGATAGTTTACTGGTGATAATGAAACCACAGGAAACTTTGGCTTCAGGACTGGAACACCTAAATTTCAGCCTTTCAACTTAGAAATCTTGGAAACTCCAAGGCATTTAATACTCTTGTCAAGGGGTAAAAAAAAGAATGTGCATGCAAATCGAACCATTCTCAAACTTGGAGTGTTCCACAGCTCCTTTTAGCCCATAAAATATTTTTGAGGTGTATTCACCTCTGTTAACAAAGGAACTGTGACAGAAATTAATGCAACACAAGGCCTTACAATGGCAATAGCTCTCCCAATTGCCAGGAAATTCAAATTCACAGTGTAGTATAATTGCAATAGGATTTAGTTTTCTCCATTCCCTTTCCCATCTGTATCACTGATACTTTTTAGAGGCAAGTTATTCTTTCGATCCTGCCACAGGTTTCTCATTGAGACATTCCTTTTGGAGTACTGAGAGGACGCTTGGACTGGCTTGTGCCCATCTTCGGACACTGCTGAGATAATGTGGTTTTCCCAGCAGAAAACAGATGGGAAAGCCTGCCAAGTAATTCAATAACTTCATCCTCTGGGCTTCTCTCTTCACTGACCCAACCATCACTCCCTGACATGACGCTCTCTGATTCCCAAGTCTCTGATCACCATTTCAGTGGCCACACCCCTTTCTAAGAGCATCCAAAACTCTGCCCACCGCTCCCATTCAGATAATAGTACCAGTATAAGACCAGTTTCCCAGTCACCCTTTTATCACAATGTCAGTATCCCTTTCCCATACTACCCACCAGGTCATCTCTTGATGTTGGTTAGCCTCTGATGCTGTGTAATTCTGTCTCAGTTGAGCCCATGACCTCGGGCTTCAGGGGTCTTCTGGTGGCTCCTGTTCTCCACTCTCTTGTGCTTAACTTTTCATCCAAAGCTGTACTGTGCGGCACTCTCTCAGTTCTTTATGGGAGCATTGGACATACAAACCCCTAGGTCGGGGTTAGATTCACCACCTCCTCACTAAGGTGTGAGAGTTCCACTAGTAAATCGAGAAAGACCCTTTCTGAGACTAGATGGTTCATTATGACTTTCAGGATCCAACATAACGGGACAACTGAGAAATGTTTCATTATGTAGTTTGAAGAAATTCCCAACCAAATTATTTCTATCTCTAGTCTACTCAGTCGATGATGGTTGAACATCTAAACATTCATTCGTTTGTTAAGGAGAAGAGGCAGGTGACAGTGAACAACACCTTTGAAGTAAGTGATGGTTTCCTGTTTGCTTTACAGGAAGTGAAAAAACTGCAGTCGCAAGAACATCAAGCAGTTTCTACTTGCTCAGAAGCCTTCACCCAAATATCTGCTCCAGACCAAAGTCAATACTTACCTTTACGCAATTCCTATCATCCCGACCTAAGAGGAACAAACCAAGGTATGTTTCATTTACTATTGTAAGGGTATTGGACTAGAGGAGTCTGGGGAGGTATAGTAAATATTTTTAATGCATCAATATTAACTGAATATATGCTTACGTACTTGCTCTCTGCCCGTTACACTGCTGGCACCTAGGGCAGCAATGAGGGTCCTCCAACTCTGGCGGTGTTCAAGGCTTCCTTCGTCATGTCAATAGCTTCCTCTCGGTTTTCACCGCTGTCAGTCAGACAAGTCCCGGGTGGAGACTCAGGAATACCATCGCACTCAGATTTTTCATTGCTCGTTCTATAACAGTTTTGTTTTGACCAGTCAGGGTTGTTAGCCCTGAGCTGAACCCCTGAACCTGTCGGGCCGGTGGACCACTCTTGGTCTGGCCTCTACCTTTTGTCCTGTTTGGCATGAGTGACCCTACCACAAGCAAAGCATAAAGCCCTGACTCCTGCCGACACAGCTCTCCAGGTTATTGAGGCACACAAGCCTCCAAACCACAGCAAGGTGTGGTCTTCTTGGAGGAGTACATGCATAAGGGAGGCGAAAAAAAATGACATGGCCTTAGCACGAATGGAGCAATTTACAGGAAGCACAGAAGAGCTTAACACATTGAAACTTTATAAAACACTTGCTAACAGCTGAAGGCTTGTGGTTAAAAATAAGTAATAAATGACACACCATGCCTCAATTTCCTATTTTTGAAAAAAAAAATTGGAGTGCATTAAATTGTGAATTCTACATTTAAAAACCCTAGCAAGACCCAAACATGCAATTTGCATATGTCAAAAAAAAAGTTTTTTTTCAAACTGCTTTGCTTTGACTTTCTGAACAGGAAGTGTTTTTAGTCTCCTGAACTGAGAGGCAGTCACAACTATGACTTGTGGTTGTCTTTGAGATATTGAATGCAAATAAGTTCCCACCCTCTGCCCCCGTATGGATTTTGCAAACCAATAGTAGTCAAATGCAAAGGGGTGATGAATTAGTGTGTTGGACAAACTTGTCGTGCTAAGTGCAAGATTTTCTTTTTGAACATTGCTATTAATTAATTGTTTTGCAATGTAGCGAACTGCTCAGAGTCTGCAAGGCCTTTGCTGAGGAGACAGGCATGTTTGGATCTTTGCTGCAAGACCGAGAAACAGGAAATCTCTGTTAGAGCGGCTGAGGCAGCAGAAAACGTCCAGGACATAGCTGTTTCGACAGCGGTGGAAGACTCGGTGGGTAAGGCAGTTCACAAAGTGATGGCAGAGCTTCGCACCGCAGCAGAGTCACAGGAACTTCCCACTCCGTCAGTACTCCCACAACTGCCTGGAAATCAAGAGGTGATCACGAGCCAACATATCAACGGGCACGCCGATGCTGCCTCTATTGACAACCACAACTTAAACGCCACTGCTCGCAAACATGAAATGGAAAGGGAAGCAGTTACTTCACCCGAGGACTTGGAAGGAGTCTCATCTTTAGAAGGCCAAAGACGGCTTCCAGCTGACAGAGTGGTGGAAGGAAAGGCATTGGAACTCTCATCTTGTGTTCCCACCTCTCAGCTAAAGGGTCCCGGCCATGGTAAAATGGAGGCATCGTCAACTGAAGACATTGCAATGCTACCCAAAGGAAAAGCCCTTGGAACTGTGTCCAGTAAGAATTGGGCTACGTCAAGGCCCAAAAATGACTTACAGCTGAAGCCAGAGGATGATGTGTCATCAATTAGGAAGCTGGATGTAAAGACAACAGTGAAGAAAGGACCTCCTGTAGCTCCCAAGCCAGCGTGGTCCCGACAAAGCCTGAAAGCTTTAAAGAGCAGGATTCAGGCCAGTGGCGCTACCAAGGAAAGCAACAATGAGAGAGCCCTTGCCTCGACTGGGTCATTCACTCCACGAGTCAAATCCATAAAAGACAAGATCTTCTCCTTTGAAACTTTCTCCAGTTCAGATACACCAGACAAAGAAAACAGAAACAAGGCTCATTCACTGCTGACCTCGGGTAAAGCCCTGGAAAGGACTGCCTCAGCCCCAAGTGGTGAACAAGGGTCAAAAGTAAAGTTGATATCTTCAGGTACCTCAAAGCACCCTCCTGATAATGGGAATGTGGGACCTGTATCTCAGGCTCTGGTGAACGAGCTGACCCCAGTAGCGCAAGTCACCAATATCTCCCCTGGTCCAAGAAGATGTTATAGTGCCAGTAGCGAATCATCCGCCTCATTGCCTGGCTCTCCAGTGACACCAACACAGCCCGTGAAATCGCCGGGGCTGCGGACTAGAAGCTTTCCCCTGGCTGCCAGTACCACCTATGAGTCTTGCCACGTAAAATCTTTGAGAGAAGGACAGTTCTCGGCCAGCAGCGACAAACTGCATACCGTCAGCAACCAACTGTCACATGCCCTGATGAGAAGTATACTCGCCCTCCCCCTGTCACCGGTATCTTTGTGTGGAAGTCCTTGGAACTCGCACACCTCCACTCCATCCGAGGACCTGTTGTTGGCGGAGAAGTCTCCGTTGTCTTCGCCAACAGTGAACAATCAGTTGGAGAAAGGCTTCTCTCTCAGGTAGGATGAGATGCAATGTTCATTCTTTGGCATAAAATGACAGCTGCCTTCTACTGGCTCATCCATGGGTAGTTTGCCCACAAGTAGCACAGGGCTGATGTACCAACCTGAAGTTCCCTTCCTCCCTGAGAGTAATCAGCAAATAGTTATCACAGTCAGCTCTTCCTGCCTACTGAGCAGTGCAATGAAGCTTTCATTTTTACAAATGGGAAAAGATTTACAGGAAGTATTTTAGTCCTTTTTTACTTTTTAAATTAGATGACTGTAATCTCAATTCTCATTGTGGCCACATCCAAATTGACGTTCCAATATGTTGGTCCATGACCTCATCTTGTGCCAAGATGAGGCCACCCTCAAGGTAGAGGAACAACACCTAATACTCCATCTGGGTACCCTCTAACCTGATGGGATGAATATCAGTCTCTCCTTCTAGTTACCAAATTTCACCCCTCCCTCCTTCTATTCCTCACTCTGACCTTTCACTTCTTCTCACCATCTTTCCCCTGGGCCCTGCTCTCCTTCCCTTTCTCCTATGGTCCACTGTCCTCTCCTATCAGATTCTTTCTTCTCCAGCCCTTGACCTTTCCCACCTACCTGGATTCACCTATCAGCTTCCAGTGAACCTCTTTCCCCTCACCCCACCTTTTAATTCTGTCTGCTTCCCCCTTCCTCCTCAGTCCTGACGAAGGGTTACAGCCCAAAACATTGTCTGTTTGCTCTTTTCCATGGATGCTGCCTGACCTGCTGAGTTCCTCCTGTGCTTTGTGTCTGTTGCATGCACCACTTATGCCAGCAACTCGTTCCACACTCTCATGACCCAGTAAGTGAAGAACTTTCCCTTCATAAACAAGAGAAAATCTGCCAATGCTGGAAATCTTGGTTTGTCTTGTGTTTCTGTGATATCGTTCTGGAGGAACAAATTGTATCATTTCTTAATGCATGCATTACTAAATGACAATAAAAGAGGACGGCATGTCCTCATAATCTAATTCTAATCTAAATCTGATAGCTGGTGGCTAAGTCATGTTCCCAGAAAGGAAACATGGCTGCATTTCCCTTTATGCACTCCTTAAATATTCCACCTTTCACCCTTAACCCATGACACCTAGCTGTAGTCCCACCCAACCTCAGTGGAAAAGACTGCTTGCATTTATCCTACCTATACCCTTCATAACTTAATAAGGTGTAATGTTGCTGAATTTTCCCTTTCCTATTCCATGACTAATGCAGAATTTCCCTCAGTACCTATGACCAACTCTCTAGTAAATTGTCCAGAATTCTCTCCTTGATATCTTGGTTCCAAGCTTATTTTGATGGCTGTCCCCCTTCAAAAAATGACTCTCCCTGACCTCCTCTGTTGAAATATTTCAGAATTTTAAATCTGGGACATCTTCTTAACATTTTCCTTGATTATAGAGATGAAGGTTTGGTTATATCTGTCATTCTCTGACAGATATAACCACACAACTTCAGTATTATCCTTACCTTTAGTTTCCCACCTTTTTAACATGGCACGCAGAGCTTCACACATTGCTTGAGCGCAGTCTAAACAAAATTCACAAATACTTCAACATAACATCTCTACTGGTCACTTCTATACCCATGGAAATAAAACTGATTGCTTGCTTTGTTTTATTGATTTATCCATTTATTTTCATATTTGATCAGGTAATATTTATAATCTGGAACTCCTTGATTGGCTAGCCTTTCTGATTCCAATTTTTTCAGATGGCATGTGGCCTTATTTTACTTTCCAAGAATAGCTAATTAAATGAAGTAAGTGATTCAGTACACCTTTTTTGTTAAGAAAATAACTTTGTAAAGTAGTAGCAGTTGGGCTTAACTTTCACACCACAAAGTATTATGAGTATTAAGGTCAAAGCACTAAGTGACATGAAAAACCATTTGGTGTTCTCCTGGCATATGTGATGCATAAACTCTTCTCCGGCTTCCAGACGGGCACAAGTGTTGATTTTAACTGACATCTGCATCAGGGATGATGCTTGGGCATGTCTCGTCCGGTGGTATTTATACCCTTGTCATCCGTCCCTCCTGATTGGTTAGTTCTCAACCAATCAGTTTCCGCTGTCCCACCTAGCTTATAATCGTATTTCAGTTCTTACTTAGAGCAAGACCTTCTTTGTTAAAATTCTAAGTGATATGATTTTAAGTATTGTTTGAGGGATAAACAAAGAGGGATCAGGTGTCGAGACCAGGAATGGATCAACTATGACCTTACTGAGTGGGCGGACAGATTGTGAAACCAATGAACACATATATCCCTGCTGCTAATTCTAATCAGAGCATATCAGTACAGCTCCCCTGCTTTCTTTGAAAAATGCCATGGCACCTCTTATATGCAATGGAAAATATAAGTTGGGTTAACATCTCATTTAAACGTTCTCGCTTGCTAAAAGTCCAGAATGGTAACTGAGATGACAGGCTCAGTTCTGTGTGTACAACATGAATCCATATCATTGAGTCAAGGCTGGCAGGGAAATAAATGGTAATTTCACATCTAAAAAGTTGCTCAGATCATATGCTTACACAAGAGAGTGGCCACTCAGTTTAAGCCCGTGGGTTTAATGAGTTTTTCATACATGTGGTCCACAGGCCAAGAATGTCAATGTATTCACAACACTATTCGCATACTAGAAAACTCACTGACTTGGGAAGTTTATAATATGCATTAATTGGTCCTCAGCAGGACTTTTACTGGGATTTATTATCACCGAGGTCAATGGTAGCAGGTTACTGCTACATGAACCCTGTAAAATGGAGGAGTTGATGACATTTGCAACCTATAATACGAATGAATCAATCTTCAAGGAGCCTGTAATATCACTATCACGAGATGCTGGAAACCCAAAGCAACACTTACAAAATGTCGACTGTTTATTCATTTCCATAGATGCTGCCTGACCTGCTGAGTTCCTTCAGCATTTTGTGTGAGTGTTGCTTTGTCATATCACTACGTTAGTGCTGTGATATGGGTGACTGGTACTGTGTGCGACTCTGTAATCTAAATAGTTTGAGAATGGCTGGTTTACTTACAGACAGAAATATAAGTTATTGGTCTTCAGTTAAAAGAGAAAACTTAAATAAGTTACATTTGTATGTGAAACACAAGAAATGAACAAATCCACCATCAAGTAATTCACTTAACTTGTGCCCTACACCTTATTATTTTTTAGATTCAATTATAAGTGCACTCCATCCTGATGGAACTTATCCCTTCCCTCCTATATGAATTGAAATTTAATGCCATCTTTATTTTTGTGACTTTTGTTTTACTCGCTATTTCATCGGAGAGGTTGCGTTAAGTTTTTTGCACCCACAAATATTCATGGGAATAACAGAGTATGTTCTGCTCTAGTCTTGCAGAGTTGAGAGACTGCACTATTAATCTGGCAGAGGAAAACCAGAAGGACGACGATAGAAAAGAAGATGGAAAGAAAGAGCGCAGCTCATCGTTATCTTCCTGTGTCTCTGCACAGTCTGTTATGTCCTTGATTCCTACAGAAGAGCTGGAGAAGCTGATAGCAGAAGTAAAGAGTCTGGATGAGGAAACCTTAAAGGTTAGAACATGAATGCATGGCACAAAATTAACACCGACCATAGGATAATGTCTCTTTAAGAATAAGTATTAAAGGGCTTTTGGAAACATACATGAGAATCTTTAACTTCAAGGTTCAATTTAGAGGCTCCACATGTTCGATTATTCTTATTGTTTTGATTGTGGTGAAATTCATCTGCACATCTGGCACTGTATCCCTGCCTCCTCAGCAACAGGCTTACAAAGTTTCTTTTACACTGTGATATGTTAACATGAGTGTCCCTGCAGATTTATATTCTGTGCAAAGTGTATTACGGTGATTTACTGGAGAGACTTGGGAAATCGGAGCAGAAATCACAAGAATGGTCCAAGCATGTTGCTGACATGTACCCACTCTGTGGATAAGGCTCTACATTTGCAGCAGGATCACTTGCAGTTCTGTGCAAAGGTCTTGGGTGCATATATATAGATAGGGTGCCTAGGACTATTGCACGGTACTGTATTTGTCAACATGTGAGAGCAAAGGAGATTGGGAATGGCGAGGGTGGAACACCGCGGGGTGTGGGAGGTGTGGGACAGGTGGCAGAGAAGGAGTGCCAGGGATGGGGGGGTGCTGGGTGGTGCGGGAGCAGACACTCTCAGCCCTGAGACACCAGGCAAGGCCATATGTTTCCAAACGCTGGTGCTTCCAACTCCCTACCCTCTCTCCCCCCCTTTTCCCAACCATGATTCCCCTCTCCCTGCCCTCTTCCCACTCTCAGTCCACAATAGCGACCCACATCAGAATCAGGTTTATCATCACCCACATATGTCACGAAATTTTTTTGTGTGGCAGCTGTATAGTGCAATGCATTAAATTACTACAGTACTGTGCAAAAGTTTGAGGCTCCCTAGCTACATATATGTCTAAAGCTTGCACTGTACTGTACATACTGTTAGAATGATTTCCCAAATGGCCCCGTGATTGCTCATGTGGATCATGAAACCTCCTCATTATTTTACAAACAAATGATTTTAACAACTCCAGCAAAAAACTGGTAAGCCATGGGAAACGGAATGATCATATTCCGCACAGAACGTCTCCATGTTGTCCTTACTTTTTAATATTGAAGCACTTGCTAATCGATCAAGATTGTGTCCTTTCACCATTCTCCAGTCTGCTGTCAGCTGTGAAAATGCAGGAAATCAGCTTTTCCTTGATCAAACAGGAATATAAAATCTACAAACTTAAATCATATTTGTGTGGAGCACTGACTCCCTGCTGATCTGACCATTAATGAGGCTCAGTGTCTGGTGTGGAGACTTTAAATAATTAGGCCAAAATGTTTTGATTAGCTGTCAAATTTTCTTCAAACAAAACTGTTTTTTCAGCAAAAGGAAATGGTAAATGGGGTCAAATTATGAACAGCATGAGAGAAAAGTAACTGTTTTACTTGTATAGCAACTGAAATTAATTACGTTATGCTGCAGACATTTACAGGCAAAGAACTACCTTTGTAATGTAGTGGTTGTTACGGTCAACTCTCTGGACATGTCTCAGGCAATGAGATGCTGCTGACCCAGATAACCTCCAAATGACATGTCCCCACCTCATCAACACACGCCTTAATCTTGAGGCACATCAATAAAAGAGTTGTTTCCCTGTTTGAACAAACTCTGAACTTTATAGGTGCATCCCCTCCCATACAGACAGTTTTCCTTACACAACCATAGGTGCCTCTCACTTTGTGGATGAGCCTGTTAATTCAATGATCCATTGAAAACTACATTCCACTGACATTTTCCTGTTACCCTATAATGGTTTCCATTCACTTCACAGACATCTTCCCCAACCCAACAGATCCGTCTTTGCCACTTGCATCCTATCTCCTCTCAGCATCCTGACCATTGTCCACATCCCCATCATCATTCAAATGATTAGTGTGCTGATACTCCCTTTAAGCTGCAGATGCTTCCCTCCTCCTGTAGGCTCTTGCTTCTCATCCTAGTTGTTTTCCCCTTGCCCTCCCTGTGTCCCCTTCACCCTGCAGAGAGCTCTACACACTCTGCAAACAATAGAGACAGACCTCATTATACTGTTAGTCCTTTACCTCCTCACCGTAGACACCGCACTGATCTGGCCCACACCTTCCCTAGCTATTCAGCCGACAGGACCCAACCCTCATATTATGAGCCCGCTCTATGCAGCCACTGGTGCTGCCCTGTCCTATTGAAGTGCCTCCCTTCTTGTTTAGACCTCAGGCTACAGATGCTCCATTTGTCCGACAAGCTCTTTCCTCCACACCTGCAGACACCTCCCTTCTTAGCATCAGCCACCCTACAGACATTGCCACTTATTCTGTAAACCCCACCCTGCTCCTGCAAATTCATCCCCTCACTGCTCAGAAACTTTTCTAACAAGTTGAGTCAAGTTGAGTTTATTGTCCTGTGCACAAGAGGAAAAAAAACTTACAGCATCATCACAGGCACTTAGGTAGAGATAACACTCAGAAAATAAATTTTATAAGTGAATAGAATAATAAATTCTGTCCTTGGGAATCCTCATCCAGAATTCCCTAAAGGTTAGCTTCCAGGTGGTGAGGAAGGCAAATGCCATGTTAGCGTTTATTTTGAGAGGATTAAAATACAAAAGCAAGGATATAATCCTGAGGCTTTATAATGCATTGGCCAGACCGTACTACGAGTATTGTGAGCAGTTTTGGGCCTCTTATCTAAGGTGTGCTGGAATTGGAGAGGGTCCTGAGGAGGTTCACAAGAATGAAAGGGTTAATATATGTGGAGTGTTTGATGGCTCTGGACCTGTACTTGCTGGAGTTTAGAAGAATGATGGAGATCTCATTGAAGCCTATTGGATATTGAAAGGCCTAGATAGAGTGAAAGAGGAGAGGATATTTCCTATAAGGTGTGAGTCTAGGATCAGAGGGCACAGCATCAGAATACAAGGCCATCCCTTAAGAAAAGAAATGATGAAGAATTTCTTTAGCCAGAGGGTGGTGAATGTGTGGAATTCATTGTGAAGGCCAAGTCATTGGGTATATTTAAAGTGGAGGTTGATAAGTTCTTAATTAGTCAGGGTATCAAAAAAGTTATGAGGAGAAGACGTTAGCATAGGGTTGAAAGGGATAATAAATTGACTATGATGGAATGGCAGAGCAGGCTCGAATGGCCAAATTTTGTGGCCACGTCTTATGGTCTAATAACGGGCTGACCAATCAGTATAGAAAGGAAATGAAATTCCTTCATCAGTGGGATGGTGAATCTGAAATCTCTACCAACATGTGGAAAGTCATGTACAGAATATATTCAAGACAGAGAATAGAATCAGGTGAAATGGGGCAAAAACAGGAAAACAGCAGCCAGGTGCAAGATGTGCCATGATATTATGGGATGGCGGAATAGCACAAGGAGCTCTTCCTCTTCCTGCTTCAATCTGAATTCTTCCTTCAGTCTACAAATGCTGCTCTCACCTTGCAGATACCACCATGATCCTGCAGACATCTCCCGACTGTTCATGTGCTTTCCATTCAGTACAGATGCTCCTCTCAACTGTAACACTCTCAGCGCCTTCTTCCAGACCCTGCAGATACTCTTCAGCTGCTAAAGATAGTACAGACCCAGATACCGCACTTCGTTCTATAGACTCTTTCCGCTCTGCTCACAGATGTTGTCTCCTCACACTCCTCATTAATCAAGGGTGCATTAGAAGGATAAGCTTTCTGCTTACCCTTCAGCCATACTCCTCAAACTAAAGATGTGGGTCCCTTCCTATAAGTCATGTCAAGTGGAATTTATTGTCATCTATACAAGTACAGTGAGATACGGTAACAATGAAAAACTTGTTTGCAGCATCAGCATCATCGCAGGCACGTCAATACGGGCAACAGACAGAACATAAATTATACAGTGAAGAAAAAGACCGTGCAGACAAGACATTAATGAAAAAGAACAGATTAATCTTTGGCAGTCAAGTTTATTGACAAGTATGGTGAGGTACCGGTACAATGAAGCATTACAGCAGCATCACAGACGTGTAGGTTCAAACACTCAGAACATAGAATACTCAGGAGTGAAGAAGGAAAAACGGCTGAGGAAAACAAGACATGTGTGCAAAACCAACAATAAAACAGTCATGGTAGAGCAGGAAGTCGTATGGAGTATCCCATTGCTGAGGTAGGGTTAGGGTTGTGTAGATTGGTTCTAGAACCTGAAGGATGTAGGAAAGCAGTGTTTCAAGAAAGTGGTGCTGTGGGGCTGTAGGCTTCTGTCCTTCCTGCCTGAGGAGAGGTCTCACTCACTCTACAGACCCTTCCTCCTTAATCCCATTACTCCCCTCGCCCTACATATGGACAGCTGCCCCTCGCTGTGTTCCGCACATGCACAGTCACATCCGCTGATCCCTCCAAGATAATCTTTGGTAAACACATGCAGGCTCAAATCTCAAATCCTAATGGCCACACATTTTAATTCCACGTCCCATTCCCATTCTGATATGTCTATCCATGGCCTCCTCTACTGTAAAGATGAAGTCACACTCAGGTTGGAGGAACAACACCTTATATTCCGTCTGGGTAGCCTCCACCCTGATGGCATGAACATTGACTTCTCAAATTTCCATTAATGCCCCACCTCCCCCTCGTACCCCATCTGTTATTTATTTATTTATATACACACTTTCTTTTTCTCTCTCTCCTTTTTCTCCCTCTGTCCCTCTCACTATACCCCTTGCCCATCCTCTGGGCTTCCCCCCCACCTTTCTTTCTCCCTAGGCCTCCTGTCCCATGATCCTCTCATATCCCTTTTGCCAATCACCTGTCCAGCTCTTGGCTCCATCCCTCCCCCTCCTATCTTCTCCTATCATTTTGGATCTCCCCCTCCCCCTCCCACTTTCAAATCTCTTACTAGCTCTTCTTTCAGTTAGTCCTGACGAGGGGTCTCGGCCCGAAACGTCGACTGTACCTCTTCCTAGAGACGCTGCCTGGCCTGCTGCGTTCACCAGCAACTTTTATGTGTGTTGCTTGAAATTCCAGCACCTGCAGATTTCCTCGTGTTTGCGTTCATTAAAATTATCCTCACTTCACAGCAACTGGATGACATCCATGTCGTGGTCTTGCACAAAGAAGAAGGCTCTGGTTTGGGATTCAGCATTGGAGGTGGTGCGGACTGTGAAAACAAAGTGACTACTGTGAGTATCAGCAGTAAAGAGAAGTGAAGTGAAACACTCTCCGCAGTATGAATATTGTTCATTCAGCTCAGCTGTTGAGAATTCAGTCCTGGAACCTTCCACCCAGCAAAAAGATCCTATTAGATAGTTCACCTGTTCAATTAAACTACACCAGAGGGTTGGACACTGGCAGTGGGATACAAGGCATGCGTTCGTTGGAAAAATTTTTGGAAGCAAAGGACTGACTTGACCAACTCTCTTTGAGTGTTTCAGGTTTAGGAGTCTATGAAAGATTTCCTGAATCCAGTCCTCAAAGTCAGTTAGTGTGTCTATTTCACTAAAGTAAAGGCACAGAAAGCAATCCTTTTGCGAGTGCAAGTATTGTCAGTGGTTTGGTGGTTTTCTGCAGACATTTTGAGACGACTGAGCGGTTTGGACTGCAACATCAGATTGACCTTCAGCTTGGCAAAGCCCGTGTTAGTTTTAGCCACCAGGAAAATGATTGAGGTTGACAGATAATTGAAATGTCTGGTGGGGATCCTGGCACTGAGCTGCCATGATGACCTCACCATACAATGAGCAGCTGAACAAGGGCAAAATAAACAGTACTATAGAATTTGAGTGTTATTTAAACCCATGTGCATTTTACAGTTACACTTCCTGATTGATCTGCACTTGGGAAACTCTCTTTGCTGAAACCTTGTCAACATTTCTGTAAACTCTGAAGATTTTGCTGTGCTATGTTAGAGTTAGAGTTTGGAGTTAGAGTTTGGAGTTAGAGTTAGAGTTAGAGTTTAGAGTTTGTTACTTAGTCCGTTTTTGGGTCCGCTCTGCTCTGGAGGAGGAATGGGAAGGCCAGGCAGAGCTCTAACTGCTTCTGCAGAGGAGTGGGACAGGAGAGTGAGGACTGTCTCAACAGAATGCTTTTGCACTTCAACTCAAATGACAGGTACACAGGGCAGCTGTGGGTTACTTTGAATATTACAGAATGTTTTTCAGTCATTCATTCTTTTAGAGTTTCTTCTATTTCGTGGATGTCTGCAAAGAGTAAGAATTTCAGGTTGTATACTGTATGCATTCTCTGATATTAAGTGGAGCCATCGAACCTACATCCTGGTAACAGAAAAACACTGGCACAGCGGTGACTGTATTGTCTGTGTCAGGCAAGGCCTTGCTAGCTCTTATTTTTTTTTACTATCTATATAGGTGGTACAAGCCACATCTTACAATTGCCCCCCCCATGCATTTTTTGCACAAGAGAGGACCCTGAGCTACTACTTATTAAAAAATGCGTTTTCTCCAGCAAGCTCAAGATATATTAGCTTTTCTCCAACTACACAATTAACACTTCTCATTATCCTAAAGACTTTGATAAGATTGCTACTTAATCTTCTAAACTAACAGAGTACAGCCCTGGAATATGCAACTAGTCTGTATATTAACCTTTTAATTATGGAATAGAATTCTGGCAAAACAGCAATGCCCTCCCTCCAGAATTTGCCCTGAGATGCAGGACCCCGAGATGAATGTGATATTTTAGACCCTGGCAAGGGGCTACTGATCTTATCAACCCTGAACTCCATGTAGGACATTATTTATATCATAGTGCATGAGATAGATGTGGAAAATTCACAGGTTTCAATGGACAATTCGTAGAAGCAGGCCCAGCAATCACACATGGCACAGTGTGTAGACACTAATCAGCCTGTTGTCTTCCATTTTCTACTGCCCTCCAATGACAGGTTCACAGAGTGTTTCCAAATGGCCTGGCCATGCAGGAAGGAACAATTCAAAAGGGGGATGAGATTTTGTCAATCAATGGGCAGTCATTGAAAGGTGCGACTCACTCTGCGGGTCTGACCATCCTGCGTCAAGCTCGACTGCCAAGGCAAGCGGTAATTGTGGTCCACAAGGGCAAGGAAAGTGAAACCAAGTTCAGCACTTCAACAGAATCTGCAACAACTGAGAACCCTGCAGGTTCAGGTAGAGACAATTCAATATGAATTTTTCTTCTGCACCTCCACAAGTCATCCACCACAGATCTCCTTTACCATGCTGTTTAAACCATGAGTCTTATGAATGTCACTATAACATTGGTAGAAGGTATCACATTTCAGCAAGACTAATACTGCCAGGAATAGACCTGTACATCTCAAATGCAATCCATTGGTTCAAATACAAATTTGTTGCACAGTCAGAAGTTAATCAAAGATCTAGAATACAGATATTCCTCAATTTATGAAAGGGTTTTGTTACTGGGAAATGAAAAGGCTAGGGTGAACTGCATTATGTGTATTCAGGCATACAGTGGATTCCAGATAATTGGGACACATTGTGACCAGTACATTTTGGCTCAATTAAGTGGCTGCCCAATTAGCCAAAGTTTCATGGAAGTAGTTTAAAAGGTATATTTAAAAAAAACTACTATTTAACTGAGTAACAATATATATACTTAAATGAAAAAATAGAACAAATTATTCATTTTTAAATCTTTTTATTAATATATAATCTTCTACAGCTATAAAATACAGAAATTCAACAAATTAGTATGTATATAATTAATACAGCCAAAGAAAAAAAACTTATATATGCCAATGAAAAGAAGAACAAATTAGAACACTACCAATACCTCTAGAGTATGATAAGATTGTATTATATCATTTGCTGTGTTCCTTTGTTTAACTGTAACACCTAGTGCAGATAATAGACTGCCTTCAATGCTTTAGATGATTACATCCTCCAAATCCTCATTTTGTTGTAACAATCAAGATGATTGTCAATACCTTCGTAATTTCTAACTTGTTGAAGTAGTGAAATTCTACACATGACTGTTTCTGGCATATCCAAGCCTGAATGCTTGAAACTGCAGTCAGTAAAATAGTTCCAAGTTGTCTTACTGCTTACTTCTTGCCAACAATCAGTGACAAAAATCATTGCTTCTTGAACACAAACACACACAAACTGACGCTATTTAAAAACTGATTGCTCTAAACATACTCTAACCTGACCTAATCAGTTCCCCTCTACCACCACTCTGCTCCGTCTAGCGGAATTAGTCCTTACTCTTAATAATTTCTCCTTTTGCTCCTCCCATTTCCTCCAAACTAAAGGTGTAGCTATGGGCACCCGTATGGGTCCTAGCTATGCCTGCCTTTTTGTTGGGTTTGTGGAACAATCTATGTTCCGTGCCTATTCTGGTATCTGTCCCCCACTTTTCCTTCGCTACATCGACGACTGCATTGGCGCTGCTTCCTGCACGCATGCAGAACTCGTTGACTTTA